>NW_022437032.1:2061880-2094358 GCF_009761245.1 Sapajus apella
GGAAGGGAAGGGAAGGGAAGGGAAGGGAAGGGAAGGGAAGGGAAGGGGGCATCCATAAATAGGAGAAGATTTATGGAGGGAACAGAAAAGAAAGGAACGGAAGGGAAAAGAAGAAGGGAAGGGAGGAGAAGAAGGTAAGGAAAGGGAAGGGAAGAAAGGAAGGGAAGGGAAGGGAACAGAAGAAAAAGGAAGGGAAGGGAAGAAGGGAAAGGAATGAAGAGAGGGAAGAGAAGGGAAGGGCAGGGAAGGGGCAACCTTGATTAGGCTCCCACCGCCTTCCCTGACTCCAAGTAAATGAACATGTATGTTACGGTCATGCTGACATCCTTGTCTCCTCCTTTATCTTCAGAACAGAGCAGTATTTATGAACACAGGCTCTGGGTCCAAACAGCCTTGGTTGGAATCCCAGTTCTGCTACTTGCTAGCCACGTGGCTTTGAGCAAGTTCCTTAACTTCTTCAAGCTTCACTTTCACATCCATAAAATGGAGACACTAGCAGAATCCACCTCATTGAGTTGCTGTGGGGATCTAATAATGTATTCCACGCAAAGTACAGAATGAGTGTCTAATACATCTTCATGCTGTTGGAAACACACTGTTCTTTGAGTGTCAATCAGCTTATTCAAGTTCCTGCTAAAACGTGTTTCTTCTCCTCTTTACCATCACACCTCCAACTTCAATGTCTAGAATCTCTACCCCTTGTCTCTACTTCACTGTGTTTAAAAAATATATATCTTTCTATTTTTATAGAGGTTCTGAGAACTGAGGAGAAACAGTCTTTCCCCTCCCCTCTGGGCTCACAACCCTCTCTCCGCATCCCCTGCCCCCCTCATCTGTGCTGGCCAGTTGTTCACAAGTAGCTTAACAGTTTTGAGAATACAAAAACAGGAAATTATGCCCCAGCCCTAAGACTAAAAAACTCATGTGCAAATCCTTCAGTGGACAGATTTCTTCAGCTTTCAAAAACTAGGGCTTTGAAAAATCAGGTCCCATGGCCAAGATCTCTGGATTTGCTTAATCATTTCCTTTGCAAATTTATAACCTCTTTAACCATGAAGGGAGATGGTGAGAAAGGGGGAGGCGGGAGTTGAAAATGTTTTAAGTCAACCGCAGGACAGGACAGGAAATTCTGGAGGGGGGTGCATTTTTCTTTAATCCCTCAGTGGCAGAGAGGCCTAAGATAGCAGCTCTGGAAAACTGTTTATTGTCCAAGAAATGACCGTTTCGGGATATTGTTTTGCTGTTGATGTTGACCCAGAGGAAAACGTGGCAGCCTTCTTCATCCAGTGGCTTCATAGAGAATAGAAGGGCAGGGGAGGCGCTAAGACAGCCTGGTCTGACCCTTGACTTGACTCATGCAACAAACGTTTATAGAGTGGCTGCCCTGCCCTCCAAAGGATAGAGAGGACTGAGGTGGCCTCCCAAAGAGGTAGAATAACTTCCTCACTTTTCAATGCCATTTGAAATGTTAAAGAATCTACTGGAGGCTGTCTACTAGAAGAATCTAAAACAGGTGATCCAAAGCTGTCTTATTACTAAAATTCCCGAAAGACAAAAAGAAGCGTTCCTTTGTTTTTGTTTTTCTTTTTTGCCCCCTTCCTTCTCACTTGCTGAGTTTTTCTTGGCTAACCAGAGTAACGTACTTTTTTAACCTTTAAGGTAAGTTCCTGTATTTAGCAGTGGTTTTCATTTGAAGCCAGGGCCCAACCTACTTATGTTGACCCAGCAAATGAAATTGAATGGAATGGAATAGAAAACAATAGAAATGGCATGAGGCATCACAGGTAATGTGACTAACACTCATCCGTGGAAGGTTGGCTTTGATTACTAATGTATGTGTAGAGACTCAAAATGTATTTCTTATTATGATTTGTAGTAAGAAAAGTTTAAAAGCCTCTGATCTTTAATAGAATTCAGCAGCTAAAAGTGGGGGATCTAGAGTCCACTGGCAGGAGTTTGAACGTCAGCCGGCCACTTCCTGGCTGTGGGATGTTGGATAGGCTGATTATCCTCTCTGGACCTCACTTAGTTAAGGGAAATAAAGAGACATATAAAATGAGAGCTATGAATACAACACAATAAAGAGAGAGATAAAATGAATATTGGACATCACAGTGTCTGAAGTGCTGGGGTCATTTATCTTCAGAAAACTCCATCCTGCCCTCTACATCTTTCATTTGGCCCAGCGTTCTGCTAATTGTCTGGGGCCTACTTGCCTTAGGTAAAGCTACTTCCCCTATCTTACCCTCTCTCGATTTGATCTCCCTTCATTCCTTCCATCTCCAGTTGCTACCTCTAACATCATCTGTGGAAAACCAGAGCCATTTAATAGGTAGAATTTCTCTTGGGAAAAATGGCTGCACAGTTGCAGACCACCTACCTACTGAGTACAAAGATAAAAGCTAGACAAAAACCTTGAAGGCATCCTAAAATAGAGGTACAATATTCCACTTCAATTGAAAGCAACAGTAAGAGTGACAGTCGACTTTTCAGCAGAACTAATGAAAGTCCAAGGACAAAATCCTAAAAGAAAAAGAAAAGAAAGAAGGAAAAGAAAACATAAGGTAAGATGGAAAAATAAAAGAAAAAGAAAAAAAAGAAGAAAGAAAAAAATAAGGGGTTGGAAAAAAAAAAACTGCCAACCTATAATTCTACACCCAGTAAGAAATAGTTATCAAAATTGATGGTAATTATGTTTTCAGACAAACAAAAACTAAATTGCTGTGTTTCTAACAGATCCGAACTAAAAGAAATACTAAAAGATTCCTTTTAAGAAGAAATAAAATGATCTCAGATGGAAGAATAAAAATGTAGGAAAGAATTAAAAGCAGCAGAAGGATAAATGTGTTGGTAAATCTAAAGGAATACCAACTATATTAAAAGATCATAATAATGTCTTCTGGGATTTAAAATATATGTAGAAGGCTGGGGGTGGTGGCTCACACCTGTAATCCCAGCATTTTGGGAGGCCAAAGTGGGTGGATCACTTGAGGTCAGGAGTTCGAGACCAGCCTAGCCAACATAGTGAAACCTCATCTTTACTAGAAATACAAAAATTAGCCAGGCGTGGTGGCACAGTAGCAGTCTCAGCTACTCTGGAGGCTGAGGCAGGAGGGCTGCTTGAACCCAGAAGGCAGAGGTTGCAGTAAGCCAAGATCACACTACTGCACTCCAGCCTTCATGACAAAGCAAGACTCCATCTCAAAAAGAAATAAAATATATGAAGAATTAAAATACACGGTAGCAATAGCACAAAAGGTAGTCAAGAAAAAAAGGCACTGAACATGTTCCAAATTATTTTATTGCCAGAGAACTAACAAACTTTTTTACATTCTGATAAGTCAGGGATTATAACTGTAGTCCATAAGGTAATTAAAAATATAGAAATAACAAGCTAATAGGAGAAGCACAATGATTGAAAAGAAAGACCTCATTAATTTAAAAGGTCAGAAAGGAGAGAAGGGGGAACTTACAAAAGCTGAAACTAATTAAAAACAGTCATATATTAATATTGTGATAGTACTATATTAATCATTACTTTAAGTGCAAATAGAGTAAATATTCCCAAAAGACAGATTTGATACTAAATAAAAAAACAAAAACCCAAATATAATCTTCTTACATGAGATAAGCCCTAAATACAAGCACATAGACAAGACGAAAATAAAAAGATAGAAACAGATATTGCATGAATATGGTAACCAAAAGAAAGCTAGTGTAGCCATTCTAGTATCAGATGAAATACACTTTTAGAAAAGAAACAATATAAAAGATAAAGAGGAATATCTTATAATAACAAAAAGGGTCAGTCCTACCAGGAAAGGCAATTCTAAGTCCACAGCACCTACTAGAATAGCTTCAATATACCTAAAGCAGAAACTGCCAGATCTAAAAGGAGAAATAAATCCAGAATTATAGAGGTAGGCTTTAACATATTTCTATCAGCAACTGATAAACAGAAAGACAAGTTAGTGAGAATGGAGAAATTTACACACTTGGCCTAATTGACATTTGTGGAACAAAGCAACCAATAACTGCAAAATGCATCATCTTTGTCTAACTGCACATGGGGCATTTAACGAAAATCGTCACATGCTGGACTATGGAGTAGGTCTCAACAAATTTCAAATGCTAAAAGCACACAATATGTTCTCTGACCACAGTGGAATTAGCTAGAAATCAATAACTAAAGATAAGAAAATGTCTAAGTAATTGGAAATTAAGCAAAGCAATCCAAATAGCTCATGATTTAAGAGAAATCAGTAGAAATTAGAAAATATTTATGTGACATATCAAAATGTAGGATTCAGTTAAAGCTATGCTTATAGGGAAATTTGTATCTTTAAATACACATATCAGATAATAAGAGGAAGAAAATGAATGACCTAAGCCCACACTTCAGAAAATTAGAAAAATAAAAACAAATCAAACCCAGAAAAATCAGAAACAAGGAGGTAACAAAGATGAGAAGGCAGTTATGAAAAGAAAATAAATGTACAACAAAACATCTCTTTGCAGAGATGCAAGGCCTCTTATTGTTAGAAGAACAGACCTACCATTCATTTGTTCATCCATCCTTGCATTCATTCAATAAATATTCACTGAGAATCCATGCTGTGGATCAGGCACTGTTCTAATTTCTTAGAATAAGAAAATGAACAAAACAAAGTTCTTGCCCTCAAGGAGCTTATATTTTGGTACAGGAAACAGGCAATTAACAAACAACTAGTGATGAGATGTCAAAAAGAGGAATGTGCTATTAATAACTGAAAAAGCAGTAATACAGAATAAAGGGCAAGTGAATTTTGCTGGGTTGATCAAGGAAAGGCTCTTTCAAGGTGACATTTGACCAGGGAGTTTGACAGAATGGGGAGTGAGTCATACAACTATGAGGAAGAAAAGCATTCCAGACAAAAGGAAGAGGTACTGTATAAGCCCTAAGGTGAATGCATATTTGGCACATTGAAAAAAGTTTGTGTGCTCTTGGATAATGTTGAACAGGCTGTCAGAAACCAGAAAGGGCTTGTAGCCATGATGGTAAGACCTGGATTTTAGCTTGAACTTGATAGGAAGATGCTAGAGCATTTTCAGCAGGGAAGTAGCAGAATCTGATCATTCACGAGACATGTTTTTCCATTTAGCCTCCAAGTTGGTTAATTTGTCACTTTGCTCCCTGAGAGTCTTCTAATTCTGTAATTAAATTTCTATTAACATGATTTTCCAAGGAAAGAGCAAACTTTCTCCATAAATAAATCCCCCTGCCCTCCTGCCAGAAGAGAAGGCTTCAAGCAACTTTTCTAAGATCGATTTTTTACCCCGTGACAGCTGGATGCTAGGAAATTAACAGAGATAAAGCAGGTCAAAATCATCAGAGAAGTCTGAGGTTGGTTGAACAGGTGTATGTGAAAACCCTTACCCCTACAGGAAGGACGTGGGAATATGAGGAGGGAGTAAAAATATGATGAAACTGAAAGTGGACTTTCTGTTCTGAGCTCAAGAAACACTTCTACCATGCAAGCAAGTAGAAACATAAATGACACCTCAGAGAAGAGTTTCAAGTCACAGATAGGGATACTGTAGCCTTCAAAAGACAGTGATCATTCCAGCAACAATTTTCAAATGCAGCCTCCCCCGTACAGCCTAAGAGCATGTTTCTTTGGGGAAGAGGCAAAACATTCTGTTAAAACATGAATTTGTTTCCAAGATTTAAATACCAGAAAAATGCACACGCAAATTCAGATCTCCATGTTCTCTTGAAATACTGGGAGTTGGGGGATCATGAACAAAATATTGGAAACAAATGACCCTCTCCCTTTACTGGGGATAAGTCTCACTTTTACACAATCCCCACAGAACTTTTCTTGCCTGCTCAGCCCCCAGAGCTGTCTACAGATATGGTCTCTAGTTTAAGAAATGAGGTTGATGAGGGCTCAGTGCAGTGGCTCACGCCTGTAATCCCAGCACTTGCAGAGGCTGAGGTTGGCAGATCACAAGGTCAGGAGATCAAGACCATCCTGGCCAACATGGTGAAACCTTATGTCTAGTAAAAATACAAAAAATTAGCTGGGCATGGTGGCACGTGCCTGTAATCTCAGCTATTGGGGAGGCTGAGGCACGAGAATTGCTTGAATTAGGGAGTCAAAGGTTGCAATGAGCAGAGATCGAGCCACTGCACTCCAATCCGGCAACAGAGCTAGACTCCATCTAAAAAAAAAAAAAAAAAAAAAGGAATGAGGTTGATGAATTGAAGAACAGAAAGCACATTTCTCAAAGCATTTCCCAGAGGACCACCAATCCTATAAGGTATTCTAAGGAATATAAAGCTTCATATTGCGGTAGGCAGAATTCTAAAGTGATTCCCAAGACTGTCCCCTCCTTGCCCTGATATACATGGCCTCTATAATCCCCTTACCTGCAACAGTGACTGGACCTTTGAATGGATGAGATAGCACTACTATGATTAAGTTATATGACAAAGGTAAAAGAATGTTGTATCTAAGGTCCCCAGTCAGTTGACTTTGATTTAATCAAGAGGAAGATTATCCTGGTTAGGCCTGGTTTAATCAGGTGATCCCTTAAAAAGAACTAGGGAAACAGGCCGGGCGCAGTGGCTCTCGCCTATAATCCCAGCACTTTGGGAGACTGAGGCAGGCAGATCACAAGGTCAGGAGTTAGAGACCACCCTGGCCAATATGGTGAAATCCCGTCTCTACTAAAAATACAAAAAAATTAGCCAGGTATGGTGGGACATGCCTATGCTCCCAGCTACTTGGGAGGCTGAGGCAGAATTGTTTGAACTCAGGAGGGGGAGGTTGCAGTGAGCCGAGATCACACCACTGTACTCCAGCCTGGGTGACAGAGCGAGACTGTCTCAAAGAAAAGGGAGCGAGGAAAGCGGCAGCAGCTGTTGTCCCGTGGCCTTGTATAGGACACATTACAAATTGCTGTGCTGCAGAGAAAGCAACATCACAGCCAAGTAGGAGCTCTAGGAGCGGAGAACCTCAGTCCTACAACTGCCAGGAACAGAATTCTGTCAAAAAACAGTGAGCTCAGAAGAGGACCCAGTCCTCAGATGAGGTTACAACCCTGACCAACGTGTTGATTTCAGCCTAGTGAGACTCAAAGCGAAGGACCCAGCTAACTTGTACCCAGGGTCTCAAAGTGTTAGACAGCAAATGGGTATTGTTTCAAGCTGCTAACTCTGCAGTTATGCCCTCCACGCAGCGGCCAGAATGAGTCTTTTAAAATTCAAGTCAGGGCCAGGTGCGGTGACTCACTCCTGTAATCCCAGCACTTTGGGAGGCTGAAGCAGGTGGATCACCTGAAGTCAGGAGTTCAAGACCAGCCTAGCTAAGATAGTGAAACCCTGTCACTACTAAAAATACAAAAAACTTAGTGGGGCGTGGTGACAGGCACCTATAATCCCAGCTACTCAGGAGGCTGAGGCAGAGAATTGCTTGAACCTGGGAGGCAGAGGTTGCAGTGAGCCAAGATCGCACCGCTGCATGCCAGCCTGGGGGACAGAAAGAGAATTCGTCTCAAAAAATCAATAAATAAAAATAAAATTGAAGTCAGATCAGCTCCAAGCCTTCCAATGGCAGAAACTGGGAGAGGCGTTTGGAGGTTGTTGCTGTCTGGCAGCTTGGTGATGAATGGAATTTGACAGAGGTGCTGCTGCAGGTTGGAGAAGAGAGATCAGATTCTGGATCTATTTAGAAGACAGGGAGGGTGGGGTTTGCTGTTGGACTGGATGAGGGTAGGAGACAAAGACAGGAGCCCAGGTTGATGAAGAACTCAGGGTTCTGAATCAGGAGTGGCTGATTCAAGCTGGGTAGTTAGCATTTGGGAAAGGTAGGGGTGTGTGTGCAATGTGGTCAGACGCTAGTCAGGAGCATTTACATACATGAGTCAACCTGGGAGTGAACTTGTGTCCAACTGAACATGAAGCAATTATTCAAAGTTGGTTTCCGGAATATTCCCAGGGTGAAATAACTTCCTGTGTTTATCACTGTCTTCTCAGTGTAAGTGTTTGCTTGTCTGGTGAACTGAGTTAGCCTTGTCTGTTGAAACTTGGAGTGCTGGGCATGCAGGAAAAATTCTGTGAAAATCTCAGGGAGCTGACAGAGACTTTCAAAAGAAAAAAAAGTGAACATTATCCTTGGGCTCTTTTATGAGAGGGAAATTGTTTGATTTAGTCAACTCCTGACTGAGTATTGCTTGTAAGTAAAGGTCTAGGGGAGTGATGAATAAGAAAAGCACAGAACACCCCAGAATAATGGGAGGGAGCCACTCCAAAGGCCAAATGTCCAGAATATATGATGGGAGATGCCACATGCATCATTGTGTTGCAGACCCTTGTGTGATTCTCTTGAATCACATGGATGGTTAAGAACATGGATTCTAAAACTCAGCTCTCACCAGGCGCAGTGGCTCACGCCTATAATCCCAGCACTTTGGGAGGCTGAGGCGAGTGGATCACGAAGTTGGCAGATCAAGACCATCCTCGCATGGTGAAACCTCATCTCTACTAAAAATACAAAAAAATTAGCTGGACATGGTGGTGCATGGCTATAGTCCCAGCTACTCAGGAGGCTGAGGCAGGAGAATGGCTTGAACCCGGGAGGCAGAGGTTGCAGTGAGCTGAGATTATGCCACTGCACTTCAGTCTGGGGACAGAGCGAGACTCCATGAAAAAAAAAAAAAAAAAAAAAAAAAACCATCTCTCCCACTGAGCTACGTGGGAGAGCTTGTTCAAGCTAAGACACTGAACTTGACCATCCTGTCTCAGCTTCTTCACCAGAAAATGGGGTGGTGCTATTATGATAATAATGGTGTTATTCTATGGTAATAATACCATCATCATAGAAATAAGTCAGAAACAGACACGCACTGCTCAGAGCAGTGCCTTGTATCAAGTTAGCACAAAATCAGCATCTGCAATTTTTATCCTGATGCTGTTTCAGATATGTATTTTTTGTTATTATGAAACCACAACATATTTTTAAATGTCAGAGGAGAGAATGGAAAAGAAACCATCATAATCTCATTTCCCTGGCACAATCTTAACTTTACACAGTCCCTGCAAATAGTTTCAACATTGATCATTTTATACTTACGAAAGTAGCTGGCATAGAGCAGGCACTCAATAAAAGGCTCGCTGGCTAACTGCCGAATTCAGTGGAAACTATTTTGTTTTATGCTTTGTGTACCTAAAATTATATCAGATATATTTCGCTTTGGGTTTTTTTTTTTCTCATAAACTACACAATTACAATTTTATGGCTACAAGATATCTCATGGTGTCAATGTAACAAGCCTCACATAAGTCATTTTTCTTTTGCTGTACTATTATACATGGAATTACTACAAACCATACTATTTTAGATAACACCACATTGAACCATTTTGTACACAGTGTTTTGCTTTTTTTCTAAAATTTCTTAAGACAACTGTGGAATTTGGAAATAAATACTCTCAGCTAAACTTTCAAGTTATCTGTAAGGGAGCCTAAAAAAGTTAAACTAAAATGAGATTATTTTTATAGGATCAGGTTGTAATAAAATGAACTTGGCTGGGCACGGTGGCTCATGCCTATAATCTCAGCATTTCGGGAGGCCAAGGCAGGCAGATCACGAGGTCAGGAGTTCAAGACCAGCCTGGCCAACATGGTAAAACCCCATCTCAACTAAAAATACAAAAATTAGCCAGATATGGCTATGCATGCCTGTAGTCCCAGCTACTCGGGAAGCTGAGGCAGAAGAATCGCTTGAATCCAGGAGGCAGAGGTTGTGGTGAGCCAAGATTACACTACTCCAGTCTGGGCAACAGAACAAGACTAAATCTCAATAATAAAATAAAATGAACTTCACACTTATTTTTTTTTTTTGTCTTTTCTTTTTCCTTTTGGTGGAGAATAGGGTCTCACTATATTGCCCAGGCAGGTCTTGAACTCCTGGGCTCAGGCTACCCTCTCACGTCTGCCTCCCTAAGAGCTGAGATTACAGGCGTGAGCCACCACACCCGGCCTAAAATGAACTTCACAAGACGACAGTGACGTGAATGAAACAGTGGCCTCATTTTCATTTTGAAAAGCTGCTTCTCCCTCTTTCGAAAAAGTTGTATTAGAAACAACTCCTCTAACACTGTATTGATCTTTTATCTGAGGTTAATAAAAGTATGAGTATTTTGATGTATTCATTAACAAAAAGAACAATCAATTCACCTTTAGTAGGTGTAAGTAAGGGAAGACCTCAGCAGATCTGGTTAACTCTCAGTCTGGCTTTAGAAAGCCACAGTGGGCTGGATGCGGTGGCTCACTCCTGTAATCCCAGCACTATGGGAGGCCAAGGTGGAAGGATCACCTAAAGGTAAAAGTTTGAGACCAGAGCCTAGCCAACATGGCGAAACCCCATCTCTACTAAAAATACAAAAATTAGCCATGTAATCCCAGCTTGGGAGGCTAAAGCAGTAGAATCACTTGAACCCAGAAGGCAGAGGTTGAGCTGGGCTGAGACCGTGCCACTCACTGCACTCCAGCTTGGGCAACAGAGTGAGACTCTGTCTCAAAAAATAATAATAATAAATAAAATAAAAGGCTGCAGCTGAAAATTTCATAGCTACATATTGTAATTTTCTAAAGCAGCAGTCCCCAAATCTTAGGAACTGTTGGATGCATAAATTTCTCCCTCGTGGTGCTGGTAAAGCAGAGAGGAAGGGTGAGTCACAACAATCTTTTTAATGGTAACGTTTATAGACCTCCAAGAGAGGCACTTCCCTAGTAATGCAGAAACCGCGGCTGCACATTGACGCTCGCTCTATAATGGAAGACTAAGACTCGTGGTCCAGAGTGTGGGCCGGAACCAGTGGCTCATGCCTGTAATTCCAGCACTTTGGGAGGCTGCGGTGGGCAGATCACGAGGTCAGGAGTTCAAGACCAGCCTGGCCAATATGGTGAAACCCTGTCTGTACTAAAAATACAAAAATTAGCTGGGTGCAATGGCAGGTGCTTGTAATCCCAGCTACTCGGGAGGCTGAGGCAGGAGAATCGCTTGAAACTGGGAGGTGGAGGTTGCAGTGAGCCAAGATCCCACCACTGCACTCTAGCCAGGGTGACAAAGCAAGACTCCGTCTCAAACAAATGAACAAAATGAACAAAAAAACAGAGTGCGGTCTCCAGAACCTGGAAGCTGTGAGTGTGAACAGCGGCTTTGCCACTTGCTGCCAGGGGACTGCAGGCAAGTGAGTAACTGACCAAGGCAGGGTTCAGGGTCCCAGGTCTCCTCGCCTCCAAAGTCCCTGGGCTTCCATACCTCATGCTAACACTCTCCAGAGTGGTTCTTCTCCTACTTTGGTTGATTCTGAAGTTCCCTGTAAGTGGGAAGAATGAAAACTATCCTTTAGTGAGAGACGATGCTACCTTAGATTAGCATGGTCACAGAAGAGGCAAGGAGGAATGGCTGTTTTCAGGATCTATTTGAAGAAAATGTGGCAGAATCATAAAATATCTGTGAAATCTGATTGTAAACTGAAAGGAAGCTTCAGCACACGACAGTGTTCCACAGATGTGTTCGTTGATTTGAACGAGTGACTGCCAAACCTGCAATGTGGGATCCTTGCTTTAAAAATCTGCTGCAGATTAAAAAGAGAATCTTTCTCCTCAAATCTCTTTTTTTTTTTTTTTTTTTTTTTGAGACAGGGTCTGTCACCCAGGCTGGAATGCAGTGGCACAGTCATGGCTCACTGCAGCCTCAAACTCCTAAGCTCAGGAGATCCTCCGCCTTAGCTTCCTAAGACCATGTCCAGCTAATCCTTTAAATTTTTTTGTAGAGAATGTTTTGAGCTATGCTGCTTAGGCTGGTCTCAAACTCCTGGCCTCAGGGAATATTCCCACCTCACCTCCTAAAGTGCTGGGATTACAGGCAAGAGCCACCACAGCCAGCCATTTCCTTTCTGATTTTATCACTTGAATTATGGCCATAAGGCTAGATGAAAAGAAAACAAAATTAGAGAACCTGAGAATGAAATCACTGATTCAGTGACTGCTGCATGTTCTCCTCTATGATTTATTCCATTTAATCTTCAGAGGAACCCAGTGAGGTGGGGTTCTTCATCCCCTTTCTACATATGAGAAAACTGAGGTGTAAAGAACTTGCAGAATTTGCCAGAAGCCACAGGAACTGTTAAGCAAAAAAAACAAGGATTCCAAATGGGAGTGTGTAATTCCCAGTTTACAGACTTAATCACAAGGCTGCAACCGCTCCTGCCATGCAGGGAAAAGTGGGGGTGGGGGTCCAGTCAGTATGAGGGAGGTGGGCAAAGTTCTTCTCTCTGTGAATCACACAACTTGCTCAGGTCAGCCTGAGGAGACAGAGGCCACATCTTTGTTGCTAGCTTGTGTCTACAGTTCCCTAGAGCTCTGTTTCTCTTACAAAGTTAAGAACACACAACAGCCCCTTGAGTTGGGAGCAGGAAAGCATTGACTTTTGTTACCCAGTCTTGAGAAAGTTGATGGTTCTAGGTCCTTTTCACTGTGTAGAAGCCTGACATTTGATATTTGGGGAAAAGGTGGGAGAAAAAAAGACTCCAAACTCCAAGCCCAGGCTGCTTTGGGCCTGCCTGCGTGATTCTTTGCCAAACAGGAACCCTTCCTTGGCTGCCTTCCCTCCTAAATGATTTTCAAACTACAGTTTTAAAAACAGTTCCTTCGGGGAATTATAAAAGTAATCATGTTTTTGATGGAAAATTGTTGTGTCAACAGAAATGCATGAAAAATAGAATCACCAATTCCCCATCACCCAGAGAGAACCACTGTTAACATTTTAACTACTTTTTCTTTTTTTTTTTCCTTATGCATAAATATTATTTTGTAAGCACTCAACTGCATAAAAAGTTTTGGAGCATGCACTTTTAAAAATTCATCATTGTATTACCAGCATTTTCCCATGTTCTAAAAGTTTTCTAAAACTTGGAAAACATTATTTTTAATAACTACCTAATAGTCTACCCATAGATTATTATAACATTTAATAATTTCTCCATCGGTGGACATGCCTTTGTATCCTATTTCAAACAGCATTTCTCCCATACAAATGTTTAGCCTTTATACAGAGATTATAGTTTGATCTCACCAATCAAACTACTTATATTTCCCACCAACTTCCTTCTAGGCTTTTCTGGATCAGAAGAGTTGGGATGTAAATTACAGGAGTGATCTCAACTCAGAAACAAATTCCATTGCTGAACTGCAGCAGCAACGCCCTCTGAGGAGAAGGGAACGTGCCCTTTCAGTGAGCTTTTGGGTCACCCCAGTTAAAAGCGAACCAACACAGAAGTTCCCCTTGACTCTCTTCCCCTACCCCATCCCAGCCACCCTGCAGCCTTACGTTGCTCTTCCCCTCAATTTCAATTTCTGCCGCTTTACCTCCCATTTATTTCACAAAACGTTGTAATCTATGTTCGCACTCCCACCACTGCTGAAACAGCTCTTGCAAAACGCTAAATCCATTGTGCTATGCTTTACATTCGTTTCTAATTGCACAAGTGACACAGAACAGCACTTTCTTCGTTAAAATAGTCATTAACAACTTAAAGGTGAATATTAAATTCACTGTTAACCACTTGTTCCCAATCTCAGGAACATCAAGAGTATCTAGTATTGCACATGCGATGCATTTTCTTCAGATCCTGTTTCTAAAGAAGTGGAGGTGGAAATGAGAGGGGAAGAGAAGGGAGGAGGAGAGGGGAGGAAGCCACAGCACAGGCTACCTATAACGCTGTATTTACCTATAACTCTACTTTTGTGTGAGTGTTTCATTTTGTTTGGGTTTTTGTTTTTTTTTTTTTTTTTGAGATGGAGTCTTGCTCTGTTGCCCAGGCTGGAGTGCAGTGCCACGATCTCTGCTCGCTGCAACCTCCACCTCCCGGGTTTCAAGCAATTCTCCTGCCTCAGCCTACCAAGTAGCTGGGATTACAGGCGTCCTCCATCATGCCCGGTTAATTTTTGTGTTTTTAGTAGAGACAGGGTTTCACCATGTTGGCCAGGCTGGTCTCGAACTCCTGATGGACATTCAGGTTGTTTCTAGTTCTTCACTATAACAATCGATAATGCAACAAAGGGCACCCTTTACCCCTTCTCCCTGTGCACCTGTGAGAATTTCATTTCCCTAGGGCAGATAAAGAGAATTGCACCTGCAGGCTGATTGAGCGCGCACTTTTCCTTTTAACATTAATAGGCTCCGACAACCTCACCACCACCACAACGTGGCACATTTACATGAACAGCCCATTTCAACCGCATGCTACTCGGCTCTTCAGTAGCCCCATACAGCAGGTTCCTCTCTTCTATCTTTTACTCCACGTTGCCTTCTTGTTGCTTTCCCTCTCTCCCAGCCCATGCTTCTCAATCCCTTTTGCAATCTTCCCCTCTGCTGTCTGTCCTGAAATGTGGTTGTTGCCTGTAATTCTCCTTGTTCTGCATGAATGATCTCGTATATTCCTATGACTTGCACAACCAGTTTTCTTATGGGTCACAGACTCAAATACTTACAGAAGGCAGGTGGGGCAAGGAAATACTGGGGAATCTTGTACCTCCCCCCATACCCAAGCCCGACCCCACCCCTGAGCTCCAGCTGTTGTTGCTTTATTGGAATATATGCATAATACTCTCAGATTTCTTTTTCTCCAAAAGGAGGCGGAAATCTGGCTTTGAGTATAAGTACTTACATTTTCTTAAGAACTGAAAACCGATTCGAAAGAAATTTTAATCCCTTCTGTTCAACAGAACACCCCTGTGGAGTAGGTTCAGCTGCCAAGATCCCAGATGGTGACTTTGACTCACGCAAAATCACTCCCTTTCCTAACACCCACCTGTGGCCTTATCCAATCAGGAGCCAGTCCCGTGATTCCACCTGAGAAATCATTCCAGCATTCAGCCCACCTTTCCATCCTCACTGTTATTGCCTTAATTCCAACTCACAAGCAATCAAATCCTGACTGTGACCAGAACATTCTACCTGGCTTTCCTGCAATTAGGTGATGTCTACCTTACCTGCCTTGTGCTACCCTCCGCTCCATTCAAAAGCATTCTTGCCATGGCTGCTGGAGAGAACCTCACCTCAGAGGAGGCAGGGAGGGGGGAAGCAAGAGGTGGAGGCAGAGAAGAGGAAGAGAAAGAGAAAGCGTCCATGTTGTCTCTGCTCAGAGAGCCTTGCTAGCGCCATGCTGCCCATAAAACAGCTGCCAACTGTGGTCACCTTTGTTCAGCACTTGACTCAACATGATAAAATTTGATCCAACATTATGAAATCAGATTTCATATAAGCATTTAGATATTGGGCTTTTCCTCTAACTGGCGCTGGACACGGTGGCTCACGCCTATAATCCCAGGATTTTGGGAGGCCGAGGCAAGCAGATCACCTGAGGTCAGGAGTTCAAGACCAGCCTGGCCAACATGGTGAAACCCTGTCTCTACCTAAAAATACAAAAATTAGCTGGGCATGGTGGTGGGCACCTGTAATCCCAGCTACTTGGGAGCCTGAGGCAGGAGAATCGCTTGAACCAGGGAGATGGAGTTTACAGTGACCTGAGATTGTGCCACTGCACTCTAGCCTAGCAACAAGAACGATGCTGTTTCAAAATAAATAAATAAACAAAAAACTAACTGGCTTATAGCACTGTGTCTTTAGTCTCCCATGGAATCAATCCTCTGAAGCCAGGTAGTGACCACTGCTTTGGGGAGTCAGGTGCCTTACAGTCCTGCAGTTTTTCACCTTTCTCTGTTTCTGTACCCTGGCCAGCCTCATATTGCCTGACCCTGAAGGAGTTTCCAACCACTGAACCACAGGCCAAAATTCAATCTGTTAATGTGCCCACAAGACCCTGTGTGAACGGCCCGTATGCGCCGCCATGGTCTCTATTCCCAGCCCTTCTCTTCATCCCCATCCTTTCTTCCACCACTAATAACAGTTGACTCACAAAGAAATTGTTTCAGACCTGAACCTAACCACCACTCAAATGCCATGGTTGTTTTAGTTACTTAAATCAAGGCAGACACACTCCGTTCAGAGAGGTCTTCCCTTTGGCTCAATAAATCTCTCTTCAAATCGCTAATGAAGTTGAACTTGCTCTAGACACTGCATTTCAAGTTTATGAAACTACTACTGAAGCTCTTCATTTAGTTCTCAGGAGTGCACTACTCCACAATGATGCTAATAGAGGGAGACTCAGTTGCTGACGGACAAAGACACACCTAATTTAATTAAAAACCCCCAGGAGAAGTGCAGTGAAGCTCACCCAGTAAGAATGAGGTTCACATTCTTAGAGCACACATGCACGCACACACACACACCCTTAACTGTCTCCTCGACATATATAATTATTATACATCATGATTATTTTGCTCCATGGTAATTAGCTAAAAATAAAAGTTGGCTCTATAATCTACTGAGATAGGATGATTTTTGTTAAAACTAGATAATTTTCAATGTTTTATTAATTCTTTGAAATGGTAAAGTCTACTTGATGCTTACCCCTAATTGAGTGTTCCTTTTTTTTTTTTTTTTTTTTTTTAACTTTTCTGTGGCCCAGGTTGGAGTGTAGTGGCTCAGTCTCGGCTCACTGGGACGTCCGCCTCCCGGGTTGAAGCCATTCTTCCACCTCAGCCTCCCGAGTAGCTAGGATTACAGGCACGTGCCACCACGCCTCGCTAATTTTCACTTTTAGTAGAGATGCGGGTTTCACTATGTTGAGCGGGCTGGGCTGGTCTTGAACTCATGACCTCAGGTGATCCGCCCGCCTCAGCCTCCAAAAGTGCTGGGATTACAGAAGTGAGCCACGGCGCCCTGCCAAGTCTCCCTTCTTTCTTAGGACTAATAACATGATTTCAACTAGGTAGGGAGATGAAAACTACATTTCCCAGCCTCCTTTGCAACAAGGCATGGCTATTTAACAGACCTCTGGCCAATGAGATGTCAGAATCATTGATTGGGGTTTCCCCAAAAACTCCTTAAAGGTGATAGCACGTAGGAGTGCAGACTTCAGTGATTCCTCTGCCCTTCTCCCTAGAAGACGATGTTACTGTCTGCTACCTGGAAAACGACGTTCAGGGAAAGGTAAAAAAATCGGACCTTAAAATCCACACCACATCAACACCTGCCTCTGGGTTATACCCCTGCCTCTGGCTCTCTACCTCTAGATTATGCAATAAATAAGGAGCATAAATCTTACCTAAGTTTCTGGTATCTGGGTTTTCCATTATAGGCAGGCAAAGTATATTCCGTTCAAAGCAGTTTTGAACAGCTGAAGAAGATGAACACATTTTTCCCACTGGCTAACCCACTCAAAATCACGGGCAGGTACTAATTAAGAAACAGCTGTAAATAATAATAATTTATATTATCTCAAAATTCTTAATGTGCCATATTACCATTTTCTGCCTTTTGATCCACATACAATCCAACATAAAATTTATCAACTACACATGTAAAAACAGTACGAACCATCTGCAAAATTTCAACCCAAAGTTTTATTTCCATTTTGGCCTAAAGCAAGATGTTCCTTGTGGGGGTGGGAGGCCCTCGATTTCCCACCTTACTCTGCATGACTCAATCTGAATGCATCCCATTGGCATTCTGGACTTTTCTATAATCTCCTTTTCTTAATAAATTCAAGATGGCTCCACAAATCACCAACAGCTTATAATAGCATTATTGTTTCTGGGCTAAATCAGGGATGCAGCACTGGCCAGTAGCGATGTCTATGGATTATCTGAAAAATTGCTTCAATTCCCCACTTGTTTCTAAGTGAGTATAGGCCTCACCCCTGGGCATGGCTGAACATTACTCATAGTCAAACCGAGAGTTTCAACGCTAAATGTGACAATGTATCTGTTTTCTCTCTAGCAGATTATTCAAATACCATCTAGTTGAAGTCAAGCTGTCCCAAAGCCCACTGAATCTTTGCCCCAAAGGTCCCTGTAGGAACCCTTGAAGAGCTTCTTTTGCTATACTGTAATCTCTTTCTCAGTGAGTATGTGATGATTGGATGCTTTCAGCCCAATTCTTTTCTCCTGCCTCATGTCCCCTAGAGATCCCAATGGCTCCTTATAAAAGCCATGTGTGTCTTATCTCTTCCCATGCAGTTGCTCAAACCAGAAAGCAGGCTGGAAAACATTTCCCCAACTGTACTGTTTTTCATCATTTCTTTCTGACACCCTCAGATAACTTGTTAGCATATTGTCTTTATTCAGCGCAGCCCTCACTGGGGGTTTGGGGGCTTAATGATATCACCCAGAAATTTGTAATTAGAAACAAAAATGCCCCTTTCAAAATCTATTAACACTGGGAGAGGGAAGAAAAAACACTTTTGAAGTTGCTGGTACAACCCCAAATGAATGAGGTCTCTTCGGACCAGACAGAAACACTGCCAGCTTTGAGGATGCTCCCAGGAGAGCACTGGAAACAAATCACAAGTAACCTTTTGGGCTGCTGTTGCCAGTGCCACATGCAAGGGCTGACACCAGGACCTGGGATTGGCCTTGAACATCTTTTTTTTTTTTTTTTTTGAGACACAGTCTCACTCTGTCACCCAGGCTGCAGTGCAATGGCGTGATCTTGGCTCATTGCAACTTCCGCCTCCGGGGTTCAAGCAATTCTCTCACCTCAGCCTCTCGAGTAGCTGGGATTACAGGCGCCCGCCATGACTGGCTAATTTTTGTATTTCTGTAGAGACGAAGTTTCACCATGTTGGCCAGGCTGGTCTTGAACTCCTGACCTCAAGTGATCCACCCACCTCAGCCTCCCAAAGTGCTGGGATTACAGGTGTGAGCCACCACGCCCGGCCAGCTTGGAAATTTTATAGGAAATGTCACTGCTCTCTTGACTCTCCCTGGGAGAAGTTTTGTTTCTCGAAGCTCCTATAAGTCTCTAAGAAGTGGTGTGAATTTCTACCTCTGTGGAGACTGAGCCCAGTGACTTTTGGTAACTGAGTTTTTTCATTCAATAAATTGAAGGGCCTCTCCCAACAAGCCTATTCCTGGGATCTTAACTGCTGTCAATGGGGGTTATGGTGTGTTCCTATGAATAATAAGACCAGAGTTCTACTGTCTGATACATTAGCTGCTAGACACAGGTGACTGTTTAAATGTAAACTCAGAATAACAAAAATTAAATGAAGTTAAAGATTCATCCCCTCACAGTTGCGTAGCTGCATTTCAGGAGCCCAGTAGCCACATATGGGTGGTGGTTACCATATAGGACAGGAGAGGCTGGGCACGGTGGCTCACACCTGGAATCCCAGCACTTTGGGAGGCCGAGGCAGGTGGATCACCTGAGGTCAGGAGTTCAAGACCAGCCTGGCCAACACAGTGAAACCCTGTCCCTACCAAAAAATACAAAAATTAGCCAGGCATGGTGGTGGATGCCTGCAATCCCAGCTACTCAGGAGGCTGAGGCAGGAGAATCACTTGAACTCAGGAGTTGGAGATTGCAGTGAGCTGAGATCGCACCACTGCACTCCAGCCTGGGCGACCGAGTGAGACTCCATCTCAAAAATAAATAAATAAATAAATCACATAGGACAGGACAGATGCAAAACATTCATATCATCCTAGAAAGTTCTCTCTGAACAGTGCTGGAGTAAGTAGTCGGATTTGCCTGAGACCCTCCTGGACTATACCTGCTGTCTACCAATAGCACCCTGTTTCACTCGCAAAAATGTCCTGGTAATTCAGCTACCCTCTCTGCCCACTGGGCGACAGTCTTTGCCAGGACTTCCCTGAAACCCAAAGCTCTTTGTGTTGATGAATAAGTTGGCAGTGTCCAGCAATCTCCCTACTTTTTTTTTTTCCCCTCTGATTCCCTCTCACCCATCAAAAGCAACAATTTTTGGAACAGGAAAAAAAAAAATCCTAGTGAAGAAGTTCATTTCTCCCCAATTAAATGATTTCCTTGTCAGCGGTTTCAGTTTTGTTTTGTATTTCCCTTTGCCTAAAGCAGCTCGGATGGGTGCCCTTTGCCCTGAATCATGCCCACAGATCACGGGAAGGAGGGCCTCCAGGCTTCTCCTGAGTCCTCCTGGCCGCCCTCCTCACCTCCCCAACCTCCCCTTCCCACCTTGCCCAGCAGAGGGCATCTGAGTTTAATAATCTCAATAAAGAACATGTACACAACCAGGATTTTTTTTCCTTTCTTTCAGTGATACTTTTTCTTTGTGAGCAGCAATTGAGGTGCCAGCTAATATAGGTCACCTGAAGGACAAGCTGTCAGAATCGGAGCTCAGAGCCGCCAGTTCGTTAGGGAACCGCACACTCAGCTCCCACCCAGCTTGGGACGCCCAGCGGGAGCCTCCCTTGCAAACACCAGCAGACACCATTTTGCAGAACGCTTCGGAAACGCCAGTTAAACTGTGTTAGGTGCAACGCATGCAGCCAAGACGGGCACGGAGAGCGAGGGGGCTGGTCCGCAGGAAGCAAGCCTCCTGATGTTGGGATTGCTCTTGCTAGGGGCTTTGTAAACAGCCTTGCATCTCACACTTCTGCCAGGCAACAAAATGGTGGTGACTATTAAAAAAAAAAAAAAAAAAAAAACGCAGGGGTGGGGGAAGGGAGGAAGGTGTCACCAGGTACCAGAGATGGACTTTTATGCAGTTTTCTTGGGCTGTCCTTTATCAACAGTTATTCTCTCTTTTTCTCTCTTCCTCTCTCTGTCTCTCTCTCTCTTTCTCTCTCTTTCTTCCCCCTCCCTCCCACTCTCTTATTCTCCTGCAGTAATCTTCCTCCTCCTACTGAAGGGGGCCAAAGACCCAGCTAATTTGACTCCAGCTCCCCCTCCTCAGCCTTGCAAATTCCTTATTTGTTTCTGATTTGTTTCTACATATCTTAAGAGGTGAGGTGCTAAGGCAACTGATGAGTTTGGGTTATCTTGTTTGTCTGTTTTGGTGCATTGAACATATTTATGAGAGGAAAAAGCTCCTTTCTAGATAGGTGTTAAATGCGCTAAGATTCCCGGAAAACCTGTGGAAGGGGCATCGAAATGGAAAATGTGCAGTATGACTCCATTGCACCTTTTAGGAAGAAAACACGCATTGTGGCTGATCTGCTGGGCTCTGGTGGGAGTGCGACAGTGAGCGATTTGTGTGACTGCTGCACATTCGTTTTCCTTTTCTGTAATCATCTCACCTTCCTGAAGGAGTAATTAAGACAATACAGTCAAGGGCTAAGCAAAGTTGCATGGCACAGCTTTGGTGAATGGCAGCTATTACCGTTTTATTATGTCTTTGCTTCAAGCTCTCTCCCTGGGCCTGTAGCTTAGCTTCTGCACACAGATGCTTGATGGCGAGAGCTCTGTGTTATCTGAAGCCAGAAATTCTGCAGCAGAGGTCTCGCTCCACCTCACCATTGATTTCCTTTCTGCGATTTTGTAAGTCATCACTTTGTGATGCAGTTTCTCTCTGTATGAAACAAACGAGTATTTTTACCACCCCTTCTGAGACTGTTGATAAAACACACTCGACAAACGTTTACAGCGCGCTTGTGAGGTACGGAGGAACGGGGAGAAATCCACACCTAACCACCACCACCACCGCGCAGCCCAGAGTGCTCAGGGCAGTGCCAGTTTTTGCCGAAGTGTTAATAGCCCCTCCTCTCACTCCCCCCAAATGTCTTCGATGGGATGGTTACTTATAAGGTCACCCTACAGAAAACAGAACACCAGCCTGGAGTCAGGGTGAGAGGGAAGACTGTGGGGAGAAGGTGGGCACCAGAGACCAGATAACCAGAGAGAAAACAGATAGATACATAGTCATAGAGATCCACAGAGAGATAAGACAGATGATGGATAAGACACGTAGATGATAGATACATACATGCATACACACATACATACAATATATATAGACGAGTAGATAAAGATAGATAGGTACAGCCAGGCATGGTGGCTCAGGCCTGTAACCCCAGCACTTTGGGAGACTGAGGCAGGAGGATCACTTGAGTCCAGAGTTCAAGACCGGCCTGGGCAACATAACAGGACCCAGTCTCTATTAAATAAATTTTTAAAAGGTAGATAGGTAATAGATAAATAAATAGATGACAGACACAAAGATACATAATACACACATAGATGATAGATCAGTGGAAAATAGGTAGAGGATGGGTAGATAGATGGTAGATGGATACATACATACTTATAGATGAGTAAAGATAGATAATAGAAACATAAACATAATAATAGACACATTAGATACATAATACATACATATATATACACACACATCAATAGATAGAGGATAGATGGATAGAAGGATGCATGGATGGATGGATAAATAGATGCCTGGAGATTAAGAGAAGGAGACTTGGGAGAAATGAAGCTAAATGAGGCTTCATTTAGCTGAGAAACTGAATGACCACAGGCAAATGTGTCATCCCTCTGAGTCGCTGCTGCTTCATGGGGAAAGCAGGGACCATCGAATCAGGCCTGTTTCCGGGGCGTGTACCCAATGAAATGACAGGTACCTGAGCACCTGGCACAGGATTGCTCAACCTGCAGCTAAGACATAGCAAAGAAGGGGTTCACCTCCTCCAGAAACAACGAGGAAACCTCAAAAGAAAACCATCATAATGCATAGACTTCTGTGTCATTTCCAAACATATAATTATATCTTATGCTTTATTATCTTTTTCCTTTGAATATCCCTTGGGGTTGGGGAGAGGACCCCATCATCAGGGTACACAAAGACCTCTCAGATGGCCTTGCGAATTGTCAGGGCTCGACCTGTCTTTCATTTTTAGATTCTATCCCATGTCAGGAAGTAACTACACAGCAGGCCAGGAGAGGGCGAGGGCTGGGTTAGCAGCATCCGACGGGGGCAAGGATGACGGAGTGACAGCTCCTGCCACAGCTGGGGACAGGAGATAAGAAACAGAGAGCACAGAAAGCAGCCTCGAACATAAGAGCCCCAAACCCCCCTCTCACACATGGATACACACAGCAGAGAAGGATCCAGGGCTGGCCAAAGGAGAGATGGCTCTCATTTTATAAACATCCATGTCTCCTGCTCCATCAACTTCCTAAATGCTTTCTTCAATGTTTGTGCAGGTTCCTAAGAAATAATATCAGCCAGCACCTGCTGCAAAGGGGCATCCCAGGATGTGCAATTGAATCCTCTGGCAACACCATGAGGTTGGCATCATTCTTCCCACCCCGTCCCCCACCGAGGAAAGAGCTGCGGAGATGAATGGCTTGATGTCCCACAGCCAACCTAGCCCAGACCCAGGAAGGGAGCTCTCCTTCTGAAAGGCTTTCCTGCCACCTGGAGCTGAGATTTGTCTTGCCTACTTCTTAAAGCCATAGCTCCTCTTAGCACTCCTTCAAAATACCTCTTAAATCCAACTGCTCATCACCCGCCCCCTGCTATTATCCTAGTCTAAGCTACTCACACCTCTTGGTCAACTCCTCTCTGGTCCCTCTGCTTTCTGGTCATCAACTCATTCCAGTGCCTGGTTTCATCCCTGCAAGTGCCACGTCCCAGGAAACCCCTCCATCTCTGGTAAATCCGGATGACTGATCACATTCTCTGCTGCCCACTCGCCCTCCTCCCTGCCATATATTCTCCGAGGAGCATCCGTGTCGTTTTTAAAATGTAAAGCGCATTGTCTCATGCTGCTTAAAATCCTCCAGGAACTCCCCGTCATCCTTCCAACAAAACCTAGCCTCTTTAACGGGGTGACAATGACCTTGATGACATGGACCCTGGCCAAAGCTGAAGCAAGGATGACCGGCCCAGGGCAGGGAAGTGTGCTAGAGTTGGAGGCCCTCCCTACAAAGGCCACCTACGAGGGCCACCACACTTCTGAGTTTGTGAAGACCTGCCTCACTCCAGTGCCCCCAGACCTGTACCCGCTGACACATCTCTATCTTTCTGGGATCCTCTCTCATGCCCTGACCTGATGGCCTCTGTCGCTCCTCGCCGTCCTTGCTTTCTTCACTCCAGCCACAATAGCTTCTGGCCAAGCGTGTTCCCACCTTGTGGCTTTTCCCTCTTGATATGATTTGGCTGTGTCCCCACCAAATCTCAACTTGAATTTTACCTCCCAGAATTCCCACGTGTTGTGGGAGGGACCCAGGGGAAGGTCACTGAATCACGAGGACCGGTCTTTCCCATGCTATTCATATGAGAGTGATTAAGTCTCGTGAGATCTGATAGTTTTATCAGGGGTTCCGCTTTTGCTTTTTCCTCATTTTTCTCTCGCCGCCATGTAGGAAGTGCCTTTTGCCTCCCGCCATGATTCTAAGGCCTCTCCAGCCATGTGGAACTGTAAGCCCAATTAAACCTCTTTTTCTTCCCAGTCTCAGGTATGTCTTTATCATCAGAGTGAAAACGGACTAATATACTCTCCTCCCGGTGGCTCACTCCCCAACCCTCACGAGGCTGTGTCCTTCTGTCCCACATGCGTCCATCACTCTCCCTGTTGTATTTTTCTTCCCAGCACTCACCTCTACTTGGCAGATCCACCTTTTCCATAATTATTTGGCATCTCTCTTGCTCACTAGCTCCACGGACATGTGACTAGTCTACCATGGTCCCAGGGCCCAGGACAGTTCCTGACACATGGGTACTCCATGAAAACTTATTAAAGGATGATGGGCGGATCTCAGCATCCTGTGCTGCTCTTCAATCCCTTCACTCCACCTGACTCTCTTCCACTCATTGTCTGTCTTATTTTCATTCTTTTCCACGTCTTCTTCTTCTCCTCTTAGCTATTGCCACTTCCCTCTTCCTCATAAAGCCACCAAAAGAGGAAACAAAGAGAAAGAAAACTCAACATGTGGAAATACCCTTGTCTTTCCCAATCTTGAAATTGGAGGTTTGAGTGCCAAGGCAGGTGCTCTCAATGGCTCGTCTCAGTGAAGCCGTAGGAAACCTTCTGCAGGTGGTGCTCCTGGAAGCCCTGCGGCAGAGGGTCTTCACGGTGTGCTCATGGCCACACAGCTAGGAAGTGGCAGCCACCACTGCAGCCACACTGCAGTCCGCACAGCTCCAACCCAAGCTCATCATTTCACTCCATGCTCCGTGGCACTACTCAGTTAGGTCTGGGTCGGGATTTTAAACCTTCTTTGCTTAGACTTTGTTAGATTCCAGACTTATTTTTAAAAGCAAAAAGATGCCGGGTGCAGTGGCTCACACCTGTAATCCCAGCACTTGGGGAGGCTGAGGCAAGCAGATCACTTGAGGTCAGGAGTTCAAGACCAGCCTGGCCAACAGGGTGAAACCCTGTCTCTACCAAAACTACAAAAATTAGCCAGGCATGGTGGCAGGCACCTGTAATCCCAGCTATTCAAGACGCTGAGGCAGAATCACTTGAATCCAGGAGACAGAGGTTGCAGGGAGCGCAGATTGCACCACTGCACTCCAGCCTGGGTGACAAGAGCGAGACTCTGTCTCAAAAAAAAAAGAATAAGCAAAAAGAAAGAAAACAAAAGAAGAAGATAGGCAGGGCGCAGTGGCTCACGCCTGTAATCCCAACACTTTGGGAGGCTAAGCCGGGCAGATCTCTTGAGGTCAGGATTTCGAGACCACCTTGGTCAACATAGCAAAACTAAAAATACAAAAATTAGCTGGGCATGGTGGCAGCCACCCAAGTAACTTGTAATCCTAGCTACTCAAGTGGCTGAGGCGGGAGGATCACTTGAACCCAGGAGTAGGAGGTTACAATAAGCCAAGATCACGCCACTACACTCCAGCCTGGGCGACAGAGCAAGACTCCATTTCAAAAAAAGAAGAAGAGAAAAAAAGAAGCGCTATCATCCCTAAGAAGCAGCTAAATCAAGTACCTTTATCCATGATTCTCAAATTTAGGTATACATAGGAATCATCTGAAGAGGTTAATGCCCTAAGCCTCAGTGTCTGTAAAGCATCTATAAACAAGGATACCAACAATAGCTACTTCCTAGACTTACTGTAAAATTTTTTAAGGTTTTAAATGTGTTTTAACCAGGAGCCTTTCCATTGCAATGGCAGAAACCTCAACTTAAACTGGCTTAAGCAAAATAGGAATTTATTGACTCATATAACTTAATGACCCAGGAGTTGATAGCTTTAGGCATTGCTAAATCTGGGGGGCTCAGATCATATCCACTCTGCTCATTTTTTTTTTCTGCTTTCATCTACGTTGGCTTCATTCTTAGCTTGGCCCCTCTCTGTAGTAGACTCTGATTACTTCATGGTTACTTCTTCTCAGTGTTATGTCCCAGAAAAGATCAAAACATCCCTTGGCCAATATTTTTTTTTTTTTTTTTTTTTTTTGAGGCAGAATCTCTGTCTGTCGCCCAGGCTGGAGTGTAATAGTATGATCTCGGCTCACTGCAATCTCCGTCTCCTGAGTTCAAGCAATTCTCCTGTTTCAGCCTCCCAAGTAGCTGGGATTACAGCCGCCACCACCAGGCCCGGCTAATTTTTGTGTTTTTAATAGAGACGGGGTTTCTCCATGTTGGCCAGGCTGGTCTCGAACTCTTGACCTCATAAGATCTGCTCACCTCAGCCTCCAGAAGTGCTGGAATTACAGGCATTAACCACTGTGCCTGGCCAATTGTGTGTGTGTGTGTGTATAAAGGGTTTTGTTATGTTCGAGACCAGGCTGGTCTCGAACCCAAGCAATCTGCCCGCCTTGGCCTCCCAAAGTGCTGGGATCCCAGGCGTGAGCTGCTGCGTCCAGCCTCTTGATCAATAATTTCAATGAAAGTCCTGGGCTTAAGTCTCATTTGATCACTTAGATCATTTATAAACCGATCAGTTTGCCAAGCAAGGAATCAATGTTCATCCCTGAAGTCAGAGCGAATAGTCGGCGCCCTAAAAAGCACATGAGCTGAAAGAGAGGGTGGTAGTTAGCCAAAGGAAAATTGGGGCGCTTTTACACAATAAAGGGAAATAAATGTATGAATACAAAATCTATGGATGCCCACGACATGTGGCCCGGTACACAGTAAGTCCTCAATCTATGTTAGCTGTTAAAGGGAGCCCCTGACCAGAGGGCAAGAAATATTTGGAGATCCCTGAAGCTCCAGAATCACACCTTTCAGCTAGTGGTTCCTTACCTTGGCAGGATATCAGAAGTTCTTGGAGAGCTTCTAAACACCCCCATCTGTGTCCCACATTCAGAGGTTCTGATTTGTTTGATCTGGGGTGGGGGTCTCCACAGCATCGGGTGTTAAATCCACCCAGGAGAATTTCAGGAACTGCCAGGGCTGAAAACTACTGTTCTAAGCTAAATGCATTTGCTTGGCTGGTACCCACAGACTTCTTACCCATAGCACCAAATCCTATAAGACCTAAGGAAGTATTAGGAAGTACTAATTACACGTGAAGCCTTACTGTGGAATTTGAAAATCTCCTGAAGTTATTTCTTCCAATGTCCTCGATGCTAAAAGAGGACTTTGGTGATAGCTTTAAAAATGCAAAATAGAACTGAGCTCTGTGTGTGTGACGTGCACGTGTGCTTGTGCGCATGCCCACATGTGCCTGGGGTTGGTGGTTAATTCAGCTCAGCAGCACAGATGACTCAAGAGCTTAACTAATGTTGAGTCATGGCATCTTGTGTTTTCAATTTTCTTCCTCCCCTCCCGCCTCCTTGTCTCATCCACAAACACTGGATGAGGCATTACAGGTATTTAATGCCACCAGTGATGAACAGATAGACATCACCTGCCTCCAGATGTGATATCCTGAGGAGGATACAACATCCTCTATGCCCCACATTTCAGCAAAGAATGCACAACCTACGCCTAATCATGAAGATACATCAGACAAACAGAAAATGGGGAACATTCCCTCATAACAGGAGAAAGGCGTAGTCTTTGAAAATGCTAATATCATAACAGACAAAAAAAGCTGTGAGAATGTTCTGGGTCACAGGACTGCACAAACAATTCTGCAGATAGACATTAATTTATTAATAGATAAATAAAAGCAATACAGGTATTTTTATACAAGTTCTATATTTGTAACTTTTTGATAAGTTTACACTATTTTCTTTCTTTGTGTGTGTGTGTGATTTTTTTGTTTTGTTTGTCGTTTTTTTGAGACAGAATCTCACTCTTTCACCCAGGCTGGAGTGCAGTGGCGTGGCCTCCGCTCACTGCAACCTCCGCCTCCCAGGTTCAAGCGATTCTCACACTTCAGCCTCCACGATATCTGGGATTTCAGTCATGCACCACGATGTCTGGCTAATTTTTGTATTTTTTTAAGTAGAGACAGGGTTTCTCCATGTTGGCCAGATCTCAAACTCCTGACCTCAAGTGACCCACCCGTCTCAGCCTCCTAAAGTGCTGGGATTACAGGCATGAGCCACCGTGCCCAGCTTGAACTTATTTTCAAGTAAAAGGTGTTTTAAAAGCTGTGGACAGAGAAATACTATAAACAATAAACAGAAGGTTCATTTTGTTGAAGTGTGGAAATACACTTCATGACTCATCAAGATTAAGAATTGTAAACACACACACAGAGACACACACCCCATCTATCAAAACTCATTCTTCATTCTAATACAGTTCCTGTTTGCATACAGTCAAAATGTGAAGGACATCTATTCCTGAGCATTTTCAGAAATTCCCCCCAGATTAGGGGGCTCACAGGAAGTTGCCACACGGCACAGTCACACCCCCAGCGGTTTCTCAGGACTCTAGAAATTTCTGAAATACAGGCCAAGCACTCACCCTTGCCAGTAAGTTACACTGAAGCAGTCATATAGTAGAATTGATTATGAAACCCACAATCCATGGGATCCATTGCCCCTGAGGGTGGAATTTAAATCTTGCCCTGGGCTCACAAGGTCCTGCTTCAAGTCTAGTCTCCGATCATCCTTTGGACTTCCTGGAGAAGATTCCTCCATATCAGCCTGCCTTCTGGTCTTGGACTTTCCCTTTCTTACCTCGGGGCTTGTGCACCTGCTGTTCCCTCTCCTGGAAAGCTCTTCCCCAGGCTTCGCATAACTGCCTTTGAATCATGTAAGTCTTAACTGTCATCCAGCTCTATTTATTTTGTTCATAGACATGACCACTAAATGGAACTTTTTAAAACTTGGATTATTTCCTCCACGCAAATTTAGATTCCTTGAGGGCAGAAACCTCACCTGAGCATTTCCCACTGTGCGTAGGCTCTGGTCACGATTTCTCCCTGCCTGGAGCACTGTTCCCACGTGTGTTCCACAGTGCAACCCTAACCCCACACCTCTGGTTCATGCTCAAGTCTCACCAGCTCACAGTCCTTCCAAGAATACCCTCCTGCACCTTCCTTTGCTTGCTTGCGTTTCACAGCACTTGCTACTAGTCACTACACACACACACATACACACACAATCACACACAGAGTATGTATCTGACAAATACAATATACATATTTCTGATTACTTTTTCCACTGCCTCCTCCCCCTAGCCTCCACTAGATTGCAAACTCTATAAGGGCAGGAATTTTTTTTTTTTTTTTTTTTTACATGGAGTCTCACTCTGTGGCCCAGGCTGGAGTGCAGTGGTGAGATCTTAGCTCACTGCAACCTCCACCTCCCAGGCTCAAGAGATTCTCCTGCCTCAGCTCCCAGGTAGCTGGGACTACAGGTGCCTGTCACCATACCCCGCTAATTTTTGTATTTTTAGTAGAGACTGGGTTTCACCATGTTGGCCAGGCTGGTCTTGAGCTCCTGACCTCACGTGATCCACCTGCCTTGACCTCCCAAAGTGCCGGAATTACTGGCGTGAACCACTGCGCCCAGCTGGGAATTCATGTTATAAATGTATCCCAGCATGTAAATCCAAACACCTGAATCCCAGCACCCAAATCCAAACCTGGCATGTAACAGTTGCTTTATATTTATTGAATGAGTCACTGAACAAATGGGCAGAGTTTTATTCATAGTTGGCATTCCATAAATGGATGTTGGAAAGAACCAAAATTGGAAGCCTTCAACTAATTGAGTTTAATTAAGACTTACCATAAATCTACAATAACCAGGACAGTGTGTTATTGGCATAAGATTATATATAGAAATCAATGGAACAGAAAAAATGTAACTACACAAATATGATAAAGTGATTTTGTAGAAAGGTACCAAGTTTATTTCATAGGAAAATGGTAGTCTTTTCAACAAGTGATACTCCAACAACTGGTCATATGCCAAAAGTGTATGTTTTACTTTACAAGAGACTCCAAAGTGTTTGTCAAAGTGGCCGCGCCATTTTGCCTTCCCAGAAGCATTGTATGGAAGTCCTAATTGTTCCACATCCTTGCAAACATCTGGGATTATCAATCGTTTAAATTTTAGCGATTCTAGTGGGAGTGTGAAAATATCTCACTGTGGGTTTTAATTCGATTCCCTAATGACTAATGGTGTTGAGCATCTGTGTATATACTTATTTGATATTCTAATTTCTCTTTTGGGTGGAGGTGTCTGTTCCAGTATTTTGCCCATCAAAAAAATTATTTTGGGCCAGGCGCATGGCTCATGCCTGTAATATCAGGACTTTGGGAGACCAAGGTGGGCAGATCACGAGGTCAGGAGTTTGAGACCAGCCTGGCCAACATGGTGAAACCCCATCTCTACTAAAAATACAAAAATTAGCCGGGCGCAGTGGCACATGCGGGTAGTCCCAGCTACCCGTCAGGCTGAGGCAGGAGAACTGCTTACCCGGGAGGCAGAGGTTGCAGTGAGCCGAGATCAAGCCACTGTTCTCCAGCCCAAGTGACAGAGCAAGACTCCATCTAAAAAAAATAAAAATAAAAATAAATTTTTTATTGAGTTAGAAGAAGTTCTTCGCATGTACATATTCCATATTAAACCTTTTATTATTTATAGACTTTGTAAATACTTCTCCAGACTGTGGCTTGCCTTCTCATTTTCCTAATAATTTTGAAGATCAAAAGATTTTAATTTTCAGGAGACCAATTTATCCATTGTTTTCCTTTATGATTGAGGATTTTGTGTCCTAAGAAATATTTACTTAACCCAAGTCACAAAGATTTTTTTTCGTATAGTTTCTTCTAAGAGTTTATGTGTTTATCTTTTACATTTAGGTATGTTAACTCTATGCTCCATTTCAAATTAATATTTGTTGTAGGCCATAGGTAATGGTGGACGTTCATTATTTTTGCATACCGATATCCAATTATTCAAGTATCACTTGTTGAAAAGACTACCATTTTCCTATAAAATAAATTTGATACCTTTATACAAAACCAATTTATCATATTTTTGTGGATATATTTCTTTATGTACCATTATTAAGAATATTAGATATATTAAGAATTAATATTAGTATATTAAGAATATTCTTAATATACTAATATTAATTAATAATTAATTAATATTAATATCTAATAGTAAGAAAATTAGATATATATTCTTAATATATCCAATATTAATTAAATATTCTTAAGAATATTCTTAATATATCTAATATTAATTCTTAACATATCTAATATTCTTAATATATTTTTATATATAATCTTATGCCAATAAGATTATTAATTGTTAATATATCTAATATTCTTAATATATTTCTACATATAACCTTATGCCAATAACACGCTGTCCTGGTTATTGTAGATTTATGGTAAGTCTTAATTAAATTCAATCCCAGGTATTACCTAGGAAAAATAAAAATGTGTGTCTACACAAAAACTTGTACACAAATATTCACAGCAGCTTTTTTCATAGCCAACAACTAGAAAGAACCCAACTGTCCATCATCTGGCAAATAAATAACAAATTGTGGTCCATCAATTGGTAAGGGAAGGAATTATTAATATACCCAAGGACAGGGGTGAATCTCAAAAACATGTTCAGGAAAGAAATATATGATTTCATTTATATGAAATTCGAGAAAAGGCAAATTTAAAACAAGACAGCATTGGTACATTGTGATGTATGTAAATTACACGTCTATAAAACACATTCATGTTGAATGACAGAATGTTTTTCTGTCAAATATGATATTTCTTCACTGTCTACTCCCAGAAAAGCCCAGCCACTCTGCAGCTGATGCTGGTCTGGGCTGACATTCTTGCTAAGCAGTTGGGTCATTATAACGTCCCCTGGTGCTGCTGGAGGACAAGTACTAATGATGACCAACATTCATGCCTTGACCCAACCACTTCCTTCAGTCTTGAACTCGTCGGGGTCATTTGACTCAGTCACTTACCTCAGCCATAAAATGGGATCATAATAGTACATGCCTTTTAGGCTTGTTTGGTGGAGGGTGAAAGGAAATTACACAGAAAGTATGATTAATTACAGCTTAGTTGATCCTCAGTAAGTATGAGCAATTTCTAATAATAGCATTTATTCTGATATTGGGCATTTATTCACATGCCCTTCTGTTCTAAGCTCTTTAGAGACATCTGAAGCTTCCTTTTTTTTTTTTTTTTTTTTTTTTTTTTTTTTTTTAGTTGCTTTTTTTCTGTCTGGGGGGGGATGGGGGGGGATCGGCTCGCTACCAACCC
>NW_022437032.1:2094458-2173180 GCF_009761245.1 Sapajus apella
CAGGCTGGAGTGCAGTGGCATGATCTCAGCTCCCTGCAACCTCCACCTCCCAGGTTCAAGCAATTCTCCTGCCTCCGCCTCCTGAGTAGCTGGGATTATAGGCGCATACCACCAGGCCCAGCTAATTTTTGTATTTTTAGTAGAGAAGGGTTTTTATCATGTTGGTCAGGCTGGTCTCGAACTCCTGACCTTGTGATCCGCCCACCTCGGCCTCCCAAAATGATGGGATTACAGGTGTAAGCCACCGCACCTGGCTGAAGCTTCCTCTTATTCTCCTTCTACAAATGCAGAGATTCAGGATCAGGGAGGTGGTGGGACTTGAGGTCACTAGAGGTGGGATTTGAATCCCACTTCTAACTCTATTGGGATTCAAATCCAGGCCAGCTCAATGGCATCTCACAAGTGCTACTGGAATCTAACACAGTTCTTTCCCCCTTCGTGTTTCGTTTCGTTTCGTTTCGTTTTGTTTTGTTTTGTTTTGTTTTGTTTTTGAGATAGGATCTCCCTCTGCAGTGGCATGATCATGGCTCACTGAAGCCTTGACCTCCTGGGCTCAAGTGATCCTCCTGCCCCAGCCTCTCAAATAGCTGGGACCACAGGCACGCACGCCACACACCTGGCTAATTTTTGATTTTTTGTAGAGACAGGGTCTCACTGTGTTGCCCAGGCTGGTCTCAGAGTCCTGGACTCAAGTGCTCCTCCCAACTCTGCCTCCCAAAGTGCTGGAATTATAGTCACTGAGGCAGTGCGCCCGACTCCTTTCTCCCGTTTCTGACTCTTGACTCATCAGGGAGTCATTTCCTTTATCTAGGAGATTCTTCAGTGGCTCTTCTACCCACTGAGTTCTCCACCCCCTCTATAGCACATCCTTTATTAGTGTCTTTTTAAAAAAAATATCCAATCATTTGGGAAGCACTGATGGCCGGAGAGGCCTTCCTGACCACCCTCTAGCTCCTTCCTTGCTTATTGCTCTTCATTGCATTTGCCCCCTCTAACATTGTAGAGTGGGTATTTTTGCTTATATCAACATGCACATAAACCCCACCCCCTTTATCCTCTCATCTCTCTGTCTTCACCACCTGCCTCCTTCCCTGTACGCAGGAACGATCTTCGTAAGGTGATTTTTCTCACCACTTTATACCTAGTACCTAGACCGTTCACACGGAACTGATGTGATCACAAAGTTTTAGAAGAAACTTACAAGGCCATCGTCCAACACTTACATCTCTATAGATAGGGAAATCCAAAGACAGTAAGTGATTTCCCCCATGCTCTCATAGCTAGTTGGGGCAAAGCCACAGAGCAAACATTGAATTCCCTTGGGTCCCCAGCACGTTAGCATTCGTTCTGTTACACCACTGCCCTTCTCTTCCAGGCCAAGTGAGGCAGGAAGCACAAGACACAACCTAATCGTGTTTTTAAATCTTAATCATTTTTTTTGGCCGGGCACAGTGGCTCACACCAGTAATCCCAGCACTTTGGGAAGCTGAGGCAGGCAGATCACCTGAGGTCAGGAATTTGAGACCACCCTAACCAACATGGTAAAACCCCGTCTCTACTAAAAATACAAAAAATAGCCAGGCGTGGTGGCACGTGCCTGTAATCCCAGCTACTCAGGAGGCTGAGGCAGGAGAATCGCTTGAACCCAGGAGGCAGAGGCTGCAGTGATCAGAGATAGCACCACGACACTCCAGCCTGGGCAACAGAGCAAGACTCCATCTCAAAAAAAAAAAAAAAATCTTAATTTTTTTATTAACTTAATGTCATCTAGTAACGTTGGCTGTGAGGAGCCAAGGGACATGTGGCCTTGACCTCATATTGACTTTTGATGTCATCTCCAAAAAGACTGCATGAACTCATAGGAAGGCATTCATAATAGGACAATTTTACACTTATGTACCCATCCACAGATCATGCTGCCTCTAGCTCATTCTAAGATAATATGTTTATTAACTTCTATAGTCTTGTTTACAGCACAGTGTCATTGCAATGAACAGTAATTGTGTGTGTGTGTTCTAGCTTTTATTCTGTTCAATATAACACTGAAAATATTCCAAGGAGACCAGTGGTGACTTATGCCTGTAATCCCAGCACTTTGGGAGGCCAAGCCTGGAGTACCACTCGAGACCAGGAGTTCGAGACCAGCCCGGGCAACATAAGGAGACCCTGTCTCCACAAAATATTTAAAAAACAAAAATTAGCCAGGCTTGGTGGGGCCTGCCTATAGTTCCCAGCTACTCAGGAGGCTGAGGTGGGAAGATCACTTGAGCCTGGGAGGTCAAGCTTGCAGTGAGCCGTGATGGAACCACTACACTCCAGCTTGGGTGACAGAATGAGACACTATCTCTGAAAAAAAAAAGAAAAAAAAAAATATTTCATAAATTTAGGTAACTCCTATTTTGGCATCTCTTCACCTCTATGTCTTGAAATGCCAGATGCCTCACTGAATGGGCACACCTGTGTCTCTCCCAGCTTCTGTGTGGTCCTGGGCCCTGTACCTGTTTAGTGTCCATATTCTTGGGGATAGATCCGTATTGCACTTGCTTCCTGAGGGCACACAGCTCTCTGGAAAGCTGGAAAAGGAAGACAGTCCTCTTAGGTACTAGCGCTAACAAGGAACGATGATTATGCAACCAGCTTACAAAATTTTCCTTTTGCATCTCTAGACGACTCAGCCCGTCCCTGGTTGCATAGTGTTCAGTGGATGACTTGGCATGAAGCATTATATCTACAAGAAAAACAAGTCAAAGGCTGAAGCCTCTGATGGCGAAATCACCACTCACTCAGTGGGAAGCCACAGGAAGTATGTACCTGGCTGTACCGGGGCCACAGGATTATGGGGCAACATCCCACATGCCAGAGCATAACGTAGAGTCTCATTAAGGACAGATATTTGGGAGAGCATGTTTATCAAAAACTCAGATGGGTGAATGGCCATCACAAATGAGAGAAAGAACTGTTACCCAACCCGTGACTCAGGGGTTGAGTGTGTACCTCTGTTATGAAAACTGATTGTTAAAAAAAAATTGTTTGCACTCATCACAGATATCAACATTTGAGGGCATTGGCAGATTCCAACTTATGCCATAAATAACTATTCAATTACAATTGGAATGGCTTAAACAAATTTTCTGTGATGAAAGCTGGCCAATTCCTCAAAATAAAAGTCCAGCCTGGAGCACAAATGAGCCTAAACTCTTGGTCCTTGGAATAATGAGTTTTCTCTTCTGCAAAGTTTGGTCTCTAACCAAAGGAAGTATTTACCTGTACGTTTAGAATTCAGATCAAAAGGAGGAGGATAAATAGCCAAGAATGCTTTAGTTACACTTGACAACGACATAACTCAATCTTGTTTAAGAATGAAAGGGAACTTATCACTTCTTGTAACTGAAGCACCCAAGTTTACTGCTGACTTCAGGCACAGCTGGATCCAGGTGGCAAGAAGGGTTATCAGGAGTGTGTCATTCTCTATTTCTTGGATCTCCCTTCCTCTCTATTGCCATTACTTTCAGGCAGGCTGTCACCATGTGAATGGCAAAGCAATCATCTGTAGCTTCAGGCCTAGAGGATCCCCACAGCTGGTGAGTCCAAAAGAAACCAAAGACACACACACACAGACACACACACACACACACACACACACACACACACACACACACACACACACACACACAGACACACACACACACACACACACACACCTTTTTTCCAACAGCTCTCACAAAAGCCCCAAACAGAATCCCTCTGGCTATGCTTGGAACACATACCCAGCCAGAACCCATTCTCTTTTTGGCCATTTTGTGCACATGCAGTTGATCATCATGTCCACGCATGCTGCCGTGAGGATTCTTTTCAAGTCTCTTTAGGCATCCACATAAGGGCACTGTGGAGTATTGAGATGGCCACTTCTTTGAATACTATAATAGATGCAAAGTTGGCTTGCATTTAGGTGCCATGGTACAGTATAAGAAAAAAATACGCCTTTGTAAATCGCACTTACGCGGGAGGAGGAGGACACTCCCTTCCTAAGGGAAGAGCAGGCACCCCTCGCCCTCCCAGCTCAAGCTTCCTCTGGGACCTGCACATGTAGAAATTGGCAGGCCCCATTAATATTGGTATTTCCCTCTCATTCCTACTATTACTCTGCCAAGCTTGGGATGGCAGAGTTGGAGTCACGTCCATTCAAGAAGCCTAAAGATGCGATTTCTCTGCACTAATGAGAGGGACAGAAGAGGGAAAACCAAAGAACGGCTTGAGTGAGCTCTGAAGTCCCACCTGTCACTCGACTAAATGCCAGCATCATCTGGTCTCATTTAGTGGGTGGAGCAAATTCTTGCCCCAGTATTCCCTCCTGAACCTGCAAGGTTGGTGGGAGAGGGAGACCCTCCCCAAAGGAGGAGTCCTGTTGTGTTGAGAGTGATTTCAGAGACCTCAGCAAGGAAAGGCAAATCAAAATAACCATCACATTCCGCCTCCTTCTTCCTTTAGAGAGGAATGTTCCCCGGCACTGGTGCCGCAGTTTGGTAAATTGCATGCCGTAGATTTCAGGCCTTGAGAAAATCTTCACACTAGCTAATATGACCAGCATTAACAGAATTTCTTGGAGCCTATAATAACAAAAAAAGCTCATTGACAACTTCCCACTTTTATTCCTGGCCCCGCTTTTCTCTTAGCCTTAAATTTTTTTTAATAATAATTTTTTTTTTTTTTTTGAGACGGAGTTTCACTCATGTTACCCAGGCTGGAGTGCAATGGCGTGATCTCGGCTCACCACAACCTCCGCCTCCTGGGTTCAGGCAATTCTCCTGCCTCAGCCTCCTGAGTAGCTGGGATTACAGGCACGCACCACCATGCCCAGCTACTCAGGAGGCTGAGGCAGGAGAATTGCCTGAACCCAGCCTCCTGAGTAGCTGGGATTACAGGCACACGCCACCATGCCCAGCTAATTTTTTGTATTTTTAGTAGAGACGGGGTTTCACCATGTTGACCAGGATGGTCTCGATCTCTTGACCTCGTGATCCACCCGCCTCGGCCTCCCAAAGTGCTGGGATTACAGGCTTGAGCCACCGCACCCGGCCAATAATAAATTTTTATTAAAAAAAAAGAGTGAAGCATTTCATAAGGTCTTGCCCAGTTTATTTTTTTTTAATCTGTAATAGAATAACGTTTCAGCATTAGAATATTCATTCAAACAAAATCTCCAGATCTTTACATCCTGAGTCTGCGAGGGCTGGACACATGTCCTTGCTAATTATCAACCTCCTGATCCAGCTCAAGGCATGGGATTAAAAACTGCTTTGGAATTTGAACTCCCTGACGTTTGTCTGAGTCGGCTACTCTGAACTCGCATCTACTATAAGGACCTGGGCATTTCCTTCTCCCATTTCCTCAGGACCTGGTCGGGAGTGTCCCGGGAAAGGGTGTCACGAACATACTTGCAATAAAAATAATCAAACAAATGGAGAGCATGCCTATTTCTGGAATTAGATTCCTTTGATAGTAAAGGAAGCAAATGGAAGAAAGGGCAGGGAGAAGTCAGGTAAGTCCAGTATTAGTATGTCCACATGCTTAGATTTCACTTCTGTGCGGGGGTCGGGGGTGCTCGTTGTCCCTAACAATGGCCCTTTTAGCTACGGACTACTGGGAGTGACTAACGTTTTTCTAGCCTGTCAGTGAGAACTACCACTATATATTGGTAGGTATTTCCGTACAAAATTCACTTGGAAAGGATATTGTTTCAAGTCTGGACAAAGCTCATATTGTCGTGTTCCAGCTCCAGTTATTTTAGGCAAGGAAGGGGAATTTCCACTGCTCCCTACAATCCGTTTGCAGCCTTTAGCTCTGAGTAACAACTTCCTTGTAATCTGTCACAGCCCAGGTTATTTAACAGCGAAAAAAAAATCCCCTGATATTAGGCATGAAATTCTTAGCCAAGGAAGCCAATTTAAGAATGCTTCGGTTAGCTCAGGCAGGAGTAAAGACGTGACCTCATCCAGTGCAGAGGATGCAGGCAGCTCGATTCTAAAAGGAAGAAATGAAGTGAGTCAATGCAAATTCCCAGATAGAACACAAAGCTAAGAGTCACTTAATGTCAATGCTGATGTTAATAGTAGCTCTCATTCATAGCATATTTACCATAGGCCAAGCACTAGCCCATCCAAACCCCTTATTGCCCTGGTCTTATTGGAAAGTTTATTATATGTGAGTTTCATTTTCAAGAGTCAATTAATGTATGTCACATAAATAATGGTACAGGCGCCAACAGATAAGGCAAAAATCCAAAGTAATATGCAAATGACAATTGGGAAACATTACCTGAACAACACCATTTCTATAAATAAATAAATACACTATCATAACAAAGAAAATAAATAAAATTACCATGTATTGACACTGAACTTTAGGTGCCAACCATCGTACTAAACATTTTATAAGCATTAACTCTAATCCTCACAAAAGCCCTAAGAATTGGGAAATATTGCTGTTCCCATTTTACAGACATGGAAACTGAGGCTTATATTGTAAGGTCACATGGCTAAAGTGGCAGAGCTGGGATTCGATCCCACTCTTGCTAGATGCCAGAACCCAGGCAGATGTTACTGTGGCGTTATTGCCACTTGTGTCAAGCATGGTGAGGGATTTCAGCAACGCTCAGCCTGGATGATGCCACACACTCCTCCAGGCAAAGGAAACGCCCACAGGCGACTGAAAAAGAAGCCACTTCCTGTCCCTGCAAAGAGAGAACATCACCATCCTTGAGTCAAGTTCCTCACCATCCCTGGGCTCAGCCTCTAAGCTAAACAATTTATCTTTGGAGTGACAGGTGATGACTTAGTCACCCCAGATCTGCCCTTCTCCATTTTCCTATAAACCAGCTGTGTTTCATGGGTGATTTAGAGCATAACCTCAGAACACATAGGCTTTTACAGGACAAGCAATAATTGGGCACTGCAGAGAAGCTGTCATGCCTCCCTCTCCCATTCCCCAACCCCTTGGCAGAGCTAACAGCTCCCAGCTGCTCTCATTCAGCAGACCAGAAGCCAATTCACCTGGGAGATTATCTGCTCACTCTTAAAGAGGCCAGCCCACGGCCAGTAACTGTTCCAGGGCATGAAAGGCCGGTCTTTTGCTTCAACAGAAGCTAATGCTGGGGTGCAGTATCTGCTCCCGATGCCAGCAATGTATATCCCCAAGGCATCAGGCTGAAGCTAGACTCCAGTTGACAAAAACCTCTGCTTTGCTTCTCCTACCTTGTCCTGCCTCCTTGGTTCCCATTTCCCTGGAAGCCTTCCCTCCCTAAACCACTGCCTCTAAACCCCCATCGCTAGGCTGCTTTCACACCCAAGACACCACCCGCCATGTGCCACCATGACAAGCACTGGAGATGTGTGTTAAGTAAATGGGATCTTTGAACTCCAGGAGCACATTCTAGTGAAGGAAACAGTTACACAAACCCAATAGACTAGGGTAAGAACTATAACAAAACATGCGTTCTTTTTCATCTTTCTCTTATTTTAGTACTTCTGTGTACCCAGGCCTATGATAAACATTATTCAGGCATTGTTCCATTTGATTCTGAAAACAAATCCATGAAGGAGGCACTGCAATTAACTCTTTTCATGGACCCAAAAAACCCCCAGGTGCTCAAAAAGGTTAATTAGCCATTAAGTATAGAGACGGTACTTGAACCCATTTCTCTTTAAATTTCCTTGCTCTTTTACGGGGCATCTTTCCCATGTCTTGAGATCAGCTGTCAGCAAACCATGCTCCCTAGGCACTGCCTGTTTGTGCGAATAAAGTTTTACCAAAACACAGTGAGGCCAGCGCGGTGGCTCATGCCTGTAATCCCAGCACTTTGGGAGGCTGAGGCGGGCGGATCATGAGGTCAGGAGTTCGAGACCAGCCTCACCAACATGGTGAATCCCCATCTCTACTAAAAATACAAAAAATTAGCTGGGCGTGGTGGCACGCGTCTGTAATCCCAGCTACTCAGAAGACTGAGGCAGAAGAATCTCTTGAACCCGGCAGGCAGAGGTTGCAGTGAGCTGAGAACACGCCACTGCACTCCAGCCTGGGCAACAAGAGCAAAACTCTGTCTTAAAACACACACGGACACACACACACACACACACACACACACACACACACACACCCCTAGCCACACCCCCACACCCATTATTTACCTATGTCTATGACTGCATTCGGTCTATGAAGTCAGAGGTGAATGGCTGACACAGAGCCTGGAGAGCCTGCAAAGCTGAAAATATTGACTACCACTCCCTTTTTATGGCTACAGTGGTAGCCAGCCCGATGAGCTTCTGTTCTCCTTCAGCCTCAGCAAAAGAAAAACTGGGAATTTTCTTCCCTCTAAATCAAGGTTCTCCATTCAACCTCCCCCTACAGTAGAGACTCTGCTCCCTCACCCTGGGTCTGGGAGAATCTTGCTCATTCTACTGAGCTCCCATGCAGCACTCGCTGGAGGACAAATTCACGATATCTGATTGGCCCGTATTCCTCTTGCTGTTTCACCTACTGACACTTTAAAAGGAATTCTATCATTTCCTCGACGGATTATTCCTGTTGAGAGCCACAACAAGGAAGCTTCCTCTTGAGATTTCAGTCTGGAATCCTCATTGTTCAAATATATGCCATTACCTTTCAAATCATCTCCAAAGAAGTTCCTCTTCTAGACTTTTATTTATGGAATTTCAATGCTTGGAAATGGTGATCACCTCCTCCCAGGGTTTTCTGCCACATGGCTTTCATAGTCTGAGCTCTTTTCATCTTTTCCCACAAGTTAGTCACTTCATAATTATGTTTTACTGCCCAGTCCTTGAACTGTGTCCAATCTGTATGCATACTGCGGTGATTACAATACAATGTGTACCAATAGCCTGACTGAGAGGAAATATACTCAGACCATCCAGGACCAAATGACCAACTGACAAGAGCCAACAGGCTTCTCTTTCTGAAAGCTCCTTCCGGTCACCTGAATTTTCTGGATGTGTTATTCATAGCTTGAACTAGCTATGTTTATTTGGTACCATAAGTCTCTGATTTTTAAATGTGCGAACAACCTTTCTGCAAAGCAATTTTATAATGTACGCTAAGGATGTTTTAAAGTTTTATCCTTTGACTCAATGATTCTACCTCTAGAATGAACTGATTAGCCTGAGAACCCGAGGAAATAATCAGAGATGTCATAAACCAATGTAAATATGAGGATGTTCATCACAGCATTATTTTAAATAAAGGAAGAAAAATCCATTTTTATATAAAGAAATGGCTAAAAATAATTTTCCTTCTGAAGCAATATTCTATAGGCATAAAAATTATGTGTTTGAAGAGTTTTTGATAATATTGTAAAATATTCATGAAGCAATGTTAAGTTAAAAAAACTATATATGGAATATCACATTTTAAAACCCTTTTGTCTGTGTGTGTGTGTATATATTACATACATATATTGCATAAATGTATAGTAAATAGATTGATTAACTTTTAATTGTTTTCTTCATTACTATGTGTCCAAAGCGTAGCCAAGATTTCTTTTTTTTTTTTTGATACGGAGTCTTGCTGTCACCAGGCTGGAGTGCCATGGTGCAATCTCGACTCACTGCAACCTCCGCCTCCTGAATTCAAGCGATTCTTCTGCCTCAGCCTCCCAAGTAGCTGGGACCACAGGCATGTGCCCACATGCCAGGCTCATTTTTGTATTTTTAGTAGAGACGGGGTTTCACCATGTTGGCCAGGATGGTCTCGATCTCTTGACCTCGTGATCCACGTGCCTCAGCCTCCCGAAGTGCTGGGATTACAGGCATGAGCCACCATGCCTGACCAAGATTTCTTAAGCTTCTTATCCATGGTACTATTGACATTCGGGGCTGGATAATTCTTTGTCATGAGGGCTGTTCTATGCGTTGCAGGATGTTAACAGCATCCTGAACTCTACCTATGTCAAGAGCACCCGGCCCTAGATGTGACAACCAAAATGTTTCCAAATATTGCTAAATCCGCCCTAGGGACAAAATTTCCCCTTTGAAAACCACTGGCCTAGAACATACAATAGCGGATCAATGATACTGTTGAATAATTCAGTGAATTAGAAAACATACATGAAAGTTCCAGCAGTTATTTCTTGTTAATGTGATTACTTTCTTTTTATTACTTCACTGTATTTTTCCAAATTTGCCACCATTAATAATTCCTTACAAGTCCCATTAATAATTCCTTACCTGTAATTCCAAAATCCACAAAGCTCCTTTGACAGCAAAATATAAATCCTTCTGAGTTTACATGAAGTCTTTAATGTTCTCAGGTGGTGTAACTATCTATACATCTTTCTGAAGAACAAGTATTAATGTATTATTTGACATTCAGTGTAAACAAAATGCATCTAAAAGCTCAAGAAATTTGGCTCACAAAATGCATCTGGCCCCTGGGTTGGGTACATAGGATTGTGGGCCTGTATTATTTTTATAATCAGGATGATACAAAGGTGAAAATTATAATGACATTCCCCTACTCAACAGAAGGCAATCGATTAAGAAGGTATGTATACAGTAAATATCCACCCGGAAGATTATCTCCAAAAAGTAAATTATGGGAAAAGGACAGGCTTGGTGGCTCACGCCTGTAATCCTAGCACTCTGGGAGGCCAAGATGGGCAGGTTACTTGAGGTCAGGAGTTTAAGACCAGCTTGGTCAACATGGTGAAACCATATCTCTACAAAAATAAAAAAATTAGCTGGGCATGGTGGTTTCCACCTATAATCCCAGCTGCTGGGGAGGCTGAGGCAGAAGAATCGCTTGAACCCTGCAGGCAGAGGTTGCAGGGCACTGCACTCCAGCCTGGGCGACAGAGCAAGACTCCATCTCAAAAAAAAAGATTGTGGGGAAAAAAATAAGTTACGGACAAGTTTAGTCATCTTATTTTATAGGAATAAGAATGAGGAAACAGATGCTCGGAGAAGTTCAAGCCAGAAGTCCTGCAAACTTGTGAATGTGGATGTGGGGTGTGGATGTCTGGTCTGTATGGTTGTTATGGCTCCCATCTGAACCATCACACACAACGGCTTTCCTGTTTTGTTGACACACAGTGCAGTGCCTCACATAGGCAGAGGCCAGTTATGTTGGTTAGGTGAATGAATGAATGAATGAGCGCCTTCCTGCCACAGGTTAATTCCTTAGAAGGCTCAGGTCATCTGAATTTCATCTTATGATAAAAAGGAAATCAAGCAAGGTAGGGCTGGGCAAGGACTACGTAAGAGCCTGAGGCCGACAGACAAGTCTTCAGTTGCAGAGTTGAAACTGTCACGGGTGGTGATATAAACAGCCGTACCATCTGTATGATGCCTCTATCGGGTGTAGGGGAACGGGCTCTGGAGCCAGACCCCTTGGGCTCCAATTCAGGTTCCGCTCTTACTAGTTGCAAGTTAATTAAATGTTCTGCACCTTATTTGTAAAATGGAAATAATACTAAGACTTCATTACACATCTATGATGAGGATGACATGAGTTGATACAGAAAAAGTGCTTCTAAGAGTCTCCGACCCATGCCAAGCACCCGTAAGTAGCCGCCCTTCTTTATCCCTAGCACATCTTTTTTTTTCTTTTTTGTTTTTGCCGGTGTCCTGTTCTGTTGCCAAGCTGGAGTGGAGTGGCAAGATCTCGGCTCACTGTAGCCTCCAACTCCCTGATTAGAGCAATTCTCCTGCCTCAGTCTCCCAGGTATATGGGATTACAGGCACACACCACTATGCGCAGCTAATTTTTTTGTATTTTTAGTAGAGACAGGGTTTCACCATATTGGCCAGGATGGGATCTCCTTAACTCATGATCCTCCCGCCTTGGCTTTTGAAAGTGCTGGGATTACAGACGTGGGCCACCGCGCCCGGCACCAGCGCATCTTCTTAATCGTTAGTTAGTCTGGCTCCTCTCAGCCCCCATGAGGTGGCTAGCACGGAGAGGCAGGACTGTAGGATATCAAGGCTTCACGTTCCGATGGTCTTGGGTTCGCACTCCTTGCAGTGACAAGCTGTGTGACAGATCAAAACTACCTCTTTATGTCTGGTGTCCTCATAGATACAACCTCAATAATAATACGTCGTTATGGAAACTTTACGAAGGTTATATAAACGGGTGCAAAACGCTCAGCTCGGTTATTTCTCAATAATGATGACTATTTTTATAAACATCCTCACTCTGTTTTTGTTTTTGTTTTTTGAGACAAGGTCTTGCTCTGTTGCCCAGGCTGGAGTGCAGTGGTGTGATCACAGCTCACGGCAGTCTCAACTTCCTGGGCTCAACTGATCTTCCTACCTCAGCCTCTGGAATAGCTAAGACTACAGACGGGCACCACCATGCCTGGCTAAATTTTTTATAGAGATGGCGGTCTCGATTTGTTGCTGGTCTCAGACTCCTGGCCTCAAGAGATCCTCTCACCTGCGCCTTTCAAGGTGCTGAGATTACAGGTGTGAGCCACCGCGCACAGTGAAACAGCCCCATTCTAATGATGAGAAACTAAGAAACAGAAAGGTTAAGCATTACGAACGTAAAGATGGAGAAATCTAGCCAGAGTGTTGTTTCACGCCTGTAGTCCCAGCTACTAGGGAGGCCTCGGTGGGAAGATAGCTTGAGTCCAGGATATCCAGGCAGCAGTGAGCCATGACAGCACCACAAACAAACAAACAAACAAACAAAAGTAATACGTGATTTGCTGATAGCTCTCAAATGCCCAGTGGCTGGCATAACATACTTCAGGCTGCACCATTCTTGCAGAAAAAATGGAAAATTCTGTATCTGTATTTATTTTTAATTTTCTTTTAGAAATGGGGTCTGGCTCTACCACCCCGGCTGGAGTGCAGTAGTGTGATCTCAGCTCACGGCTAACTCCGCCTCCCAGGTTCAAGCAATTCTCCTGCCTCAGCCTCCAGAGTAGCTGGGATTACAGGCTCGAGTCACCACGCCCAGCTAATTTTGGTGTTTTTAGTAGAGACTAGGTTTCACCATGTTGGTCAGGCTGGGTGCAAACTCCTGACGTCAAGTGATTCGCCCGCCTTGGCCTCCCAAAGTGCTGGGATTACAGGCGTGAGCCACTGCGTCCGGCCGTATTACTTCTAATAGTTGTGTATTTTCATGAACACATGTATACTTAAGGGTGAAAGGTGAGGTGGGAAGAGGATGGAAAAATTCCCTATTGGGTGCTATACTTATTACCTGGGTGACGAAATAATCTGTACACCAAAACCCCATGAGACACAATTTACCTATATAACAAACTTGCACATGTACCCCTGAACCTAAAATAAAAGTTAAAAACAAATTTAAAATTTGGTATGTGTTTTTTCAGTTTCTATCTGTGGCAAGAAAATCAGCCTCTCATTTACTATAGCGGCATAAAGATTCCTTTTTTTTTTACTTTTTTTTTTTGTACTTTAGGTTCTGGGGTACATGTGCAGATCAGGCAGGATTGTTGCATAGGTACACACATGGCAATGTGGTTTGCTGCCTCCATCCCCGTCACCTACATCTGGCATTTCACCCCATGTTATCCCTCCCTAAACTCCCCACCCCACCCCCCATGTCCCTCCCTTGGCACCCCACAACAGACCCCAGTATGTGATGCTCCCCTCCCTGTGTCCATGTGTTTTCATTGTTCAACAACCGCCTATGAGTGACAACATGCAGCGTTTGATTTTCTGTTCTTGGGTCAGTTTGCTGAGAATGATGGTTTCCAGGTTCATCCATGTCCCTGCAAAGGACATAAACTCACTGTTTTGTAAGGCTGCATAGTATTCCATGGTGTATATGTGCCCCATTTTCCTTGTCCAGTCGTCAATGGGCATTTGGGTTGGTTCCAGGACTTTGCTATTGTAAACAGTGCTGCAATGAGCACACACATGCATGTGTCTTTATAATAGAACGATTCATAGTCCTTTGGGTATATACCCAGTAATGGGATTGCTGGGTCAAATGGAATTTCTATTTCTAGGTCCTTGAGGAATCGCCACACTGTCTTCCACAATAGCTGAACTAATTTTCACTCCCACTAACAGTGTAAAAGCATTCCTATTTCTCCATATCCTCTCCAGCATCTGTTGTCTCCAGATTTTTTAATGATCGCCATTCTAACTGGCGTGAGATGGTATCTCAATGTAGTTTTGATTTGCATTTCTCTAATGACCAGCGATGTTGAGCATTTTTTCATATGTTTGTTGGCCTCATATGTCTTCCTTTGAAAAGTGTCTGTTCATATCCTTCTCCCACTTTTGGAGGGGTTTGTTTGTTTTTTTCTTGTAAATCTGTTTTAGTTCTCTGTAGATTATTGATATTAGATGGGTAGATAGCAAAATTTTTTCCCCATTCTGTTGGTTGCCAGTTCACTCTAATGATTGTTTCTTTTGCTGTACAGAAGCTCTGGAGTTTAATTAGATCCCATTTTTCTATTTTGGCTTTTGTTGCCAATGCTTTTGGTATTTTAGTCGTGAAGTCCTATGCCTATGCCTATGTCCTGAATGGTTTTGCCTAAGTTTTCTTCTAGGGTTTTTACGGTGTTAGGTCTTATGTTTAAGTCTTTAATCCATCTGGAGTTAATTTTAGTGTAAGGTGTCAGGAAGGGGTCCAGTTTCTGCTTTCTGCACACTGCTAACCAGTTTTCCCAACCCCATTTGTTAAACAAGGAATCCTTTCCCCACTGCTTGCTTTTGTCAGGTTTGTCAAAGATCAGATGGTTGTAGATGTGTGGTGTTGCCTCCAAGGCCTCTGTTCTGTTCCATTGGTCTATATCTCTGTTTTGGTACCAGTACCATGCTGTTTTGATTACTGTAGCTTTGTAGTATAGTTTGAAATCAGGTAGCGTGATGCCTCTGGCTTTGTTCTTTTTGCTTAGGATTGTCTTGACTATGTGGGCTCTCTTGTGGTTCCATATGAAGTTTAAGCTGATTTTTTCCAGTTCTGTGAAGGTCATTGGTAGCTTGATGGGGACAGTGTTGAATCTATAAATTACTTTGGGCAGGATGAATATTTTCACAATACTGATTCTTCCTAACCATGAGTATGGAATGTTTCTCCATTTGCTTGTGTCCTCTCTTATTTCCTTGAGCAGTGGTTTGTAGTTTTCCTTGAAGAGGTCCTTTACATCCTTTGTTAGTTGTATTCCTAGGTATTTTATTCTTTTTGTAGTTTTCCGTTTAACAGTCAGGCCGCTCTGCTGCAGGACCTCTGGAGGTCCACTCCAGACCCTGCTTGCCTGGAGATCACCCACTGGGGCTGCAGAAAAGCAAGGTTGCTGCTGCTTTCTTCCTCTGCTATCCTCGTCCCAGAAGGGTACCCACCAGATGTTGGCCTGAGCTCTCCTTTTTGAGGTGTCTCTTTGGGTATAAGGGGGTCAGGGAGTTGCTTGAGGAGACAATCTGTCCCTCATAGGAGCTCAAGTGCTGTGCTGGGAACTCTGTTGTTCTGTGCAGAGCTGCTGGGCGGGTATCTTTAAGTCTGCTGCAGCTGAGTTCATAACCGCCTCTTTTCCCAGATGCTCTGTCCTAGGAAGGTCAGCTTTATTTATAAGTTCCTGTCGTGCTGCTGCCTTTTTTCATAGATGCCCTGCCCTGCACAGAATAGTCTAGTCACAGTCTGCCAGCAGAGGTGTTGCTGAGCTGCCACAGGCTCTGCCCAGCTGCTGTGTGAACGGCCTCAGTAGTGGGGGACGCCCTTCCCCCCACTGAGCTGGACCGTCCTGGTTCCAGCTGCGCTTCCTGCAAACTCTCAATTGAGAGTGTTTCAGATTGCTTGTTTTGTAGGGGTGGTATCCACCCCCCCAAGCCAGATCACCTGGCTCCCTGTCTCAGCCTGCTCCCTTTCCTTTTTATGTAAACATAGTCAATATCCAGATAATGGATTCATTTAAAGAAAAATCTTAAGTCAATAATAAAGCAGCAAGAGATATGGCAAAAATCATGAAGTTCATATGTGAACAGCAGCATGTGAGACACCACGGTAGACCACATCTGTTGATTCAAACAGCCCAGCACTATGGTCAAGGGGCCCGTTCAAGGGCTGCAGGCAATGACAGTCTTGTGATTCACTCCCACGTTCTTTGCAAGTGAATCTTCCCTTTTTCTGAGTACACACTGACCTATTCCGTCATGAATTTCTTAACCACAAATTAGAACTATGTTATGAACTGTCTGGGTCTCCAACTTTTAGTCTTTCCTGATTTCCCCCTTTATGTCATTAACTGGGGTGTGTGTGTGTGTGTGTGTAAAAGACAGAGAGAGGGTGAGTGAGGGAGAGATGCTTGAGAACCAAGACCATACAACACCACCTCCTTCAATAATGGATATGTGGGAGTGGCCTAATAGTGATCGTTTACCATGTGCTATGCAAGCATGATTGTTTCTAATCCACCCAGCAGCTTGGCAAGGTAGAGAGCATCACACTCCAATTTTTACAAATGAGGAGGAACTTGAGGCTTACAGGGGTGAGGTGGACCCAGTTGAAGCTGCTGATGTGGCGATATTAGAAGTTGAAGCTGGGTAGCCTGAATTTAGAGCCTAGATCTAGACTCTTACCCCATCGGCACCCACTTTAAAAGATGCCAGGGAAGGAAGGGAAAGGGAGAGGGAAGAGAAAGGGGAAGGGGAAGGGAGGAAGGGACGGAAGGAAGGGAAGGAAGGAAGGAAGGAAAGAAGGAAGGAAGGAAAGAAGACATAGAGGCAACAGTATTATTATTATTATTATTATTATTATTATTATTATTATTATTTGGAGATGGAGTCTTGCTCTGTTGCCCAGGCTGGAATGCAGTGGCACAATCACAGCTCACTGCAAACTCTGCCTCCTGGGTTCCAGCGATTCTCTTGCCTCTGACTCCCGAGTAGCTGGGATTACAGGCGCCCACCACCACACCTGGCTAATTTTTCTGTTTTTAGTAGAGATGGGGTTTCACCATGTTAGCCAGGCTGATCTCAAACTCCTGACCTCAGATGATCCACCCACCTCAGCCTCCCGGAGTGCTAGGATTACAGGCATGAGCCACCACGCCCGGCCAGCAATATTATCTTTAAGCTACCCAACAAAAGTTCCATTATCTTGGGTTCTCTTTCACACTAAGCATTGGACAGACACCATCTTTATGCCTCATCTAAAATCTCTGCTCAGAAGAAGCTTGACTTGGAGACAGGGTAGAGATTTGCTATTTAGTCATTTGCTGTCAGGACAGAAGTCACCAGAGCCATGCAAGCTATAGTTCCAACCTTGAATCTGCCATCTAAAAGCTGAGCAACCTTTAGCTCATTATTTATACTGCCCAGGCCTCATTTTCCCCATCTGTAATACGGATGATGATACCTACTCCATCAAGTCCTGCAGGGATCAGACGAGATCTCGTGTTCCCTGTGCCTGCTTCGCAGCATGTTCTCGATGTAGGCTTGCTGTAATTATTGCTGTTGCTGTTACCATTGTCCACACACCTCATAAGTCTTAGAACCAAACTGTCAACCTAGGACCATTTTAAGAGAGTAAGGAACTTATGAATTAAAGTTGGACTTGAACATCAGGGAGGGCCATCAGCAGAACAATGGCTCTCCAGAAATATCCACATCCTAATTCCCAGAACCTATGACTGTGTCACCTTGCATGGCAAGAGGGAATTAAGATTGTAAACAGAATTAGCTTGACTCATCAGCTAATCTTAAAATAAGGAGTTCAGCTTGGATTATCCAAGGGGCCCAGTGTAATCTCACTGGTCCTTAAAAGTGGAAGAGGATCCAACTCCATTAGCTCTGTGTCTATCAGAAAAAAAAAAAAAAAAAGAAAGTGGACGAGGAAGACAGTCAAGTAGTCAGAAAGAAATGTGACTCTAGAAGAAAGGCACAGAGAGCCAATACTGTTGGTTTAGAGTGCAGAAGGGGCCGTTAGCCAAGGAATGTGGGCAGCCTCTAAGGCTGGGAAAGGCAAGGAAGCAGATTCTCCACTTGCACATTCAGAAGGAACTGGCAAAACTTTGATTTCAGCTGCATGAGACTTGCGTTGGACTTCTGACCCTGGAACTGTAAGATAACACGTTCTGTTGTTTTAAGTCACTTAGTGCTTGAGGGCATTTGTTACCGCAGCAGCCAGAGGAAACTGATACAATGAGAGAAGACTGAGAAGCTCGCTGCAGATCCATGAGGAAGTCAGAGGTCTTGACAACTTGCCTCCTGCAGGCAGCTTTGTCCTACTGATCCTCTAAAATCACTGCTTCTGCTTCTCCCCGTCCCCTGCAGCGTTGGGAGCCTGGGTGCTCACTCAGCGGACCCAGGGTGCTCACTCAGCGGACCCAGGCAAGGCTGCTGGAAGGATCTTCTGGTCTCCCAGCTGGTCAGGTACAAACAAGGGATTGCATTCAGATGGGCCACAGCCACCCGCAGGGCCCAGCAGGTAGAAGATGTTCTCAGCTGAGCAGAGGGTGCTGTCGGGTTTTCTTTTTGTTTGTTTGTTTGTTTGTTTGTTTTTGCAAGGCCAGGAAATGGCCTTCTAGACTTGAAATTGAAGGGCTCATGGAGTGATTGCTATTTTTTCCTTCACTAGAGAGGTCTGGTTAAAACAGGAAACGCCATTCGCAGCAGACAGACATCAGGGCACCATGCTTTCTGCGTTTCCTTCACAATCTAACTGGGCTCACCAAGATTCAGAATGAGGGGCTGACACTTGGAGACTGTCCATCTATGAAGGAATATTTTCCCATCTTTCAAGGGCAGCTGTTCCTCTCCCATTATCTAAAAGGAAGCATACTGTACATACAATAAAGGCACAGATCTTAAGTGTTTAGTTCTGAGTTTTGAGAATCACATACACCCCTGTAATTAACATCCACCCAAAACAAGTAAGGAAATGTGTTCTTTAGCCCAGAAAGCACCATGGGCCATTTTCTAAGCAATGCCAAGCACCACGCCCCATCCCCCAGAGGCAATGACTAACATGCTTTTGGTTGCTATAGATTAATCTTTCCTGTAACTTCACAGAAATGGAATAATCCACACTGTGCTCCTTCATGTCTGTCTTCTTACACTCTATGTGATTTTGAGATTCGTTTATGTGGTTGCATGGATTGTCCATTCCATTTTCATACTGAAAAATCATATTCCATTGTATGGATGGGCCTCATGTTTTAAAAATCTATTTTGCGGCCAGACACGGTGGCTCATGCCTGTAATTCACATCTGCCCTTTGGGAGGCTGAAGCGGGCGGATCACCTGAGGTCAGTTCAAGACCAGCCTGGCCAACATGGTGAAACCCCGTCTCTTCTAAAAATATAAACATCAGCCAGCGTGGTGGCGCACACCTGTAATCCCAGCTACTCGAGAGGCTAAGGAAGGAGAATCACTTGAACCTGGGAGGCAGACGTTGCAGTGAGCCAAGGGCATGCCAGTGCACTCAAGCCCCGGCAACAGAGTGGCACTGTCTCAAAAAGATAAAATAAAACAGGCCGGGCATGGTGGCTCATGCCTGTAATCCCAGCACTTTGAGAGGCTAAGGCAGGTGGATCACCTGAGGTCAGGAGTTTGAGACCGGCCTGACCAACATGGAGAAACCCCGTCTCTACTAAAAATACAAAATTAGCCGGGTGTGGTGGCGCATGCCTGTAATCCCAGGTGCTTGGGAGGCTGAAGCAGGAGAATCGCTTGAACCAGCAGGCAGAGGTTGCGGTGAGCCGAGATCACGCCATTGCACTCCAGGCTGGGCAACAAAAGCAAAACTCCATCTCAAATAATAATAACAATAAAAATAAAAAATAAAATTAATAAAATTAAATTAAAAATAAAAATTAAAAAATTAAGAATCGGTTTTCCTATTAATGCCATTTGGTCCATTTCCAGTTTGTGGCTATTATGAATAAAGCTGCCATGCATATTCATGAATAAGTCTTTGTGTAGACACAGGTTTTCATTTCTCTTGGGTAATACTTACCAGCAGAGTCTATAAGAAACTACCAAACAGTTGTACTCCGCTTAGCAGTGAAACAGCCTCCTGCCTACTCTTCATCCTCACCAACATGTTTCCTTTTTTGTGTGTTTTGCTACTCTGTGTGAAACTGTATCTCAATTTGCACTTCGATGTCTTTTGCTCATTTTTAAAAGCTGTGTTTATCCTTTTATTATTATATGTAGTTCTTTTTGGCTACAAGTTCTCACATATGCGAAATTTCCCCCAGTCTGTGGCTTGTCTACTTATTTTCCTAATACAGTTGACCCTTGAACGACACAGGTTTGAACCGTGTGGTCCACTCACAGGCAGATTTTTTTCAACCAATTGCGAATCAAAAATACGGTATTTGCAGGTTTCAAAGCAGTGGGCTGACGTTTCCTGTACTCAGATTCTGCAGAGCCGACTGGGGGACTTGAGTATGCGTGGATTTTGGTACACGTGGCAGGTTCCAGATTGGTCTGTAGTATCTTTGGATGAACAGAAGCTTAAAAATGTAATGTTGACCAACTTAAGTATTTTATTTCATGATTAGTGCTTTTTGAGTCCTAAGAAATCATTGCCTCCCATGCCTACAACAATATTATTCTGTATTTTCTTCTAGAAGACTCTAATTTTATATTAGTTCTCTGATCTAACTCAAATTTATTTTGTGTCTGGAGTTAGTATAGAAGAATGAACCAATAAATACAATGACTATTTGTTTATTTCCTACCAAATGGCCAGGCACCGTGGAGACAGCAGGATCACGGTCCCTGAGTTCAGGGTCCAGTGCAGAGTTCAGTAAACCTTTCCTTTAAAGGGCCACATGGTGAATATTTAGGCTGTACAGGCCATATAGTCCCTGTTGCAACTACTTTACTCTGCCTTCTAAGGCAAAAGCAGCCAGGGCGATACCTAAACACGTGAGCATGGCTGTGTTCCAACACGAATATTCAGAACAATGAAATTTGAATTTTATATAATTTTGTTTTGTTTTAACTTTCTTTGAATTTTATACAATTTTTATATTTCATTAAATATTTTTCTTTTTTTTTAAGCAGTTAAAACTATAAAAATCGTTTTTAGCTTGTGGACTGTACAGAAACAAGCAGTCAGGTTTGACCTGCAGCCCCAGACCGCAGTTTGCCAACTCCTGAGCTGCTCAACAGGCAAACATTCAACAAACATGAGGCCACGCTGTGATACCAGCATGGAAGCAAAGAGCTTCGTTCTGTGGGTGAGAGGATGACAGGCAGTGGGTAATCTGCTTTGGAGGAGATCAAAAGGAATTATAACTAAACCACAAGGAGATACCAAAAATAACAAGTGTTGGGGAGGATGTAGAGAAACTGGACCCTTTGTCTATTGCTGGTGCAAATGTCAAAGGATACGGCTGTTGTGGGAAACAAAAAGACTAAACCTAGAATGCGATATGATCCAGCAACTCCACTTGTAGGTACAAACCCAAACTATTAAAGGTATCAAACAGATATTTTTTCACACCAATGCTCATAGCAGCATATTTGACAATAGCCAAAGGGTAGAAACAACCATATGCCCATCAACACGTAAATGCATAAACAGGCATGTGCCTACAATGGAATATTATTCAGCCATGAAAAGAGTGGAATTCTGAGTCATGCTACCACATATATGAAACCTGAAAACATTATGCCAAGCAAAATCAACCAAACCCAAGGGAAAACTATTCTATGATTCCACTTTTATGAGGTACTTAGAATAGACAAATTTATAGGGACAGAAAGTATAACAGAGGTTCAGGGACTGCTGGGGACAATGGGGGTTATATACAGAGTTTCTGTTTGGGCTGACGAAAAAGTGTTGAAAATGGATGGTGGTGTTGGTCATCTGACATTGGAAATGTATTGAATGCCACTGAGGTGTGCCCTTATTAATGGCTGCAATGGTAAATTTTATTTATATTTATTTTACCACAATAAAAATATATTAAAAATTAAAATTAAAAAGGAATTAAAACTAAAGATCTCACAATTGTCAACAAGAGTCAAACTCTGTAAAATTTTTGAAGAGATTTATTCTAAGGTAAATATGAGTGACCATGACCCATGACACATCCCTCAGGAGACCCCAGGGACATATGCCCAAGGTGGACAGGGCCCAGCTTGGCTTTATATATTCTAGGAAGACATAAGACACATCAAATACATGTAAGACATACATTGTTTCAGTCCAGAAACATGGGACAATTTCAAGTGGGGTGAGGGGAAGGTGGTTCCAGAGTGCCTGTAAACCTAGCACTCTGGGAGGCCGAGGCGGGTGGATCACCTGAGGTCAGGGGTTCAAGACCAGCCTGACCAACATGGTGGAACCCTGTCTTAAAAAAAAAAAAAAAGTTCTGATTGGCACCAGGTGCGGTGGCTCACATCTGTAATCCTAGCACTTTGGGAGGCCGAGGCAGGCGGATCACAAGGTCAGGAGATCGAGACCATCCTGCCAAGATGGTGAAATCCTGCCTCTACTAAAAATACAAAAATTAGCTGGGCGTGGTGGCACATGCCTGTAATTCCCGCTACTCAGGAGGCTGAAACAGGAAAGTCACTTGAACTAAGGAGTTGGAGGTTGCAGTGAGCTGAGATCACACCACTGCACTCCAGCCTGGCGACAGAGCAAGACTCCAACTCAATAAAAAAAGAAATTCTGATTGGCAGTTGGTTGAAAGAGTTATTATCAATAGAAACGGCTGGGTTACAATCAGAGATTATGGAGGCCAAAGTTTTATCATGCAAATGAAGCCTCCAGGTAGCAGGCTTCAGAGAGAACAGACTGTAAATGTTTCTTATCAGACTTAAGGTCTGTGTTGATGTTAAATGCTCATCAGCTTTCTTGAATTGCGAAAGGGAGGAGGGCATGATGAGGCATGTCCAACCTCCCCCTCCTTCCTGTCACGGCCTGAACCGGTCTTTCAAGTTAAATTTGGAGTGCCCTGGGTGAGAAAGGGGTCCATTCTGATGGTTGGGAGGCCGGGAGGGCCTTCAAATTTTATTTTTGGTTAACACTCTGTGTCTTTCCAGCACTGTCTATGTCATGTATTAATTCATTTAGTCTTCACAACACTATGAGATAGGTTTCTTATTATCATTATACCCATTTTGCATATGAAGAAACTGAGGCCCTAAGAGTTCTGATGACTTGCCTGAAGTCACACAGCTAGTGAGCCACAGAACCAGGATTCAAACCAGAGAAGTCTGGTTCCAGGGCCGTGCTTTCAGTTACCACGCCACACTGCCTCTAAAAGCAGTAGTGACTCTCCACCTGGTCTGAACACTAGAGTTCTCTGAGGGGCACTTAAAAATCTCCACGTCCAGGCAGCATCTCTCGGACTTGAACCAGTACCAGTATCTGGAAAAGCTGCCCAGGTGTCTCCAGTGTGCAGCCAAGGTTGGGAATAACTGCCTCAAAGGACAGCCTTCTCCCAGGAGATGACATTTCAACCACAACCTCAAAAATGATATGAGTCAGCCATGTGGGTGGGGCAGTGTAGGGGGAGAGAAGAATCACAGATTCCGTGTATTTCATTAGTAATGCATTTTCATCAAGCCACTTTTGTCTTTTTTTTTTTGAAATGGAGTTTCACTCTTGTTGCCCAGGCTGGAGTGCAGTGGCATTATCTCAGCTCACTGCAACCTCCACCTCCAGGGTTCAAGCAAGTCTCCTGCCTCAGCCTCCAGAGCAGCTGGGATTACAGGCATGCACCACCACGCCCAGCTAATTTTGTATTTTTAGTAGAGACGGTGTTTCTCTATGTTGGTCAGGCTGATCTCAATCTCCCGACCTCAGGTGATCCACCTGCCTCGGCCTCCCAAAGTGCTGGGATTACAAGCGTGAGCCACCGTGCCCAGCCTTTCTCTTACGTCGGAAGAATGGCATGTATCCTAATAGCTAAAATTGATTCAGCAGTTATGCTGCAAGCATAATAGTAAACACTGGTTGTGTGTTTTCTCCAACACACTCACGATGATCTTAAGAAGTCAACACCATCATCCCATTTTACTGATGAAGCAACCAAGGCCTAAAGAGAGTTAGCTCCTCGCCCGAGGCCACAGTGGTACTTAGTGGCAGTGTGAGGGCACTCAGGTGTGCTAATAGCTCAGCTCTCCGGCTCCTCCTTTCCCAGTGAAGCTTGCCAAAGGCATCCCAGACAGGCATGCTGAGAAAGAAAGTGACCAATCCACTTCCGGTTGGTTTGGTTTTATGCTGCTTCCTGCACATGTTTGCCTGTGGTGGATCCCCTCAGTGAGCCCCACCCCTTAGTGGATTGAGTCAGAACCTTGGTGTTCCTCTAATAATGGTCAGAAAGGAGGCCGAGCGTGGCGGCTCACGCCTATAATCCCAGGACTTTGGGAGGCTAAGGCAAGTGGACCACCTGAGGTCAGGAGTTCGAGACCAGCCTAGCCAACATGGTGAAACCCCATCTCTACTAAAAATACAAAAAATTAGCTGGGCATGGTGGCAGGCGCCTGTAGTCCCAGCTGCTTGGGAGGCTGAGGCAGGAGAATCACTTGAACCCAGGAGGCAGAGGCTGCAGTGAGCTGAGATCATGCCATTACATTCCAGCCTAGGTGCCAAAAGCAAAACTCTGTCTCAAAAAAAAAGAGAAATGATCAGAAAGGAGCTCTCAGAAGAGGCTCAGTAATAATTTCAGTCTGGGTTGCAGAGGAGGCCTGAGGCTGGGAGAACATTTCTGGGGAAATTCAATGTACTCCCAGCTAGAAACCAATATGTAGGTTTGCAAGATTCCTATTCCAGAAAGAAGGTAAGTGAATGTGTGTGTGTGTGTGTGTGTGTGTGTGTGTATTTGTGTGTGTGCCTGTGTACGTGTCTGTGTGTGTCTGTGTGTGTATCTGAATGTGTGTGTCTGTGTCTGTGTGTGTATCTAAGTGTGTGTCTGTATGTGTATCTGTGTCTGTGTGTGTGTCTGTATGTGTTTGTGTATCTGTATGTGTCTTTTTGTGTGTATCTCTGTGTGTGTCTCTTGTGTGTGTCTGTGTGTTTGTGTCTGTGTGAATGTGTGTGCGTCTGTGTGTGTCTATGCTTGTGTGTGTGTGTGTGTGTGTGTGTGTGTGTGTGTGTGTGTGTGTGTGTTCCTAAGTCTGGAGCATGTGGATCATGTCCACAACCTAGCACAAGCCCGCCTGACGAGAAAAGGTCACGCTGGGGAACACAATATTGTAGGAGACTCCCTTGACTTTTTCTTCCCAATTTAGAAAGCCCAAAGCCATGTCTTGCTTGTTCATCACTCTGACCTTAGAGCAGCATCTGGAAGTCAGGTAGTTAGTTGCTCATTAAAATTTGTGGAGCAAGTGAATGCACACAGTGGGGTAAGGGTGGGGGAGTTGACTGGGTCTAGGCGGTTGGGGAGGGCTCCCTACAGAGGTAGCGGCCAGCCAAACAGATATCAACTGAAGAATAGCCGGAGGAAAGAATCCTCCAGGGAGAACAAAGTTCCCGTTCCAAGGTCAGACTGACTTTCCTCTGATTCTTTGTCACTCATAACTGACAAGAAAACTGAGGCTCAAAGAAGCTTAGCGACCTTGCCAATTATCACATAGTAGAAAACACCAGAACTTGGATGTGAGCTTGGACTCCCAGAGGCGAAAGTGCCTCTCCCAGGGCACTTTTTTTTTTTTTTTTTGAGCAGAGTCTCGCTCTGTCACCCAGGCTGGAATGCAGTGGCACAATCTGGGCTCAATTGCCTCCCAAATTCAAGCAATTCTCATGCCTCAGCCTCCCAAGTAGCTGGAATTACAGGCATGTGCCACCATGCCCAGCTAATTTTTTTTTTTTTTTTTTTTGGTAGAGAAGGGATTTCACCATGATGGCCAGGCTGGTCTCAAACTCTTGACCTCAAGTGATCTACCCACTTCAGCCTCCCAAAGTGCCGGGATTACAGGCATGAGCCACCGCTTCTGGCATCCCAGTGCACTTCTGTTGCACATTAGCAAACAGACAACAGAAGGATAATGAGAGTGAATGACATATTCATAGTGACACAAGGATCCCAACCATCATCACCAATGATACAAATCATGTAACAGTATCAACCACATTTCTTAGGAACTTACTATGTGCCAGGAACTAGTGTGTGTGTTTGAAATGCATATATATCTTCAATTAATCTTCACCAAAAAAACTAAGGCATGGATGCTATTACCATCCTTATTTTATAGTTGTGTAAATGAGGTCCAGATGGATCAAGTAACAAGCTTTGACAAATGGTATCATATCAAGTTAAAAAGCTTCTGCACAGAAACAATCAACATAGTGAAGAGACAGCCCACAGCATGGGAGAAAATATTTGCAAACTACCCATCTGACAAGAGATTAATAATCAGAAAATAAAAGAAAGTCCAACAACTCTATAGGAAAAAACCTGGCCTGGCAAGGTGGTTCGCGCCTTTGATTCTGGCACTTTGGGAAGCTGAGGCAGGTGAATCACTTGAGGCCAGGAGTTCAAGACCAGCCTGGGAAACATGGTGAAACCCCATCTCAACAAAAAATTAGCTGGGCATGGAGCCATGTGCCTGTGACCCCAGCTACTTGGGAGGCTGAGGTGGGAAGATCGCAGTGAGCCATGATTGAGCCACCACACTCCAGCCTGGGTGACAGAGTGAGACCCTGTCTAAAAAAAGGTAAAAAATATAAATTTATAATAATCCACTCAAAATGGACAAAAGGTTTGACTAGACATTCCTTAAAAGAAGACATACACTGGGCGCGGTGGATCACGCCTGTAATCCCAGCACTTTGGGAGGCCTAGATGGGTGGATCACGAGGTCAGGAGTTCAAGACCAGCCTGACCAATATAGTAAAATCCCGTCTCTATAAAAAATCTTAAAAAAATTTTTTTAAAAAGAAGACATACAAAGAGCAAACAGGCATATGAAAGGTATTGAACATCTCTGATCATCGGAGAAGTGAAAATCAAAACTGCAATGAGATATCATCTCAACCCAGTTAAGATGGCTTATATTCAAAAGACAGGCAATAAGAAATGCTGGCGAGGATGTACAGAAAAAGGACCCTTCATACATTGTTGATGGGAATGTACATTAGTACAACCACTATGGAGAACAGTTTGGAGGTTCCTCAAAAAACAAAAAACAAAAAATATGATTCAGCAATCCCACTGCTGGGTATATAGCCAAAAGAAGCAAATCAGAACATCAAAGAACGATCTGCACTCCTGTTTGTTGCAGCACTGTTCACAATAGCCAAGATTTAGAAGCAACCTAAGTGTCCATCAGCAGATGAATGGATCAAGAAAAAATGTGGTACCTATCACAATGGAGTACTATTCAGCCATAAACAAGAATGAGATCCTGCTGTTTGCAACAATGTGATAGAATTGGAGGTCATCATGTTAACTGAAATAAGCCAGACATAGGAAGACAAACATCACACATTCTCACTTTATTTGTGAGATCTAAAAATCGAAACAGTTGAACTCATGGAGATAGTAGAAGGATAGTTTCCAGAGGCTGGGAAGTCTGTTTTGGGTTGGGGGGGATGTGGTAGGGTGGGGGAAGGTGGGGATGTGCATATATATATATATATATGCATTTCAAACACACACACTAGTTCCTGGCACGTAGCAAGTTCCTAAGAAATGTGATTGATACTGGTACATGATTTGTATCCTTGGTGATGATGGTTGGGATCCTTGTGTCACTATGAATATGTCATTCACTCTCATTATTAATGTGTACAAAAAAGTTAGAAAGAATGGGTAAGACCTAGTATATGATAGCACAACAGTGTGACTGTAGTCAATAATAATTTAACTGTGCATTTCAAAATAACTAGAAAAGTATAATTGGATTGTTTGTAACACAAAGGATAAATGCCTGAGGGGACAGATAATCCATTTGTCATAATGTGATTATTACACATTGCATGCCTATATCAAAACATCTAATATACCCCATAAGTATATATACCTACTACGGACCTACAAACATTAAAAATTTTAAATATATCTATATATGTAACAAGCCTCAGTTTACACAGCTGACAAGGTGCAGAGCAGCAGTTCAAACACAGGCGTATCAGACTTTGGAGCTCAGTCACCGTTCTCCTAACCTGCCAGAAAATTCAGTCCCTGGCATCAGATAAACTGACTTTTGGCTGTCACCTAGTTAATGATAATAATAACTTATTAGATCTTGCTTTTTGAATTCTTAGATCTTGCTTTTCTGAGGACTGCGCCTTTTCTCAAGCCTCGGGTCCTCATCTGTGAATACAGGATAACAGTAGTGCCTAGCTCCCAGGACGGTCACGTGCAGCCGTAAAGTGCTTAATAAACCTTGGCTGTTATGTTACTTATCATTCTTCCAGATTTTTTCTGAGAAGTCATGCAAAACAGGAATACAGATTGCAAAAAAAGATGCTAAGCAGGAAGGCACTAAAGGAAGCCTTTCTCCAAAGGGGATGTTTATTTCTGAGGGGGCGGGGAGCTCAACCAGCTGTTTTCCAGGAAATTGTCCATTTAACCCAGGGTTTAATGACTAGCCAGTGTCGAAGGACGGAAAAGAGAAGAAAACAAACAAGGATGATGTAAAAATCCAACCGCACACTGCATAAACTCTGTGGTCTCCAAGATTGAATTAGAATCCTGAGCATTTTCCATCCCTCCAATATGGAGGGAAGGAATCAAAACCATCACCCATATTCTACTGGTAGCTGAAAAAGGAGTTAAATCAGAGTAAACATCAGAAACCAGAATCCTGGAATCAGTAAGATGTAAATGATTAATCCATACCCAGGGGCTGAGGCCTTTGCCTCTGCAGTTTCTTCTGACTTAAATTTTCTCCCCAGTCCCCACCCCTGTACCTCTTCCCTGCACCATCACAACCTTTCATCTCAGTTCAAATGTCACCTCCTCAGAGAAGCCCTCCCAGTTCTCAAATGGAACTACACTTGAGAGTTCTTGACTTTTCCTTGCCGGCAGTACCAAGTTTGTGATTAAACTTTTCTATGATTGTTTGATCAGAGGCTTTTCCCCAAGCAGACTGCCAGATTCAGGTGGTCAGAGGTCTCGTCACCGCTGTAGATCAGAGATTTCATTCACCACTGTAGATCAGGGTAGATCAGTTCCAGACTTACAACAGACACTCTATATATCTTCGTTAATTGAGTGAGTTTGAAGTTTAGTAAATTTCCTTTAATTATCATTTATTCATTCACTGGATGAGGACCTAGATTCATAGTGTATGCTGTTCAACAGTGAACACCATCATTGTTCATTCAATTAGCAAATGTCTATCAGTGCTTAATACGAGATTACCGCAGTGACAAAAAGAGATAAATGCACACCCACATGGAACTTACATTGTAGTGGGAGAAGAGCATCAACAAATAATAAAAACGACACACATCTGAGGAGTCAGAAGTGCTCTGGAGAAAAAGTAAAGGAGAGAGATGGGGAAAACCAAGTGTATAAGGGGGCATTTAAAAACAAAACAAAAAAAAAAAACAGGGTCTTACTCTGCTACCCAGGCTGGAATGCAGTGACACTATAAAAGCTTGCTGCAGTCTCCAACTCCTGGGTTCAAGCAATCCCCCCAACTCAGCCAGAGTAGCTGGGACCACAGGTCCACACCACCATGCCTGGCTAAGTGTTGTATTTTTTTGCGGAGATAGGGTTTCATCATGTTGCCCAGGCCGGTCTTGAACTCCTGGGCTCAAGTGATCCTTCCACCTAGGCCTCCCAAAGCCCTGGGATTTCAGGCTTGAGCCACATCTCCTGTGGCAAGGGGGCAATTCTAAAGGGAGACGCTGGAGAGGACCTCACTGAGCAGAGACCACTAGAAGGAAGGGAGCACTGAATGTAGCATCTGGGAGAGGTCCTTCCAGAAAGAGAGTAGCAGGCTCACAGGGCCTCGGGGGCGTGCCCATAGATACAGTGGCCAGAGTAGAGGAAGCAAGAAAAAGAATGGTGGGTAGGCGAGCTGGTCAGAGAGGGCCGCTTGGACAGACGTGATTAAATGGCTTTAGATTTCACCGCGAGCTGGCAGTCACTGGAGAGCTCTGGAAAGAGATGTGACATTGGAAATGATTTTTAAATCACCTCACTCCGCAGACAAGATGGAAGGAGGCCGCAAGGGGATGCAGACAGTACATGCATCGACTGCAGAAAGCTCAGGGGACCCCTGTAGCTCCCCAGACAGGGTGGAAGCAGGACGCTCTGGTGGTCTCAGGCTCTCTGAAGGTAAAGGCAGCTGAAGGTGCGGACAGGATGGGAGTGGAATGTGAAGGGGAAAGGAGCGCCCCGGACGCCTCCGATATCTAGGGTATGAGCCACTGAAGGAATACAGTCACCGTGTGCTGAGAGGGGAAGCCCAGGAGAGGATCAGGACAGTAGTGAGGCGGGGATGGTGGAAATAGGAACTTCAGGAACAGGGTTTTAGGCCGGGTGTGGTGGCTCATGCCTGCAATCCCAGCACTTTGGGAGGCGAGGCGAGAGGATCTTTTGAGGTCAGGGGTTCGAGACCAACCTGGCCAACATGGTGAAACCCCGTCTCTACTAAAAATATAAAAATTAGCTGGGTGTGGTGGCGAGCACCTGTAATCCCAGCTACTCGGGAGGCTGAGGCAGGAGAATCGCTTGAACCCGAGAGACAGAGGTTGCAGTGAGTCAAGATCGCACCATTGCACTCCAGACTGGGTGACAGAATGAGACTCCTCTCAAAACATAATAAAAAACAAAATAAAATGGAAGTGGAAAATGGATTCGCTGGAGAAGGAGACAGGTGAAGCAAAGGGTAAACCAACTGGGAGTCTGCGGCAGTTGTCCAGCCAAAACACCACATGGACTTGGCCAGGTGGATGAAGATGGGGTAAAGCCGGGAGATTTGAGACCCGTTATAGCTATCCAGACTGGGTGAGGAGATTAAAGGAGAATCCAAGACGCACGGAAGTTGTTGGAGTGGGGCTGAGAAAAGATGGCGGCAGCAGGCGGCCCCTGAGAACGGAGAACCCAAGTTCTCTTTGGGTCACGTTGAGTGAAGTTGATGAGGAAGCAGGTACAGAGCATACACATTGATACTTTCAAAAAAAAAAGTTAGCTCTTCTCCCTCCCTCCTCCCTGCATCTACCGGAAGTGACGTGGCGCAGCGGAAGTGACGCATGGCCTAGCGGACGTGACTGCAGCCACGGTGTCGTGCTGTGACGAACGAAGGCTGCATTGTAAACGCCGGAGCGAGGTTCGACCTCCCCCGAATTCGCTGCTGTTCGGAGACCCGCCGGTGAAGACACCATGGCCATGTCTGACCAAGAGGTGAAACCTTCAACTGAGGACTTGGGTGATAAGATAAAAAATGAAGATATTAAAGTCAAGGTCATTGGACAGGATAGCAGCGAGATTCACTTCAAAGTGAAAATGACAACACCTCTCAAGAAACTCAAGGAATCGTACTGTGAGAGACAGGGCGTTCCAGTGAGTTCCCTCAGGTTTCTCTTTGAAGGTCAAAGAATTGCTGATAATCACACTGCAGAGGACCTGGGAATGGAGGAAGACGATGTGATTGAAGTTTATCAGGAACAAATGGGGGGTCATTCAGCAGTTTAGACATTCTTTTTTATTACTATTTTTTCTTTTCGCTCAATCCTTTTTTTTAAAAAATAGTTCTTCTGTGCCGTGATGTTCAAAACAGGCACTCCATCTCTTTAAAACATCTGCTAATTTGAATTCTAGTGCTCATTATTCATTATTGTTTGTTTTCATTATGCTGATTTCTGGTAATCAAGCCTCAGTCCTCTTCATGTTGCCCACTCCTTTTATAAAAATATCGTGTGCCCAGAGAGGCCAGCTTTTTCAGAACTCTGCATTTTCAGGCGGTAAGATCGACCAACGCAACTGTTCATAATGACTTTCCAGTTGGCCCTGATGTTCAAGCACGTGGCTGCTTCACTCCTGAACTGTGACTTTTGGTGGGAGATGGAAGTTTTTTTTTTTTTAGAGAACTGAGCTGTGGAAAAATGACCTTTCCTTAACAACTTGAAGCTACTTTTAAAATTCGAGGGTCTGGACCAAAAGAAAAGAAGCATCATGTTAAGATGATAGATAAGGATGACAGTAACGATTAACTCTAAAGATGGCTTCCATGAAGAAAAAGCATTTGAAGATTTTTTTTTTAATCTTGTCGGAAGATCCCAGAAAAGTTCTATTTTTCATTAGCAATTAATAAAGCTATACATGCAGAAATGAATACAACAGAATACTGCTCTTTTTGATTTTATTTGTACTTTTTGGCCTGGGATAGTGGGTTTTAAATGGACATTGTCTGCACCAGCTTCATTAAAATAAACAATATTTGCAAAAATTGTAAAAGAAAAAAGTAAAATATTACATAAATACAGAATAGTGCAACATTAGGAGTAACCAGCTTGATGGGTCTTCCCAAAGGGGAACCCATCAAAAGTTCCTCTGCACCCCCTTTATCACATCCCCACCAAGAGTAACTACTCCCCGAGTCTTAAGCAATAAACAAGGTTTACTGGCGTTTTTAAACCTATGATCTGAGGTAAGTGAGGGCATTTGCCCAGAATTTTTCAAAAAATTACCTCAGTTGGTTGGGCGCTATGGCTCATGCCAGTATTCCCAGCGCTGTGGGAGGAGATCTTGAGGCCAGGAGTTTTGAGACCAGCCTGGGCAACTTAGTGAAACCCTGTCTCTACAAAAAAATTTTAAAAATTAGCCAGCCATGCTAGCACATGTATGAAGTTTTGGCTACTCGGGAAGCTAAAGGGGGAGAAATGGTTGAGCCCGGGATGTTGAGGCTGCAGTGAGCTAGGATTGCATCACTGCACTTAACTGGGCAAAAGTGAAACCCTGTCTATTAAAAAAAAAGAAAGGTGAGGGGTGGGGAGAGTGGGAAATACCATACGGTTTTTTGTTTTTTTGTCTGTGTGTGTTTTTTACCTTTTAGATTGAATAAGGGTTTTGTTTTGTCGTTTGGCCTCGAGGGGATCCTTGTTTATCCTTACCCTCCTTCCCAACGTGAGGCGCTGATGCAGTGTGTGTAGGGGGGGTCTCGCCTAGCCCCTTGGCGGGCAGGGAGGGAGCCTCACGCAGTCACAGGGGCATCACACCACAGCAACAGGTATAACTGCAAACCCTGCTCCTCTCAGAAGCAAGTTCCCTCCTGCCCACCCCTTCCCTTTTGAGATTCTTTTTTCTGGTCCAATCCCAACAGACCGCTTTTCTTAAGGAATCATAGTTTCTAGTTTTTGCAGTGTTCGTTTTAATGTTTTGATGCAAACACAGCCAACGTCATTCTATTCTGCAAATTCATTTCTCCTTTCTCTCTCAATATCTGTCTCTCAGTCTCTCTCTCTCTCTCTCTCTCTCTCTCTCTCTCTCTCTCTCTCCCCCCGCCCTTCCTCCCTCTGTCTCCCTGTTTCTGTGATTATTTTTTTTGGAAATAATTCCCCTCACTTTATGCCTCCATAAACCTCTGACTCCAGCAGATGGAACAAGGCTGCTATTCCGAGTCAGTGGAATCAATGGGCCGGCTACAAGTGGGAGGTGAGTTTTACACACTGCAGTTTCACCCTAGTAAGTGACGTTGTGACAACAGCCACAGAACAAAAGGTTCACCTTTTTCATCTATTTTTACTTCTCAGGAGGCCCTGGCCCTGCAGTCTTTTAATTAGAGAACTGTTTTCCCCTTCTTGGCTGTGCACACGTTTTCTGTATAATATTAAACAGTAACCTGTGAGTCTCCCACATCCTGGTATGCTCTGGATCACAGACCACATTTTTTAAACACACGTACACACACACACTCATCACAGACCACATTTTTGAAACACACACACACACACACACACACACACACACACACACACACACACACGCATGAGACCAAAATCTGTACTGGCTGACTACTGGCAAGGCAAAGTAAAACCGCATTAAATTTGGCTCGCTTTCTTGCTTGCCTTCTCTTTTTCTTTTTTCCTTCCTTCCTTCCTTTCTTTTCTTTCTTTTTAACAATTTGATTGAGATATGATTTACATGTCATAATATTCATCCATTTTAAATGTGCAATTCAGTGTTTTAAATTTTTTTACTGAGTTGTGTATTGGCTATTTCTTTTTGGAAATAGGGCCACTGGAGAAACATCTTGACCCAAACCCACTCTCCCCACTTTGAAAACAGACCAGTAAATAGCACAGAGCAAATTCTGTTTCACCCCCAAAATAGTTATTATTCATTTCATTATGCCATTAACAGCTTACTTCCTGTGTTTTGATTCTGAGCTGTTCAGAAGCCACATTGCTTAGTTTTGACACTATCAAGAGATTTCTTTTGTGTTACAGGTGTTTTTTATTTATTTGTTTCTTAGTGGTTTAGTTAGGAGTCTTTAGCTCTTTGCTTTATCTGCTGGGCTAATTAGAGAGATTTGAAATGAACTTTTGTGGCATGACAGACTACGTAAATATGTGGTATTCAAAGCTAAGCCTAAGCATTCATAGCATTCTTTTGAAACTAGTGGAAAGGAAGATACTTAGAAACATAAGTAGGGCGCAGAGGCCTAGAACCCTTTCCTAGTATTAAAATCTTATTATATAATTGGGCTTTAACTCTGTGAGTCTCCATTTTCTCATCTGAAGAACAGGAATTAAAATAACCACTTCAGGAGATTAGCCTGAGGATCCAATTCATGTGAAAGCACCTAGAACAAAATCGATTTAAAAAAAAAAAAACTATCAATATTCATTGAATATGAATCTTGAGGAACTTTACTAGTGCTATAAGAATTGTTTGTCAGGGTGCATTAATAAAAGCATAGTGCCTTCTGCTAAATGAGGGTGTACTAGTTTGATTATTCACTCAACAAATAGGACATTACTGCTGCCTGCCAGGCACTATGGAGAGAATAGGGGACAGGAAGACAGTCAGGTGAAGGCAATGTTCACAGTATGGTTGTGCAAATAAATATCTGAATGTAAATTGTGCAAGGATTATAAAAGAAACTTCTGCGATGTGTGCGTGCGTGTGAATCTTTAAAGCAGTTTAAGAGACTGTATTTTGTTGATAAATTTATGCCTATAGGCATAGAAAATTTTTTCTGGAACAACTCATGAGAAATTAGTTACAGAGGCTTCATTTTTATGAAAGGAACTAGAAAAGCACATAGGGGAACATCTTCCACTTTTTATTCTGTACCTTTCTGTAAAATTTTAAGTTTCTAACTCTAAATTTTTTTTTTTTTTTTTTTAGGCAGAGTCTCACTGTGTCACCCAGGCTGGAGCGCAGCGACTTGATCTCAGCTCACTGCAACCTCTGACTCCCAGGTTCAAGCAATTTACCTGCCTCAGCTTCCGGAGTAGCTGGGATTATAGGCATGTGCCACCCACGCCTGGCACATATTTGTATTTTCAGTAGAAACAGGGTTTCACCATGTTGGCCAGGCTGGTCTGGAGCTCTTAAGTGATCTGCCTGCCTCGGCCTCCCAAAGTCCTGGGATTACAGGCGTGCACAGCCACGGCCTAAACTCATGTTTTTGTCATTTGTTTGTTTGGTTAAGTGTCACTGGGCTTCTCTGATCAGCAGGCTGAAAGGCCATTTTTTTTATTTTTCTTCTTAAACTTTTCTCTACTGAAAACAAGACCTGTTACTTAGGATGGATAAATGATTAACTGTTTGAAATATAATTTGTCATGTTAAGCCATTTAAACATTAAACATAACATTATTATACTTAAAAAGACAAAGGTCATTTACAAGAGTGTAAGAATTCATCAGCCTACACCAAACTGTTACTAGCCTACTCTTGCCCAGGTAATACTACTTTTATTCAATAGGTATTTTCTCAGTGCCTGCAGCATACCAGGCATCCTTCTGGGTATTGGTAGATAAAACAAAGCCCTCAGCAAGTCACAGCCTGGATTCTAGTTGGATAAGATAGACGATAAATAAGTGAAACAGATATACAGTAAGTGCAACGCAGAGGGACCGGGGAGGTGGAGGGTGCTTTGTTCATTACACAGAATACCTTTTGGAGTTGCATTCGCTACAAATAGAACAGTCAGGAGACCGGTCTGAAGAGACGCCATCTCAGCAGAGGCTTGCATGAAGGAAGAGAAGCGGGAGCCCTGCAAAGGAAAAACGGTTCTGGCCAGCAGGACCTGGAAAGAGCCTCAAACAGGAGAGCGCAAAACCAGTAAAGCAGAGTGCTGAGCTCAGGACCATCTGTGATGCTGTTCTGTTCGCCTGTACTATGGCTCAAGACAGCTCATAATTCAGAACTTGTTTGTTAAAAAGTAAAAATGAAGGCCCGGCACGGTGGCTCACGCCTATAATCCCAGCACTTTGGGAGGCCGAGGCGGGTGAGGTCAAGAGATCGAGACCATCCTGGTCAACAAGGTGAAACCCCGTCTCTACTAAAAATACAAAAATTAGCTGGGCATGATGGTGTGTGCCTGTAGTCCCAGCTACTCGGGAGGCTGAGGCAGGCGAATTGCTTGAACCCAGGAGGCGGAGGTTGCGGTGAGCCGAGATCATGCCATTGCACTCCAGTCTGGGCAACAACAGCGAAACTCCGTCTCAAAAAAAAAAAAAAAAAAAGTAAAAATGAGACACTCATTACTATTAATATATGGTTGTAGGACTTGGAATATGTGGTTCTGGGCATTGCTTCTTTTTTTCAGATATAGAAGAAAATAGTTGATGTAAACTATACCTACTAAAGGAAGAAATACGTATCTTACATGTCAAAAAGAATTTAACTTTTTATAGCCATATTTATTTACAATCACTACAATAATTTTTAATCTATTATCCTCACAAAACCTCATAAAATATACTTCGTAAACTATTGTAGTACATGCCTGTTTTCATTCCTTGCAAATTATGTAAATAAATGTTACTTCAAGGTCGTAAGGAAAAATACTCAGAGACAAACAAGAAAAGACAGTGAGACACGTTGTTCTCCGCCTACTCTAAGGTGCCCGCCAGTAGGAGGAGCACTACGGTAGGTGAGGAAAACCACACTCTAAAAAGCAAACACCAAAGCCCAGCCTCGGTTCAGTTCCCGGGGCCCTCACCTGAAAATCAAAGGCTGGCTCTTCAGTGATCTCCGTGTCCCGTGACGCATTTTCTTTCCCTTTCCTTTTGTCTATTTTCAGTTCTAACTCTATGAATTCTGACTAAAATAACTGTTTTGTAACCAGTTGTTTTCATTATAACTGGCTGAGCACTAAACTCACCTCTTCTTTCCTCAAGCAGGAGTCTGTGGGCAGATGGCTGTAGTTACTTCCCAACCAGAAGCAATCCCCCCACCTCCCCTTCTTGGAGACATTGGCAACTTTCACACTTTACATATATACGTATATTTTTGTTGTTGTTTTTTGAAACAAGATCTCACTCTGTTGCCCAGGCTGGAGTTCAGTCATGGCTCACTGCAGCCTCGACCTCCCTAGTTCAGGTGATCCTCCCACCTCAGCCTCCTGAGTAGCTGAGGCCACAGGCACTCAGCCACCACCCCCAGCTAATTTTTTTGTAGAGATGGGGTTTTGCCATATTGCCCAGGCTGAGTATTTATATATAATAATATACTATATAATATATAGTATATAGTGTATGTTATATAATATAGTATATAATATAAAATGTACATATACTACATATTAAAATATATATAAAATACTATAGTATAAGCTATAGTATTATCTCTATCATATAAGATATATAATATATATGACATATACCATATTCTATGTATATGAAAATTATATTTGTATCTAAATATATGTTTTTATATATATATATATATATATTTTTTTTTTTTTTTAAGAGAGTCAGGATCTTCCTACATTACCCAGGCTTGACTAGAATTCCTAGGCTTAAAGGAACCTCCTGCCTCAGCTGTCTGAGTAGCTGGGGCTACAGGTGCACCCACTGTGCCCAGCTCTCAATTTTCACATTTTTTATTTTCATGACTATAGAGGAAACAGTCACTGTCACCAGATGCTGGTGAGCACCCTACAATGCTCGGGCCAGCCGCCAACAATAAAGAATGCTGTAGTCCAAAATATCATTAGCACCAAGGATGAGACTCTTGGATATAGAGAAATTGGGACAAATGATGAGGGGCAGAAATGAGTGGGGGACCTTGTTTACTGATGATGTCCATGGGGTACTTCCGGAGTAATAAACAGCAGACAATTTTTGCCTCAATTGATGGTGATTCTCTTCTATTGCTCTTTGTTTTTTCTGAAAACTTGGATGTGTGACTTAAGTAGCCCTCTGGTAGCCCAGGGGCACAACAGGAGAAATGAAAAACGAAGGCAGGTTCAGGCATGCAGCAGGACTGCAAAAGTAACCTTTCTGTTCTAAGACTTGAAAAAGTTTTCACATCCTTGGTGTACTTTATCAGCAGAACATTCATCTGCATATAGCATTCAGAAGCAAACTAAACTTTTTTTTTCCTCTGAGTCTTTTGTTTCCAAATCAATGGGAAACAAAGGATATCCCCACTCCATTCAGACAGCTTCAGTGATTCTCAAATCAACATGGGAGCAGTCGTTGGGCCATTTAAAATATACAGTGATTTTTTTTAAAAAAAAAGCATACTTATTAACCTTGTAAACATTCTGTAAAAGTACAAGAGGAACCTTTATAAAGAATAGCCAAGTGTCCTTTTTGTAGATCAGCCCTTTGTACTTCGAAATGTTCATGTCTATGAAATAGAATTGGACACACGAGCCTAGGATAATGCAATTTCCATGTCTTCTAGTAATTGTTCTGTTAAAACATTATATTTCAGCGTCTTAACACTTAGAAGATTAAGTTACTTCGCCCCAAGATCAGTTCCACTTTAAAAAAGCACTTTCGACCCATATTTAACCAACCGTCAGAGAGGATTCAAAAGAGGGCTAATTGAGCACTGAGTGTTTGAAGCATTCAAATCATGGCCCAGGTTTCTTCTTGAAAACACCAACAGCGCAGCCTGGCAGGAAGCAGGGATTAGACAAGAGAATCCATTGAAACTTGCCTTCCAAACTGGAAGAAAAACTTTCAGTAAGAAAGCGTGAAGTTTGAAATCACTGCATGTTATATTATTCATCTTTCAGACTGCCTCCACCCTTATTGGATGGCATTTTCTCCTCTTACCCCAGCTCTGAGCTGCCACCGTAATTCACCAAGAAACGGACTTTAGCAAGAACGACCCACCCTTCAGAGCAAAGTAGCCACCCTGAGCCTGTTTCTCTTTATCACTCGATTCTGTCCCCACTCTATCTGCACACTATCTCTTCTCTCTATCTAAATGTTTTGTAATTCCCTCTGGTATTCCAAGGCCAATGAAATCACAGCCTCCAGTAAGGGTGCTAAAGCTGAATGCATTCACCGCTAAGCTGTATTTTTAACCCTTTTCACCCCCCAATTTCAATATTCTCAGACCTCAACAGAATCAAGTTATGGGAAGGCAAGCTGGAAAACCTCACGGGAGATTTCATGAAGAAGAGAGAAGCCCGGGTGTTTATCATTTAAATTCTTGTCCTCCTCTCCCTTACCACCCCCAACGATAGAAGCAGCAGGAAACTAACAGTGATAATCAATAATCTAATAAGCTCAGCCAGCCTCAAGTTCTGTTGTTGTTATTTTTTTCCTTAAACAAAACAAAAACAGGCATTCTGCCCAGAGCAGAGAGAGAGAGAACCTCTCTCCTAAAATCCCAGAAGTTTGCTGCCAGTGATTCAGTACATACCTGACAAAAAAAAAAAAAATGTTGCTTAACTGGTTTGGTTGTTTCAGCTGGCTACTACCAAGAGAAGTAAACAGAACCTTATCACTTCAGTTAAGTCTGGCTTGAGCATTATTTTCAAGTAAATATTTATAATTTCAGTGCTATTCCATTGCTAGCACTTCTGTCCTTGGATTAGATTGACTGAAACATGTTCTTGGATTAGCCCGACTCCATAGCAACAGGCCAGTAGAGGCTGCACCCTCACCGCCTGTCCTTTCTGTGGCGGAGGAGGAGGTATTTGGTGACACTCGCCATCAGGACTGACTGTGCAGCTCTCTTGCCAGATAGCAGCTGAATTGAGGAACATTCTTCCTTTGCCATTTGGGCTCTAGTCGATCAGGATTTTTGCTGATCACTTTGCACATCTCAATGAATTTGACACACGGACATTTTTTCTCTCTCTCTCTTCATTCAGGAAGTGGAGAGCCCAGCCTGGAGATTCTCTGCTCCGATGATATAAACAAATTGTAGAGGAAGTCAAGTCAAACTTTCCCTTGCTGCTTTTGTTCTCCCAACTAGCAATTCAGAAAACAGAGCCAACTTTTCTTGGATGCCTTTTAAGATTGCTCTTTAACAGGAATGGCAGAAACCCTCTTGTTTTATTTTGTATCTGTAAAAACAAAGATTCTCCTAAACATATTTTGTTTTCAAAAAAGCAGAAATGCCCTAGAAATTAAAAAAAAAAAAAAATGCTGTGTTCTGAGACTTTTCAAACCAAATTGCTCCTTTGTCATTACACAGTTACCTAATTGTTTTTCTTTCTTCCACAGATCTCCAGGCTAAAATACAAACAAGAAAGCAATACCGATCTTTGCGTGGATAATAGCTAAACCTGAATAGAAGCTTCCAGGACCCTAATACACAGCCAAGGAAAGCTAACAGTCATGATTCAATAAAGTTGCCGGTGTAAGGCATGCGCCAGACAGAAAGGAGACACCATGTCTGTAATCTACAGACACTGCTTTAAACATCACATATAATTAAGTCCTTCCCATGGTGGTGGCTACTTGAAGCTTTATCATTAACTTGTAAGATTTCATCTCTGGGTTTCACCAATGGTTCTGAGAACGAACATTTTCAAACGAGAGGCACCTGCTAATCCAGGAGATGTTCTCACCACACCTATTCTCGTCCTCTAGTGAAAGAAGCTCTATGTTAAATGACTGAAGGAAAACAGAAGGGGACATGTAACAAAGTGTATGTAGCAGCGGCCCTGGGTGGCTTCCCATGCTGAGTGTTCTATTACATTAATCCTGGTGCAAAAAATAAAAAGATGCGACAGCCCCTTGGATGTCAATGTGCCTGCGTTGTTTGTCCTCCGTCGGCCCTCTCTGCACACGGGTGGGTAGCCAGGCTTCAGCACAGCCCTATTCTCTCATGAAACATATCAGTTCAAATACAGGCTCAAACTGCTTGCTGAGTTTCTGTGTTCTCCTCTGTAAAATGGGATATATGGTGGTTGTGTCCTATCGGTTAGAAATAATGTGGGTTAGCTGGGCATGGTGGCGCGTGCCTGTAATCCTAGCTACTCAGGAGGCTGAGGCAGGAGAATTGCCTGAACCCAGAAGGCGGAGGTTGCGGTGAGCCGAGATCGCGCCATTGCACTCCAGCCTGGGTAACGAGCGAAACTCCGTCTCAAAAAAAAAAAAAAAAAAAAGAAATAATGTGGGTATAGATACAGAGATAGTTCTTGTTTAATCCAGTGTGTGGCCCCTGTTAGGTTCTCAATAAAAAAAATTGTTGTGGTTATTAAAATTCATAACACTATGTGAGTTCTCCTGGGTCAGGAAGAACTGGCATTGCTAGAAGCTCAACCTTACAGCATCTGCAGTGATTTCTGTCAGAATACTTTTCCTCAGTCATGATTTTCTCCTCCCTCTTCATCCATAAATACACATATACTGTAGATATTTATAGACTAATAGGTATTTCAAATCCTTTATGCAAGTTGTAATTGACTGTGTAATTACTGAATAAACAGTGGATGAAAAGATAATGGTAGGTTCTGAAAGCCAGCTTTAATTCACATTTTATTTTATATTCATTTATTTGCTTGTCTACATTCTCCTCTCTGTTGATTATTTTCCAGGCATGCTTTTCCCTCAAGCAATGATCAGGCTGAGGAAGTAATTTCATTTATATTGCAAGAGACAGAGAAACAAACAGAAAACCCAGAGGCAGCGACTTACCTGGAGTGCTACGGAGTGTGTGTCTTGGTAGTAGAAGCTGTGTGCACCTCCACACCCCAGAACTGTTTTTGAAGCTTTGATGTAGAAACACAGAATACCTACAGTGACCCTAAGTTTCTGTAAAACGAATATAGCATTTACTGATGCAATTGCCATATATTTATAGAATTCAACAATTGTCTTCCACCAGCTTTATCAAATAGCACAGGATAGAAACAGAAACAGCTCTGATTTGCCCATTACGCAGACGAAGCACATGCTTCAAGGACCAGAAAAGCAGAGATAACACGGTACTCCGGCCCTACTGGCCAAATGACACAAGAAAATTCAGGAAAGTTCATTTAAATTTCAACATACAGATTTTTTTGTCCCTTTGAAAGATATACTTTTGTTGCCGGGCACAGTGGCTCAAGCCTGTAATCCCAGCACTTTGGGAGGCCGAGGTAGGTCGATCATGAGGTCAGGAGTTTGAGACCAGCCTGGCCAAGATGGTGAAACCCCGTCTCTACTAAAAATACAAAATTTAGCCGGGTGTGGTGGTGGGCGTCTGTAATCCCAGCTACTCGGGAGGCTGAGGCAGGAGAATTGCTTGAATCCAGGACCGGGAGATTGCAGTGAGCCGAGAGCACGCCACTGCACTTCAGCCTGGGCAACAAGAGCGAAACTCTGTCTCAAAAAAAAAAAAAGAAAACATACTTTTACATGTTAGTTTTAATTTTTATTTGGGTACAGGTCTTGAGATAGTTTGATTTTGGGTTCAGGAATTTTTTACTCTTCCCCACTTTGGAGGAATATCCTTCCCTGACTTAAGGATGTTGGACTTGGCCCTTTGACTGCTGGCCAGTAAGATGTTGGCAAGCGTGATGCCAGCAAAGCCACTGTGGATTTGCACGGTGGGCCTGGCTCTCCTGCACTTCTGACATCGCCTTGATATGCACATGTCTGTGTCCTAGGAAGACGGAAGCCAACTGGAGCAAACTTGGACGCAGCCGGCAACTTGAAGCCCAGCCCAGACCCCCTGCTGTAGGTCATCTAACCACCAGCTAACTTGCAAATGTTTATGTGAGAATAAATAATTACCATTTTAAGCCACTGAGTCTTGGAGTGATTTTTTGCATTATTGTGGCGTGAATGTAGGCCTCATGATATTTATAGGTTTTAGTCTGTCCATGGCATACTAATACTATCCTGGGGGAGTCGGGGGCGGGGGGATTTAATTTTTAAAAAATTCAAACTCTTGCATTACTGATTCAACTTTGTTTTGTAAATCAAGGGTAATCATTGTCTTTCATGTGCTAAATGAAATTAGAGGCTCGTAATGTTTCAGTACAGCAGCATGTGATTAAAGAGAAGAAAGGTGCGAGATATTTATTTATTCATCTAGATGAAGACTTCATTCCACAAATGCTTCATTCAGAAAAAATGTTGCACTTGTTAAAGGGATACTCATTCAGGTCTTTTGTACAAGACCTTGAAGATAAAGTTTTGAGTATTAATAACTCTTATCAAGTGCTTGTGATGAGCAGGTATTGTTCTTACTGATGTGTCTGCATCAACTCATTTAACCTTCAGAACTTAATGCAGTAGTTACTATGATTGCACCCATTTTACAGACAAGAAAACTGAGAAGCCGAGAGGTGAAGTGACTTACCCAAGCTACCATGACTTACAAGTAACAGAGCTGGGATTCAATTCCAGGCCATCTGATTTCAAAGCCCACATTTTTTACCTATCGTGATAAGACATGCGTAGTTTCTATTGACAGGGAGTTTACAAGCTTTAAACAAGAAGACTCAATCATTACAATCCATGGGCAGGACTCTCATGGAAAAGAGCAGGAAACTATCGTGAAGAGTAAAACAGGGAGGGCCGGGCGCAGTGGCTTACGCCTATAATACCAGCACTTTGGGAGGCCAAGGCTGGTGGATCACTTGAGGTCAGGAGTTCAAGACCAGCCTGGCCAACGTGGTAAAACCCCATCACTACCAAAAATACAGAAATTATCCCGGCATGACAATGGGTGCCTGTAATCCCAGCTTCTCAGGAGGCTGAGGCAGGAGAATCACTAGAACCTGGGAGATGGAGGTTGCAGTGAGCCAAGATCACGCCACTGCACTCCAGCCAGGGCAATAGATTCTGTCTCAAAAAATAAATAAATAACAGGGAGGACCTGTTTTAGACCGGTGTTCAGAGAAGCATCTCCCCATTAGGTGACATTGTCTGAAGAATAAACGGGATCAGATGGAAAAATGGCTAGGAGAGAGAAGAATGTTCCAGGCAGAAGAATAGAAGGGAGGTGAATTTTGAGACAGCCTACAGGTTGCTAGGTACTCAGGACTGAAAATTGACCATGGCTTCAGTGAGGCTTAGGAGGTGTGTATGTCTTTGACATTGTCATAGGAGGGTAGTTGGTCAGCAAATTTTTTGTAGAGAGCCAAATAGCAAATTCTTTAGGTTTTATAGGCCCTGTAGCCTCGGTTGCAATTACTGACCTCTGACATTGTCACACAAAACCTTCCGCACAGAATGAGCGTAGCCATGTTCCAATAAAACTGTATATGCAGACCCTGAAATTCACCTTTTAGTGTTGCAGTTCCACAAACAGCAAGCATGTGTGTGAGAACACACAGGATAGTCACAGTTAGTGCATTTCCAACAAATCCAGTGGCCTCTGATGATTTTTTGTTTTTTTTTTCTTTTTTTTTGAGACAAAGTCTCACTCTGTCCCCCATGCTGGAGTACAGTGGCATGATCTCAGCTCACTGCAACCTCCTCCTCCAGGGTTTAAGCCTTGGCTTCTCAAATAGCTGAGGTTATAGGTGTGTGCCACCACACCTGGCTAATATTTGTGTTATGAGTAGAGATGGGGTTTCACCATGTTGCCCAGGCTGAACTCCAACTTCTGATCTCAGCTGACCTATCTGCCACAGCTTCCCAAAGTGCTGGGACTACAGGTGGGATCCACTTGCCCAGCCACCTCTCATGATATTTGAAGCACCTTGACCTTCAACTCTCAGTGAATTCTCTGTTGAAACAGAACATAGATCACACCATTAAGAACAAGATAGACTTTTGAATAAAAGTAATGAGTAAACTATTGGGTTATCTAATCATCCTATTATTCAAGAGGAGTAAATGATAGAATCACCCAGGAAAATGAAGTAAACTTCTTGTTGACTTGACATGATGTATTCGAATGGATAAAGATAACATAAAACGCATGCTCCATCTTTACAAAGAGGACAGAAACAACAGGCCTGGTGAATGAGTGTCATCCTTCAAAGAGCATTTAAGATTAATTGTTGCCCAAAAAAACTTGAATTGCCCTGAAATCTTAGAGATCATGTAAAAAAGAAATATGTTTTCTCAAATTTAACACAATAATCCTAAAATTTTACAACACCTGACCAGTAATAAGTGGTGAAGCCAAAAGAAAATTTTCAAAACTGACAATAATAATTTAATTTTTTTAAATCAATCATGCCAGGCACAGTGGCTCACACCTGCAATTCCAACACTTTGGGAGGCTGAGGCAGGAGGATCACTTGAGGCCAGGAGTTTAGGACCAGCATGGGAAATATAGCAAGACCTCATCTCTACAAAAATAAAAAAAAAATTAATTGGTCAGGTGTGGTGGCTGATACTGGTGGTCCTAGCTACTCTAGACGCTGGGACAGGAAGGTCACCTGAGCCCAGGAGTTTGATGATGCAGTTAGCATATGATCACTCCATGGCCTTCCAGCCTGGGCAACAGAGTGAGACCCTGTCTCTAGAGTTAAATTAAATTACATTAAATTTAAAATTCTGATGGATCATGATGGAGAAAAGACTAAATCTTCTTTTTCATAGTCTCTCTCCATAAAATAATAATTCAGTATTGTTAAAAGGTAATTAAAGAGTATTACAGCTAAGACATATAGGACAAAAGTGTCATAGCGAGTGCCGGTAATCCCAGCTACTTGGGAGGCTGAGGCAGGAGAATGGCTTGAACCCAGGAGGCGGAGGTTACAGTGAGCCGAGATCGTGCCACTGCACTCCAGCCTGGGCAACAGAGTGAGACTGTTTAAAAAAAAAAAAAAAAAAAAGCAGTTAGTTAATTTTTAAAAGATGCTATTTTGGGGGATTTTATGATATTAGTGATATTTGTCAGATTTAAAATTTTTACAATTTTTTGTACTATCTTCTTTTATTCTAAATAAACATTAACTTATCCTAAGTAATTTTGTGTTCTTTTTCTTTCAGGAAGCCCCCAGTTGTATAAGGTTCAAGACCTAAAAACAGGAACTACTTCTGTTAAAGCAATTTAGATGCTAGAAATCATTGCACAAAAAAGATGGAGGTGGTTTTAAAATATGTCCACAAATTCTCTGGCACTCCCATCTCCAAAAGGCAGAAGTTATTTCCCTTCCCCTGGAGTGTAGGCTGGGTCCAGGGACTTGTTTCTAAGGAATAAAAGGTTGTGTGGGTGGCATTGGATGATTTCCAAGACTAATCATAAAAGGCACTGGAGTTTGCTCCTTGCTGTTCTTCTCAGGAAGCCAGCTGCTGTATCATGAGAACTCAAGCCACCCTATAGAAAGGTCTGCATGGTGAGGAACCGAGGCCTCCAACCAACAGCCACGTGTGTGAGCCAGCTCAGAAGCATATTGTCCAACTCCAGGCAAGTCTTTGAGTGCCTCTAGCCCAGACCAACAACTTGACTGCATCATAACTATTCACGAGACGCCGTGAGCCAGAAGCATCCATCTAAACTGCTGTAGGATGGCTGACCTCGGAAACAGTGAGATAAGAAATGTTCATTATTTTTCCAGCTGGCCCTTGAGGCAATCTTTCATTTTAATAAAGAGAAAAAAAACAATTTTTAAAAGTTCATATTTTAAGCGGGTAAATTTAGGGATAATTTGTTACACAGCAACAGATAATTAATATACTGACAAAAGTTCCAGCTTTATGGCTCTTATATTCTGAAGATTATTAAATAGAAAATCAATAAATGGCTTTTGAGAATGGTGAACAATAAAATCTTTAAGAAAGGCACCAAATTATCCTACCACTTGATCCAGCAATCCCACTACTGGGTATCTACCCTGAGGAAAAGAAGTCATTATATTAAAAAGATACTTGCACACACGTTTATAGCAGCACAATTCGCAATCGCAAAAATGTGGAACCAACGAAATGCCCATTAATTAATGAGTGGATAAAGAAACTGTGGGGTGTGTGTGTGTGTGTGTGTGTGTGTGTATATATATATAATGGAATACTATTCAGTCATAAAAGGAAATGAATTAATGGCATTCGCAGCAACCTGGATGGGATTGGAGACTATTATTCTAAGTGAAGTGACTCAGGAATGAAAAACCAAGCATTGTATGTTCTCACTCGTAAGTGGGAGCTAAGCTATGAGGATGCAAAGGCATAAGAATGACATAATGGATTTGGGAGACTCAAGGGGAAGAGGGTGAGGGATAAAGGACTACAAACTGGGTTCAGTGTATCCTGCTCGGGTGACAAGTGCACCAAATCTCACAAACCACCACTAAAGAACTTACTCGTGTAACCAAAACCACCTGTTACCCCAAAAAACCTATGGAAATAAAAAAATAATTTTAATGAAATATATCAAATTTTCATTACGTATGAATTCATTTATCAAATATTTATTGAGCAGCACCTTATGTTTATCTACTTTTAGGCACTGAGCTGGGCTAATCGACAAGAAAAACATAAACCCTCCCCTCATGGGGCATCCAGTTTGGCCTGCATCAGGTTTCTGCCCTGCATCTAACACTCACTCCCTGTAAAACACTGGAATCGGGGCTCAGTTCCCCTCTTCCAGTTCAAACATCCCCTGATTATGAAAATGCCAGTCATTGCGAGTATGAATGAAGTGCTTGTACAATCCGGCGCAGTGCCAAGCACTTTGTATGCGTTATCTCCGTTCATCCTCACGGCAGTTCCCCATTCCTCAGCCACTTCCACTCTGGAGCCCTTCCCAGGCCCCCTTGTGACTTGGCCTTTATGGCACATTTAGGGCCAGGGAAGCCGGAACAGAAGATTGCTGGGAAGTTTCTGAGCAGGTTTGCTGTCTTGCAAATGATAAGATGTCCATGGTTATACTTGTTTGTCTTTTCCCTGTCATAAAAGTGAACTGGGTTAGGCATCCTGTGACCTTAAGAAAAAGCTCAGGGAACCACAAAGCATGGACATTCTGGAGCTATTGAAGCACAGTAACTGCTACCTCTGCACCCTTTTAAGTGAGGAAAAATTGTACCTCTTTGTTTCTGTCTCTGTTGGCTTTTTGTTTTGGTGGTTACAACTTACAGCTGAAGTATTCCCAACTTATCTAATGAAATTGAGGCAGAGAACTATTAGATAATCAATATCACAAAGTCAATGAATTGAGTGATCAGAAATTAAAACCTGGTCTTATTGACCCCCAAATCTACACTCTCAGTCATGGTATAATATTGTCATTACGGTTTCCACAAGTAAGCAGAAAACACACACACACACACACACACACACACACACACACAAACACACACACACACCAAAAAAAAAAAACTACATCAAACATATTTATCTAGTTTCCTTGATATGATCCAAATACAGTAACAAGGCTTTTTGATGTTATCTCAAACTATAGGATATTAAATTTTCATTCCAATTTTAACAAGTACTTAATTGGACATTTCTGGGGAGTCCTAGGAAGCAAGGAAACTCATCAATATTGATGATGTTGTTGGAAACATGGTAACTATGGCTATGTCTTTTAGAAGAGCTCATTAAATAGAGATAAATTCTACTTCTTGAGTGTCCTTCCAACAAAGTATTTATGGAGCACCTACAGTGTCCCTGGTAATTTATTTCTCTCATATTACTTAGTCTCTCTATTAGCCAGCAAATTGAGCTCGTGCGCCCCATTTGAGAGATGGGAAAACTGCAGCCCAGAGAGGTTAAGTAGCTTTCCCAGGATGGTCCAGCTTGTGGTGGAATCACAATTGAACTCAGTTCACTTCAGTAGTTCAGAGCCTGGGCCATTGCATGTTATAGGGAGAGAGTGGTAAAATGTTCCCACACATGATACAAATATGTGACAGTAGAATAAGTTGATATTAGATATGACAAGAGCTATGACAGTTTACACATGAGTGAATAAAGTTTGGGTAATGCTCTGGTGACAGTTATTGGAGCAAAAGAAATATGAATCAGTTCCTGCTCCAGCACCGCCTAGCTGTGGCCTCACTTAGGCAAGTTTCATAATCACCCTGAGCCTCAATTTCTTCCTCTGTAAAATGGGGACAATACTAATATCAATCTCGCAGGGTTATTCCGAGGATTCAATGGGACAAGGCTATCCAACCCTTTAAAAATATTAACAGTTATCCATTTAATATTTTTCCACACTTCAAAACTGCCTAATCCCGTTTTTCTTACCCCGTCTCTTCCAGTTTCTTCAAAAGCGATTACAGGAGCTTACTAGAGTCACCATCCATCAAATGATGCTCCAACCGATGCCTAATCTCCATCGGCCAGAATACCGTTATACCCCTCTCCAGACAGCCTAAACTCCTACCCTCACCCCTTCACCGCCCCGAAGTCAGCAGGAAGTAGCCAGAAGGACAGCCGCCACCCCTTTTTCCTCTTTAAGGAGTTGGGAATGTCTGGTAGAGGACTTTTTGGCCCCGTTCCCCAGCCATGTGGAAAGGACCTAATTCCCGATAAGGAAATCCCTTCCTCCCCCACAGGGAGGGTCCCTGATCTCACTCTATCCTGGCCCGGCCCAAGACCAGCAACCTTCCCGCCCAGCGGCCCACTGAACCAATCACCACCCGCACCACCAGCTCTCCTACCGCCCCAGTCCCTTTGTCCCTATAAAGTCGACCAAACAAAGAAAGCGCGCGCGATTCCTCCCTTCCCGCTTGAGTCGCCCGGAGATCCCAATAAAGTCGGTACCGGTCACCACGCGTCCTGCCTCGAGTCTATTGAGCGCCTGCCTCCGCGGGTCGGGGTCCCACAGCCGGGGTCGCACAAAAACCACCTTTGCAAAAATTACAACTGAGAAAACGATGTCAGTGAAAGAGATCTGACCTACCTGACTCCATCTTGCTTCTGACCTCCAAGCTGTCCTTGGTATAGGCCAAACTAACTTTGGGAGGAACTTAGTCAACAGTTTAACTTTGAAAGAAAGACCGTAACAGCCTTTCCTAATACAAACCCTCTTCCTGACTGGGGACTACACAGCCTTTGCAGGGCTAAGAAATTAGCCACAAAATTAGAAATTATGGCTTAGAAGTCATGCGGCTGGAGGATGCAAGATTCTGAACCTCCCCAAATTGCTCCTGCGGATAACATTGCTATTGTAAAACCAAAGATCAGTGCTTGAGATATTTTGCAGACCCTGTACTCAATGAATGAGTTAGCATCACCCAGACTGATGAACTGACTCATCTGGTCTTAAGACTCCTACTCAGAAACTGACTCAGCACAAAAGAACCCCTTCGACTCCCTATGATTTCATCTCCAGCCTGACCAATCAGCACTCTTGACTCTTTGGTGGCCCCCTACCCACCAAATTATCCTTAAAAACCCCAATCCCAGGCTGTAATCCCAGCACTTTGGGGTGCCGAAGCGGGCAGATCACAAGGTCAAGAGATTGAGACCATCCTGGCCAACATGGTGCAAACCCATCTCTACTAAAAATACAAAAAATTAGTTGAGCATTGAGGCACACACCTGTAGTCCCAGTTACTTGGGAGGCTGAGGCAGGAGAATTGCTTGAACCAGGGAGGCAGAAGTTGCTGTGAGCCAAGATCGCGCCACTGCACTCTAGCCTGGCAACAGAGCTAGACTTCGTCTCACACACACACACAAAAAAAATCCCCAATCATTGAGATTTTGGGGAGTCTGATTTGAGTTATAACAAAACTCGAGTCTCCTGTACGGCCAACTCTGAGCAAATTAAACTATTTCTGTATTGCGAGTCCTCTGTTTTGATAAATCAGCTCTGTCTAGACAGCAGGCAAGGAGAACCCGTTAAGCAGTTACAACTTCCTATGAGCAAAGGAATCGGTTTTCTTTATTTTGATCTGGGTATTCTTCCTGGACAACTACATACACTTTCAGTAGCAGAAGAAGAAATGCATTCTAATCAAAGAGCAAATAATCCCTGCAAAAGCCATGCTCTGAACTTTGCTAAGGAACAATCTGTCGGTTTTTCACACCTGTGGCAAGGATAAAATGTAAGAGAACACAGGCCAAGTGAGATGGCTCATGCCTGTAATCCCAGGACTTTGGAAGGCCAAGGCAGGTAGATCACCTGAGGTCAGGAGTTTGAGAGAAGGCTGGTCAACATGGCGAAACTCTGTCTCTACTAAAAATACAAAAATTAGCTGGGCATGGTGTTGTGCGCCTGTAATCCCAGATACTCAGAAGACTGAGACAGGAGAATCGCTTGAACCTGGGAGGCAGAGGTTGCAGTGAGCTGAGATTATGCCACTGCACTTCCCAGCCTAGGTGGCAGAGTAAGACTCTATCTCCAAAAAAAAAAAAAGGAAAAAGAAAAAGAAAAGACAGTAATGTCATCTGAAAAGGAGAACAGAGGGTTTCTCTGTCCTGGCTTGGAGCTTCCTTTTGCTCCCCTCATACAATCCCCTGCTATTTTTTTCTTCCTTCTTGCTTTCACTGATCTCCCTTCTCCATCTCTCTCTGCAGTTATACCAGCACTTGTTTCTGTCTTAATAGACCCCTGACCTCTACCCTAAAAAGCAGTTTCCTGGTTTAGAAGAGAAAGATCAAGCACAATTAAAGATTTTCCATTTTCAAAAAAAAAAAAAGTCCTTGTGGTAGGCAGAATTCTAGCCCGGCTCCCATGGTCCCTACCCTGGACCCCATGTCCCTATAGTGCTGGCCCTTGAGTGTGGGCTGGACCGAGTGACTTCCTAACAAATAGAATAGGATGCAGCAAAGGGGATGGGATGTCATTTCAGGATTGGGTTGCAAAAGATTGTGACTTTCATCTTGCTAGCAGATTCTCTCTATGGCCTCTCAGCTTGCACACTTTGATGAAACAAGTTGCCATGCTGGAACGTCCCATGTGGCAAGGAATGGAGAGTGGCCTCTGACCAATAGTGAGAAAAGATGTGAGGTCCTCAATCTAACAGCCCTCAGGGAGCTGAATCCTACCAATAACCGCATGAGCCTGGACACAGCTTCTTCCCATGTAGAGTCTTTAGATGAAATCTCAGCCTAGGCTGACACCTTGAATGTTGCTTCGTATGAGGCCCTGAACTATGGGCTCAACCAAGCAGGGCTCAGATTCGGACCCACAGAAACTATGAGACAATAAATACGTCTTGTTATAAGATGCTAAATGTTTCGAAAACTTGTGACACAGCAAATACAAACCCAGATAGTCAATCAGTCATGAATAGAGAGGAAGAAAGGAAAGAGGCGGATCCGGAGGTGGTGCCTTTGGATTCCAGGCACACTGCGCCTTCCCTTCAGATGATCTTAGAAAAGCACTTCCTTTCCCTGCCTCGATATCTTCTTCTGACAAATGAAAGAGTTGAACTAGAAATTGTAAAATTTTTGTAGTCTTTCTCTTTAAAAATCTAGTGACATTCAACCGTGGGCTCACATTTCATCTGATAACAGTCTGTTAAAACTAGGTAGAAGCTGTCCTCATAAAATAGGGCATGGAATTTTCATTTCACCTGGGTCCTCACCTGACCCTGTTTACTCATGTTCATTACCTGCCAGGCACGGCATTTGAGACCGTGACTCCTATGGCAGGGGATCTTCTGAATTTGTTTGGTTCCTTTGAGGTGCAGACTATCAGACTGCAAAGCGGGTTTGTCAGGAAAAAGCATGCATGACATTTCCTAGGAGAAACAAGTGGAGGGAGAAGGGGAAGGAGTTTTACCACTATGCTGGCCTAACCCCCGCAGAGGAAGAAGGGAAAAAAGGGTGGGTTGGGAGGGAAAGTCTGAGAGGTGGTGCAGTTCTGAGAAAGTTCTGACAAAGCCAAAGTCATGCATCAGAGGAGTCTCATGTCCTCCAGGAAAAAGCGTGCCTTTTTTTTTTTTTGAGGCGGAGTTTCACTCTTGTTGCCCATGCTGGACCGCAATGGCGCAATCTCGGCTCACTGCAACCTCCATCTCCTGGGTTCAAGTGATTCTCCTGCCTCAGCCTCCCAAGTAGCTGGGATTACAGGCATGGGCCACCACGCCCAGCTAATTTTGTATTTTTAGTAGAGACAAGGTTTCTCCATGTTGGTCAGGCTGATCTCGAACTCCCGACTGTGATCCGCTTGCCTCAGCCTCCCAAAATGCTGCGCCATACTTCAGACTGTCTAACCATGACAATAAGCCATCACTGAATGTTAGTGTATCACTTCCCTCAAAGTGGGGAGGAGCACAGAAAATAGAGATTTTAAAAGAGGAAGGAAGAATCTTTGTGCTTCAGATAAGTTTATTCTCCCAAACACAATAGAATGGCCCTGTTGCTGAGTATTATATAGGCCTTTTTCTTTTTTTTGAGACTAAGGTTTGTTCTTGTTGCACAGGCTGGAGTGCAATGGCAGGATCTCGGCTCACCACAAACTCCACCTCCCAGGTTCAAGTGATTCTCCTGCCTCAGCCTCCCGAGTAGCTGGGATTATAGGTGCCTACCACCACACCCGGCTAATTTTTATATTTTAGTAGAGACGGGTTTTTCCCATGTTGGTCAGGCTAGTCTCGAACTCCTGACCTCAGGTGATTCCCCCCGCCTCAGCCTCCCAAAGTGCTGGGATTACAGGCATGAGCCACCGCACCCATCAAATAGTTTCTTTTATCCTTGTAGAATTAAGTAAATACTCCATCAGTTTCTTTCCATACTTAAGGAAAGAAAATATTGTACTTCTATAATGTTCTGTGATGTTTCTTTATCACGTGCACAGTAACTGGGAATATGCCTTCTGTAATGCTCTATATACAAATTTCCTCTAATCCTCACCACAACTTCCGGTTACAGGCTGAATATCTAGTTCCAAGATTTAAAAAGGGAAGCTCAGAGTAGTGAAGTGACTTGCCTGGGGGCCCAAAGCTGGGTACTGACAGAAGAATTCATACCCACTTTCTTCTGGCACCAGGATTCACATGCTTTTCACTAATACCATTTTCCCACGCGTGGCCAACAAGCATATCGGTCAAAACTATCCTCTTTCAGGCATCTTTAAAACTTCTACCAAAAGCCCAAATTTTACATTTAGAATCCAACCAAATGACCAAATGCCATAAAAATAAAAAAATAAAAAAAAAAGAGAAAGAAAAGAAAAGAAATCCCTTTACCTGGTATTTTCAGTTCTTCACTTTTTTGGTTCTTAAAACTGGCAGGCAGACTTCCAATTTCCAGTCCAGCAAACAGGAAGCTTGGAAGTTACCACTTCATCCTAAGAAGGAGGAGGCTCAACAAACTAAATAACAAACAGTTCTTTTAGATTCCTATGAGAAGGAAGATCATGGGGCAAACCATTACTCCGCAAATTGGAGAGACCAGCAGACAAATATCCAGAATCACAGCTTACCAGCAGAAAGCTCCATGGGCACCGGTATCCGGGTGGGCACACCTGAAGTGTAATTGATTCATGGCTGGAAGCTCAGCGTCGACATGTGGGAGAGTTAAAAACTCCAGGGGCTCCATCAAAGATAACAAAAAAATGAAAAGATAAGCCACAGATTGACAGAAAATATTTGCAAAAGACACAACTGATAAAGAACTATTATCTCTTTGGGAGGCCGAGGCGGGCGGATCACGAGGTCAAGAGATCGAGACCATCCTGGCCAACATGGTGAAACCCTGTCTCTACTAAAAAATACAAAAATTAGCTGGGCGTGGTGGCATGGGCCTGTAGTCCCAGCTACTAGGGAGGCTGAGGCAGGAGAATTGCTTGAACCCAGGAGGCGGAGATTGCAGTGAGCCGAGATTGCGCCACTGTACTCCAACCTGGCACCTGGCGACAGAACAAGACTCTGTCTCAAAAAAAAAAGAACTATTATATAAAATATACGAAGAACTCCTAAAACTCAACAAGAAGACAACCAATGAAGTTTTTAAATGGGCCAAAGACCTTAACAGACCCTTCACCCAAGCAGATATACAGATCACAGAAAAACCGTGAAAAGATGCTCCATATCTTATGTCATCTGGGCAACGCCAGGTATGGAACAATGAAATACCATGACACTCTTATCAGAATGGCCGCGATGCAGAACACCACCACCACCAAACGCCAGTGAGGATGTACAGCAGTAAGAACTCTCATTCATTGTTGGTGAAAACGCAAAATGGTCCAGGCACTTTGGAAGACAGTTTGGCAGCTTCTTACAAAGCTAAACATAATCTTACCATATGATCCAGCAATTGTACTCCTTGGTATTTACCCAAAGAGTTGAAAACTTACGTCTCTACAAAAATCTGCACATGAATGTTTATAGCAGCTTTATTTATAATTGCCAAAACATGGAAGTAACCAAGATGTCCTTTGGGAGGTGAATGGATAAACAAGCTGCAGTATATCCAGACAATAGAATATTATTCAGCATTTAAAAAAATGTCTATCAAACCATCAAAAGACCTAGAGGAAATGTAAGTGCACATCACTGAGTGAAAGCAGCCAATCTGAAAAGGCTACATACTGCCTGTAATCCCAGCACTTTGGGAGGCCGAAGCGGGAAGATCACTTGAGGCCAGGAGTTTGAGACCAGCCTGGCCAACATAACAAAATCCCACCTCTATAAAAATATAAAAATTGGCTGGGCGTGGCGGCATGCATCTGTATTCCCAGCTATTCGGGAGGCCGAGGCAGAAGAATCGCTTGAACCCTGGAGGCGGAGGTTGCAGTGAGCTGAGATGCCACCGCTGCACTCCAGTCTGAGTGATAGCGGGAGACTCTGTTTCAGAAACAAACAAAACAAAACAAACACACACAACCCCACAAATGTATGCCATTCTGGAAAAACTATGGAGACAATAGCAAGTGGCTTCCAGCGGTTAAGGAGAAGAGGAAGGAATGAATAGGAAGGAATGAGGATTTTTAGAACAGTTAAACTACTCTGTATGATAGTGTAATGGTGGATACATGTGTCCAGTGGTGGATACATTTATCCAAACCCATAGAACGTACAACATCAAGAGTGAATTCACAGAAACTTTGGGTGATAATAAAGTGTCAGTGTGGGTTCACTCATTGTAACAAATGTACCAATGGCGGCGTTGGATGTTGACAGTGAGGCTGTGTGTGGGTGGAAGAGTTATATGAGAACTCTGTGTCCTGCTCAATTTTACTATGAACCTAAAACTGCTCTAAAAAATAGAGTCTTTTTTTAAAAAAAACCTAACAGGCACACAAATATTTGGATACTTCATACGCACATACTCATGCACACACAAACAGGACACAGGCATATCAGCCAGGTGCGGTAGCTAATGCCTGTAATCCCAGCATTTGGGAGGCCAAGGCAGGCGGATCACCTGAAGTCAGGAGTTCGAGACCAGCCTGGCCTACCGCCCCAGCCGTGGTTGGATAATTTGACCCTGTGAGGTGCAGTAAGAATCTACATAGAAGGCTAAGAAAATATATCTACACACAAATGATTTTTCCCTAGACATATTTTCAAGCCTATCATCTTTCAAAAATAAATAATGAGTATGGCTCACACCTGTAATCCCAGCACTTTGGGAAGCCAAGCCGGGAGGATCATGAAGTCAGGAGTTCGAGATCAGCCTGGCCAATATGGTGAAACCCCATCTCTACTAAAAATACAAAAATTAGTCTGACATGGAGGAGGGCATGCATATTCCCAGCTACTCGGAAGGCTTAGGGAGAAGAATCGCTTGAACCAGGGAGACAGGGGTTGCAGTGAGCCGAGACTGCGCCACTGTATTCCAACCTGGGTGACAGAGTGAGACTCCATCTCAAAAGAAAAGAAGAGAAAAGAGGGGAGAGGGAAGAGGGGAGAGGGGAGGGGAGGGGAAGGGGAGGGGAAGGGAAGGGAGGGGAGATAATGAGTAAGTTAACTCAGGGCACAATAATTAACAAAGGTTTTGAGCTGATCAGTTCTGGACAGAGAACATAGATGTCTACTTCCACGCAGTAAATATCACCAAAGAACCCAGAGAGATATGTGACTTTTTAATTGATGGTGCTTAATTATTCCAAAATGTTATAGGAAAAATATGCCTGTGGCCCGCATGAAATCTGTTTCCTTTGTGATGGGTTCTATACACAGGTGAAGGAAAATGAAAGTTGATAAATGCACAGATATACTTCCAGTCTGACCTGCCTGGCTTCACCATTTTCTTGCTATTTAACCATTAACGCTAGACAGATGGCAGTCCTCCCTCCAAGCCGCAGCTTCTCATCAGTAATTAGAGATAATCACAGTCCCCACATTGCATAACTATCAGAAGGATTGTATGAGCTAATGCAGGCTGACACAAGGTCTTTGGTTAAAGTTAGCTATTACTAGTAGTAGTAGATTTTTAGGTGGAGTCTCATTCTGTCACCCAGGCTGGAGTGCAATGGCACCATCTTGGCTCACTGCAGCCTCCACCTCCCAGGTTCAAGTGATTCTCTCTCCTCAGCCTCCCAAGTAGCTGGGATTACAGGCATGCATCACCATGCTTGGCTCATTTTTGGTATTTTCAGTAAAGACGGGGTTTGACTATGTTGGCCAGGATGGTCTCGAACTCCTGACTTCAGGTGATCCACCCACCTTGGCCTCACAAATTTCTGAAATTACAGGCATGAGCCACCACACCAGACCTAAAATTAACTATTATCACTGGGAATTGAAGGCAGTTGCATTAATGGAACCATGGATAGGGTTAATAAGGACTATGAAAACCTAAACATTTTGCGCGAGGGGAGAGTTTGACGGTCCTTCAATCCCCCTCTCTCTAGTTTTCTCTTTTGTTTTCCAAAGGCTGCCCCTTTTGAGAAGAGGTGGCAAGGAAGAAGAAGAGGGGAGATAAAAAGAAAATGTTGGTGAAGCAGCCTCCAAAAGTTCAAAGAAAATATTTATGTCTAAAGGTCAAGTAGTTGGTGGCCACACCTGGGTGAAAAGCAGGGCCACTTCTAGCCCTGAGGTTTCTGGGAGGTGGGTGTGGGGACATCGGCTCCCACCCAGCCCACTGGCTGCACCGCCGGGGAGGCACCATCCTAGCCAGGGTGAGAAGGAGCAGGACGAAGCCTGGACATGCTGAGCTGCAGCAGCTGCGCCCTCTTGGGCCTCCTGACAGGAAGAAGATGATATTTTTGCTTCCTCCTCTGGCCGCACCTAGCAGCTGTGGCCTCACATTTTGGTCGTGCTGTGGGGATGCCCCACAGTCACGACCTCAGTGGCTGCCTCACTTTCTGGGACCTTTTGCAAAATTCTTGTGGCTTACCATTTACAAACCTGTTGGCTTTGACGCCTGTAGCATCTTAAAGCCATATTGCAAACAGGAAAACTACAGGTGTCTGTCTTGTTCACATCTGTCTTCCCGGTGACTAGCACGATGCCTGGCTACGTTTCATGAAGGAATGAAGGAAAAGGAAGTTTCCTTTTATTATTATTATTTTTTAAGATGGAGTCTCCCTCTGTTGCCCAGTCTGGAGCGCAGTGGTGTGACCTCAGCTCACTGCAACCTTTGCCTCCTGGGTTCAAATGATTCTCCTGCCTTGGCCTCCTGAGTAGCTGGGACTACAGGTGCCCGCCACCACACCTGGCTAATTTGTGTATGTGTGTGTGTGTGGTGTGTGTGTGTGTGTGTGTGTGTGTGTGTGTGTGTGTTTTAGTAGAGATGGGGTTTCGCCATGCTGACGAGGCTAGTCTCAAACTCCTGACTTCAGGTGATCCACCCGCCTCAGCCTCCTAAAGTGCTGGGATTACAGGCATGAGCCACCATGCCCAGCAATTTCTTTTTTTCTTTTTGTTTTTCTAGTATTTTTAGTAGAGATCGGTTTCACCGTGTTGGCCAGGCTGCTCTCAAACTTCTGTCCTCAGGTGATCTGCTCACCTCGGCTTCCCAAAGTGCTGGGAAAAGTTTCTTGGAACTTAAGATGAAACTCTCCAGAAAAGCCAGCCATGAAGTGTAAGGTAGAGTAAGGATCAAAGGTCACTCTTTTACAGCTTCAGCGCTTATAAAATGTGTGTGTGCATGTGTGCATGTATTGTGTGCATGTGTGTGTGCATGTGTGTGTGCATGTGTGCATGTGTGTGTGCATGTGTGCATGTGTTGTGTAGGCAGCAGGTTAATTAGGTGGAGCCTCTTAAGGGAAATGGACTTCAAATCCCAGGTCTCCCACTCACTGGCTTTATGTTCTAAGCCAAAGCAAATGCCTTCAGGAAGCCTGATTCCTCATCCATAAAATGTGAATAACAGGAGAATCACTTGAACCTGGGAGGAGGAGACTGCAGAGAGCCAAGGTCACACCATGCACTCCAGCATGGGTGACAGAGACTCTGTCTCAAAAATAAATAAATAAATAAAATTTAAATTTAAACTTAAATTAAATTTAAAAAGAAACAAACTGGGCTGGGCACCCTGGCTCACACCTGTAATCCCAGCACTTTGAAAGGCTGAGGCTGGTGGATCACTTGAGGCCAGGAGACGGAGACCATCCTGGCCAACATGGTGAAACCCCATCTCTACTAAAAATACAAAAATTAGCTGGGTATGGTGGCATATGCCTGTAATCCCAGCTACTGGGGAGGCTGAGGCAGGAGAATCGCTTGAACCAGGAAGTCAAATTGTGTTAAATTGTAGCTCCCATAATCCCCATGTGTCATGGGAGGGACTTGGTGGGAGGTAATTAAATTGGGGGGTGGGTTTTTCCCATGCTGTTCTCATGATAGTGAGTAAGTCTCACGAGATCTGATGGTTTTATAAAGGGCAGTTCCCATGCACTGCTCTCTTGTCTGCCGCCATGTAAGATGTGCCTTTGCCTTCCTTTGCCCTCCACCATGATTGTGAGGCCTCCCCAGTCTCATGGAGGCTGTGAGTCCATTAAAGCTCTTTTTCTTTTTCTTTTTCTTTTTGGAGATGGAGTTTTTGCTGTTGTTGTCCAGGCTAGAGTGCAATGGCATGATCTCAGCTCACCGTAACCTCCACTTTCCTGGTTCAAGTCATTCTTCTGCCTCAGCCTCCCAAGGAGCTGGGATTACAAGCACCTTTCACCATGCCTGATCAATTTTTTGAATTTTTAGTACAGATTTTTTAGTTGGGGTTTCATCATGTTGGCCAGGCTAGTCTCAATCTCCAGACCTCAGGTGATCCACCCACCTCCGCCTCCCAAAGTGCTGGCATTACAGGCGTAAGCCACAACACTTGGCCCTAAACCTCTTTTTCTTTATAAATTACCCAGTATCTGTTATTTCTTCATAGCAGTATGAAAATAAACTAATACATGTACATACTACTATTATCCCCATTTTACAGATGGAAAAACTAAGGCCTAGAGATATACTGTGACAGGCTCAAGCCCATATAGCTGTAAGTGGCAGCACCAGGATTTGAACCTACATTGTCCATCACCAGAGCTCGTGTCTATACCACCAGCCTCTCCTGATCCTCATCATAATGACTGACCTTCTCCCCACTGGACTAAGGGAGAGGGCTGGGGTCTACGGTACCCTAAGGTATCTCTGTAGTTCCTACTTCAATAGAATCTGGCACAAAGAAGGTGCCAAATGCATTTTTGTTTATTGGACTTGATGAAAGGAAGGAGGGGCTGGCAAAATATCAAGGGATGCCTGATCTTTTAAAAAATGTTTTGAACCATTGCTAATTAAGCAGCTCAAGAATTGATTAAAGGGATGGAGCATAGAGCCAAGAGGAAAAAAAGATGCAAGAATGGAACTTTAATGAACCCATTCAGAGGAGTGTGTGGGCAGAGAGTCACCACAGGATATGGTATCTGGCTTTTCCCAAAAAAACTAGTTCAATGACAAAATAAATGATCATAGTGACATTCCATGCATTTTGATGTTCTTAGAGTGGTGAGCAAGAGGGAAACATCAGGAAAAAGAGAAAACTAGAGTCACTGCCACATGCAGGAAGGCATCAAATACACAGACCTTTGGCTACATAGTTGTGGTCTTTAGAATTTTAACATTCGTTTGCTACTTCGCTATTTGCTGTGTCTTTAGTGCGTGTGCATCAATGCTCTAGTGAACAAAACAAAGTTGCTGACGACCTGGAGCTTACAGACGAGGGCCGCACAGGCCAGCATGGGAGCCACAGGCCTCAAGTGGCCACTGGGCACCTGAAATGGGGCTGGTCGGGACTGCAATGTGCTGTGACAGTAAAACACACAGTGGATTTCAAAAACTTAGTCCGAAAAATGAATACAAATGAATGAAATAAATGGATAAAAACGATTATCTTATTAACAATTATGTTGCCAGGCACGGTGGTTCACACCTGTAATCCAAGCACTTTGGGAGGTTGAGGCAGGTGGATCATGAGATCAGGTGTTCAAGCACAGTCTGACCAACATGGTAAAACCCCTTCTCTACTAAAAATACAAAAATTAGCCGGGCATGGTGGCAAGTGCCTGTAATCCCAGCTACTCAGGAGGCTGAGGCAGGAGAATCACTTGAACCCGGGAGGCAGAGGTTGCAGTGAGCCAAGATCGTGTCACTGCACTCCAGCCTGGGCAACAGAGTGAGACACTGCCTCAAAAAAATAAACAAATAAAAAATTTAAAAACATAGATAAATCTTGATTCCTAGAAAAATACTTTAAACTCTGTTTCTGCATTGTATTATCGGTTAAAATAGTCAGTGAATAATCATAGAGAAACTGATGGAATAAAAAAATGTGGAAGTAGTTTGTACCCTCTTCTGTGATGGCCTGCCAGACTTACAAGCCAGGAATAATTATTTTCTCTTGTAAACAGTCAGCAAATGTTCAGAGAACTATTTTATTTAGGCACAAGTAATAAAAATCTTGCAAATAGATTTTTCCTTCCCTATAGCTATTTGTAGCTACATTATCCACTTTTATTTAATTCTGATGACACAACACCCATGTCTGATGATGGGGGTCGGGGGTGGGGAAAACAGAAGCAGAACTCCATGTTCCTCAAGGGTCTAGCTTAGTTCCAAATAATAATTGTGTTTCCTGTCTCAGCAGGATAAATGTACAACAGAGGAAATTCTGGATAGAGTGGGCAGAGGCACTTTTCAAATTTCCCATACGAAGAGGACGCTATTATTGGAGTGGGGTAACTTGAGCACCTCTCACAAGTACAGTATAAAAACTTAAGCCCAGATTAGAGAGTTCTGCCCAGGGGAAACGAAAGTAAACAAAAATCGAAGCAGTGAACTGTTGAAACTCTAAATGCCGTTGAACTTTGAGCTTGAAGAAGCCTTCCAAACATCAGGTGCGCATAATCCGAGAGCTGTTGTTAACTCTGATTCCATCATATACAGGTGCCATATGTTCATGACATGTTAATTACGCTTGGCAATCAACTCAGCATTTGTTTAATATTAGAACAATGAGATTTCATACATGACTCAAGGGCTATATTTAGTACATTCAAATGCAATAAAATAAATTATTTCAGTGTTTCTACATTCATGTTTAGGGAACTCTAAGTATACCACAAATCATATCATGCTGTTGACACCAAACCTCACACACCAAAACCTTGAAATGGACCAGATAACCTAAACTGTGGGAATTAGGACTGTTCTTACCACTTAGCAAAGAGTTCTCCTGCGTTTGTACTATTTCCAGAACTTGGCTTTACATGAATCAAACACACTAGATCCCTTCCCCCTTTCTGCTCTCCCTCCTCAAATGAAAAGAAAATGAAAGAAAGGCCAAACAGTATTTTCTTTACTTTCTAAAATTATTTCCAATTTTTCCTAGTGACTCTTAAAAATAGAAATGTGGCCAGTGGTTTACGGGTCGGCTCCTGAGCCGATGATTCACGGCCCAGACATTATTTAGTGAGACATTCTCTCGGGGAATCCAGGGAAAGAATTCGGTCCTGGTCACTCACATGTTATGCTTTTAAAAATGAGGTGTGGCCAGATTTCTCAGATATCCTTGAAGAGAAAATGATTTGGGTTGTTCTTTCTGTTTGTTGGCACTTTAAAACTTAAAAACAGTTGAGAGAATTCTCCTCACCGTGTGTGGACAGCATGGTGTGCTTGAAGACAGGCTGGGAAGAGCACAGAAAGTGTCTCTTTCTCTCCCCGGCACCACACACTCAAATATATCTCCCCTCTCCACCTCACTCACTATTCACGCATCTGCAAAAGTTCACAGATATCAGATCGGCTCTCCGATCAAAATAACAATGCCAGTAAAGGAAACCTCAAAGGGTCCAGAAACAAACATTCAAACAACAGGGTCCTACGAAAATATCATTAGAGAGGAAATAGGTCCTTAGAACAGGGCAAAACAGAAACTCCGAAGGAAGATGAGAAAGAATACGATGAATGTGCTTAGCTAGAACGGTATTCAACAGCTTCCTTGCTTCCTTAATTTCCAGCTGTAGGAATATGCTAAAGGTAGAGGAAAAAAAAAAAAAACCCTTAGTCCTACTAAATGTAGCAAGAGTGTTATTTTGACTCCAAAGCTGAGCTGTAGATGGCGGTGAGTGGGAGGGAAGGGAATGTGAGCCCTCCCTAACAGCAACAGAAAACCTTCTGCTAGTATCCGTTCCCAGACTATAAACACTCAGCCTCCTCGCCCAGCACATAATAAAAATTTCACCCCCCCTCTCTCTATGGTTTCCTGTAGTTTGTACTATTCAAATGTAAATTGTGATGAATATCAGCGTGGACTCTCCAACTTAAAGAACACAGATTTTTTTTTTTTTCTGCGAAGTATCCAGAGCTTCCCACTGAGAAGAAAGCATCTTTCGGGAGATATTTAACTGGTTGAGAAACATATGTGTTTATTTCAGCGATTTTTTAGAATTGACACAAGAATATGAAAAATGATCCACTGACAGTGATCACCCTAAGGGATGTCACACCCAAACGCCTATTTTTACAAACAGAAAAGGAACAAATACAGCATTCTTTACTAAAAGCTCTGAAGGAGATCTTGCATAATAAATCACAGACCTAATCTAAGAGTCAAGCAACGTTTACTCTGCAAGGTGACATTCCGAAATTTTCCTACAACTGGATTAGATCGAAGAGCACATTTTCTTTCCTTCACTTGGGAAGTAAGCCCTACCATAACTCTCTTTTAAGAGATGAATCATAAAGCCCCCACATCTGACAGTGGATTAGGTCATTTGTTTTGTTTTTGGGGTATATTCTACCCTTCACTACAACTGGAATCTACACTTTGTTCTAACATTTTCTGGCAATTTCTAATTTGTTCAGACAAAGACCAGAAGCTTAAATCCCACTGAATTAACTGGTTGGATTATTCCCAAGGTGGAATCGAGCCAGAAGGTTGAGAACATACACACCGTGTGCTCTCGGGACATAATATCTGCCTTGGTAAGGATGGTATCATTGCTCGGCCTCTCACCCACCAGTTAGCTCAATTAACTGGAAATGTTTTTCTTTCCTTTCCCTTTTTTTTTTTTTTTTTAATTTTTTAACAGCACAATAAACTGGTAATAAATCAGGCAAGCATTTTTTTTTTTTCTTCTTGGAACATACTAGAAAATAAAAGTAACTTCTTTGTTACAACACTGGCTTCTCTACGTTAACCAACAAGCCAAAAAGAAAAGGAAAGAAAAAATTAAGGAGAGACAAAGAGGGAGGAGGGTGGGGAGAAAAAAGAAGGAGGGAGGGAGGAAGGGACAGAGGGAAGGAGGGAAGAAGGAAGGAAAGGAGGAAATTTTCTGATTCTAAACAAATCAGAACTCACCCAAGTAGCTTTCATATTCAACTAATTGAAGAATATGTTTAAATAATACTCCATTTGCCTAACACTTCACAGTTTCACATACATCAGCAATTGGATGCCTGACGTCCTGAATCATCTTTTATATTAGAGGAAACCAATGATTTAAAAGATTCAATAATTTAAGAATGATCATGTACTTAATACAATATTGAGCCAAACCTGGTGTTTAGTCTGCTGTGGGTTGAATGTTCGTCACCTCCAAAACTCTTGTTGAAACTTAATCCCCAGTGTGGCAGTATTGAAGGTTGGACCTTTAAGAGGTGATTGGGTCACAAGTGCTCTGTCCGCATTAATAAATTTATTTTTTCATGGATTAGTGGATTATTAATGAGAGTGAAATTGATGTTTTTATAAGAAGAGGAAGAGAGACCTGAGCTACAATGCTCAGCCCTCATGTCACGTGATTGTGTGATGCCGTGCAGCCTCGCAGCTCTGCAGTGTCCCCACAGCAAGAAGGCTCTCACCAGATGACTCTCCTCAACCAGCTTCCAGAACTGTAAGGAGTACATTTTGTTTCTTATAAATCACCCAGTTTCAAGGATTTCGTTGTGAAATAACACAGTCAGAATAACACAACAGAAAACAAATCAGACACAGTCTTAGTTAATAGTTTTCATCATGACACCAGAGAGCATTCATTTATTCCAGTTCTGCTATGACACTTATATGAATCTCACATTTTCACAGGTAATTCCCAGTTTTTGTGAATCCTCTCTCAAAATTATTTTGTGAAATTAAAGCACTGCACTAAGTTGCGGCCACTGAAATTGTTCATGGTACAGTAACAAATTGCATCTGTAGCTCCACCTCCTTCTGTTTCACTCAGAAAACACACTGACTTTGGTGGTGGGCCTATATTCCTACCCAGTATCTCTTTTTTTCTTTTTCTCTTCTTTTTTTCTTGAGACAGAGTCTCACTCTGTTGCTCAGGCTGGAGTGTAGGGGTACTATCATAGCACACTGCAGCCTCCATCTCTCGGGCTCAAGCAATCCTCCTGCCTCAGCCTCCCAAGTAGCTGGTCGTAGGCATGCACCACCACACCTGGCTATTTTTTTTTTTTTTTCAGTAGGCACAAGGTCTCATCATGTTGCCCCAGGCTGGTCTTCAACTCTTGAACTCAAGTGATCCCCCTGCCTCAGCCTTCCAAAGTGTTGGTAATCTAGGCGTGAGCCACCCTACCCTGCCTTGCCCAGCATTTCTACCCAAGGGAAGGTACTCTTGCTTCATAGAAGTGCTACTTAATGAGGGCAATTTTGCCCACCAGAAGACATTTGGCAATCTCTAGAGACATTTTTTTATTGTCACAACTATAGGGAAAGGAGAGAGGAACTACTGGCACCTTAGTGGGTAGAGACCAGGGAGGCTGTTAAATATCCTGTAATGCACGGGACAGCCCCACAGCAAAGAATCATCCAACCCAGAGTATCAGTGTTGCCAAGGATGAAAAGCCCCACTCCACAGGAATCCTGCTGAAATCACATGACCCTGTGGGCCTGCCCTTTTCTGACCCCACACAAGGAGGGGCGTGGGACCCGAACCTAGCCACCTGAGATTCCCCTCCCCAGGACTTTGCCAGAGATATCAGATTAAGTATTCTTTTATTTATTTATTTGGAGATCAAAACCTTTTTTTTTTTTTTTAAGATGGGGTTTCACCATGTTGGTCAGGCTGGTCTTGAACTCCCGACCTCAGGTGATCCACCCGCCTTGGCCTCCAAAGTGCTTGGATTACAGGCGTGAGCCACCGCGCCGGGCCTGGAGATCAAAACCTTAAGGGTGGCATAAATCTGGTCCCGCCAGTCGGAAAATGAAGATAGGGAGAAGGAAGCAGAATTTACAGAGAAGGAGAGAGAGAGCTGAAGACTGAATCAGGCCCTTCCTCTTAGGCTTTTGAGCTAGACGGCCTCGCAATTTCCTTTCTGTAGAGGGATTTGTTGTAAAAGTTTTCCTTAAACTACTCTCAGTTGACTTCCGTGATTTTCCAGCAAGAGTTCTGGCTAACACAGAAGCTGATGAGTGAGTGTTACTATTAAAAGGACACACTAACTACATGGAACTAATATTTTGAAAAGGCTACCATTCATCAATGTCAGTACTTTAGCTACTATTAGCAACAAATAACAATGCAGCTCATGGGGCACTGATAAAATCTCTTACGTGTTACATGTACTTTTCAAACAAGGGATTATCAGAATCACCTATTTATTTATTTATTTATTTCGTATTTATTTGTTTTAGCTAAACTGGAAGAAGACAAATAAGGTTTTGTGGCTCAAAGACCAAATCAAAGACCCAGTACTTGAAATAACTTGAGGAGTTACAGATGCCAATTTGATCCCAATATCAGATCCCAAATGACAAGGCAATTCATTGATAGACAGCCTGCCCATTCCGTAGATTTGCCTCAGTCTTTGACTCACCTGGGACAATTGAAGTCCAGGATTTTTTGGTTCAATGGTTTTTGGGGCACGGGTGGTATTTGGTTACATGTATAAGTTATTCAGTAGTAACTTCTGAAATTTTGGTGCACCCATCACCCAAGCAGTGTACACTATACCCAATGTGTCCTTTTTTTTTCTTTCTTTTTTTTTTTTTTTGAGACAGAGTCTCGCTCCATCGCCCAGGCTGGAGTGAAGTGGTACAATCTCTGGTCACTGCAACCTCCACCTCCCGGGTTCAAGCGATTCCCCTGTCTCAGCCTCCCAAGTAGCTGGGACTACAGGCACTCACCACCACACCCAGCTAATTTTTGTATTTTTAGTAGAGACGGGGTTTCACGTTGTTGGTCAGGCTGGTCTTGAACTCCTGATCTCAGGTGATCCGCCTACTTCGGCCTCCCAAAGTGCCGGGATTACAGGCGTCAGCCACCGTGCCCAGACCCAATGTGTCTTTTATCCCTCATCCCCCTCCCACCCTTCCCCGTGAGTCCCCAAAGTCCATCGCATCATTCTTACGTCTTTGTGTCCTCATAGCTTATCTCCCACTTATGAGTGAGGACACATGATGTTTAGTTTCCACTTTCTGAGTTATGAGGTCCAGGAGTTTGTCTATAAGGGAACTCTTCCAGACAGCGTTTCAAGGAATCTCTACTAGTATGGTAAGAGGCACCTCGAACTCAACATGTCCAGGAGGGACAGGACAGGCTCTCTCTGAGTTGAGGAGATGAAGCTGAGAGTCTGGGGAGACTGAGGCAGTGAGGGAGTTCAGGTGGACAGCGTGCCGGAGAGCAAAATGCAGCAGAGAGAGCTCCAGAGATCTACAAAGGGCCCTCCAGAGGTCTTCAGCTGAGCGCCGATCAGTACATACCAGCAACACCTGCCTGAGGTTGTGCAGAGAACTGGATCCAGCTCTTTTTTTTCCAGTTATTTATTGTTTAACAAATTTCTATTATTTCTCATGATTCGGTGGGCTTCCTGGGCAATTCTGCTTCACAAGAATGGACTCAGTCATATTTGCTTGGATTAGAGCATTGGATGAGAGGAAAGAGTACTGGAGCTCACACAGCCAACCTGGATGGTCTCACAGTTCACATGGCACTGGGCAGAGCCCTCAGAAGAGTCTCACCTCAGAAGTGGAGAATAATTAGCTCTGGACTAAATGCTGCTCTGACCCCACCTAACACATCTTAGACCCTAAAAGGATCAAACTATTTCCAAGGAACCTAACTGCATCCCAGAACAGAGCTTGAGATAATTCATAAAAAGTAAAGTGCATGCCTGGCAAACAATTTTTTTATTAAAAATTATAATGTTTTTGATAGACACGGGGTCTAGCTATGTTGATCAGGCTGTTCTCAAACTCCTAGACTCAAGCCTCCCAAAGTGCTGGGATGATAGGCATGAGCCACTGCGCCTGGCTGATGAGCAGTTTTTTTAAATTACTAGGCAAGCAAAGAAGGGAGAGGATATGACCAAGCCAATACTTAACGAAGCACAGAAATGCCAGAAGCTTCCAGAATCATGAGAAAGAATAACTGTTGATGTTTTAAGCCACGAGTTTTGAAGTAGTTTGTTAAACGACAATAAATATCAGAAAAAGAAGCATCTTTGGCTGGACATGGTGGTTCACGCCTGTAATCCCAGCAGTTTGGGAGACCGAGGCGGGTGGATCACCTGAAGTTCAGGGGTTCGACCAGCCTGACCAACATGGTGAATAACATACAAAAAATTCAGCTGGATGTGGTGGTGCATGCCTGTAGTCCCAGCTGCTTAGGAGACTGAAGCAGGAGAATCGCTTGAACCCAGGAGGCGGAGATTGCAGTGAGCCAAGATGACACCACTGCACTCCAGCCTAGGCGACAGAGTGAGACTCTGTCTCAAAAAAGAAAAAAAAAAGTTAAAATAATATAAAATGTTTTCCTAACTACTTTTAACTTAAAAAGAACATAGACTGTGATCAGTGTTTTCAAATGGAGTATGATGCTGTTGCAATTGACCAGGCATCACTGACCATCCCATCTGATCTCTCCCATAAGCGTCTGTCATGTGCTCATATGCTCAGTGCTGTGCTGGGGCCAGCGCACCTCAAAGCAGGAATTAAGGAGCGATTTTCACCCTCAGAACACTTTCTATTGGGTCAGGGCAAAACGAGTAACATAGTCAAATGAGCCAATCACGATGGAAACAACAAGAAAGTAACAATGCGAATTTTCACAAAACTTTTTCCCAAGTACTATTTCATTTGGTAAACAGATATGTTTAAATGACAAACTGAACTATAATAAATAGTGAAAAATTGAAAACAGCCTAAATGATGTTCAACAAAGGAATGACATATTATAGCCCACCATAAAATGGAATGCTGGATAGTCCTAAGAATTGCAGTAAATAAATATGTAATGAAAGGTGCTCATAATGTCTTTGAATAAAACACAGGGAAAATGATTTTTTTTTTTTGAGATGGAGTTTCACCCTTGTCATCCAGGCTGGAGTACAGTGGTGTGATCACGGCTCACTGCAACCTCTGCCTCCTGGGTTCAAGCGATTCTCCTGCCTCAGTCTCTCGAGTAGCTGGGATTACAGGTGCATGCCACCATGCCCAACTAATTTTGTATTTTCAGTAGAGACGGGGCTTCACCATGTTGGCCAGGCTGGTCTTGAACTTCTGACCTCAGGTGATATGCCCACCTTAGCCTCCCCATGTGCTGGCATTACAGGCATGAGCCACTGCACCCAGCGATATGGTTCTTATAATATGATCTCGTATACAGTCATGCCTCGGTATCCATGGAGATTGGTTCCAGGAGCCCGCAACGATACCAAAATCCATGGATGCTTAATTATCTTATATAAAATGGTCTGGTATTTGCATGTAACCTACACACATCCTCCTGTATACTTTAAATAATCTCTAGGGAGACCTGGGGTGGAGCAAGAAGGAAGAACGCTACACTGATCATTCCCACACAAGGGCACCAATTTAACACTATCTGTGCAAAAGAAAAGCACTTTCATAAGAACCAAAAATCAGGTACCAGCTCAGCCACAGTGGTGTAGAGCCCCAAGCAGGCTGTTGGGGTCCGATTCCAGATCTTGGCTCTTGGACAATATTTCTGTACCCGCCCTGGATGATGAGAGGAGAGCCCACTGCCTTGAAGGGCGCGTCCCTGGCCAGGTAGCATTTATCACAGGCTGACTGAAGAGCCCTTGGGCGTTAAGGGAACATCAGTAGCAGTCTGGCAGTACTCCACATGGGCTTGTGGAGATGGTGGCCATGTGATAAGGCTCCTCTGCCTTTGGAAAGAAGAGGGAAAAGTGGGAAGGAGTGCATCTCTTTAAGTGCCAGCCCAGCTGCAGTATAATAGAATGGCAGGTAGACTTCTAAGGGTTTCAACTCTAGTCCCTGGCTCCCGAATAGCACCTCTGGACATGTTCGGGGCCTGGGGCAACTTGCCACACTGCAGGGAAGGACAGAAGCCTGACTGGCTTTGCCATCTGCTGATTATTGAGCCCTAGGGCCTTGAGTGAACATGGGCTTTAGCCAGGGAGTTGTTACACCAGGCCTTGAGCAAGATCCAGTGCTATGCTGGCTTCAGGCCTGGCCCAGTGCATCCTAGCCCAGTGCAGTTCTAGTGGTGGTGGCCACAGGAGTGTTTGTGTCACTCTATCCACAGCTCCAGGTGGCTCAGGACAGACAGAAAGTTTCCATTTGTTTGGGAGAAGGTAAGAGAAGAGAATAAGAGTCTCTGCCTAGTAATCCTGAGAGTTCCTCTGAATCTTGTCCAAGACCATCAAGATAATACCTCCACAAATCTGCAAGAACCACAGCATTACTGGGCTTTGGGTGCCACGTAAAGCAGACGCAGCCTACATCACAAGACCCAAGTCCTTTTGAATATCTAGAAAGCTTTCCCAAGGACAAGTACAAAAAAGCCCAGTCTGTAAAGACTACAATAAATATCTAACTCTTCAATGCCCAGACACCGAAGAACATCTATAAGCATCAACACCATCCAGAAAAACATGGCCTCACCAAATGAACTAAATTCCAATCCTACTCAAGCTATTTCAAAAAATAAAAAGGTAGGGAATACTTCCAATCTCATTCTGTGAGGTCACTATTACCCTGAAACCAAAACCAGACAAAGACATACTAAAAAAAAAAAAAGGAACTACAGGCCACTATCTCTGATAAATATTGATGCCAAAATTCTCAACAAAATACTAGTGAACCAAATTCAACAAAATATTTAAAAGATCATTCATCATGACCAAGTGGAATTTATCCCTGGTATGCAAGGATGGCTCAACATACAAAAATCTAATGTGACACATCATGTCAACAGAATGAAGGACCAAAGCTGTATGATCATTTTAATCGATGATGAAAAAGTATTTGACAAAATTCACCATTCCTTCATGATTTAAAAAAAACCCTCCAAAAAAAGAGGGATAAAAAGAACATACCTTAACATAATAAAAGCCATATATGAGAGACACACAGCTAGTATTATACTGAATGGGGAAAAATGGAAAGCCTTTCCTCTAAAATCTAGACCATGACCAGGATGGTCACTTTCACCACTGTTATGCAACATCGTCCTGGAAGCCTTAGCTAGAACAATCACACCATAAGATGTATGTAACATACATCCCAAGTTTTAGCACTAACATAAGGTGAAATTTGGCTCTTTACATCAAAAGGTAAACTAAAGGGCATGACAGTGTGTACGCAGCGTCTACAACTGGCTGAAACCGGCTGAAAATCTGTAGTAACTTATCAGAGAAGAATGTTTGTAAGGTCTTTGTTCAGTCAGAGCTGTAGTAATTTGGGTTGTAAATCACAGTTAGGAGGATCCGGTAATGCCTATTGTTAGGAACTTTAGCGATTGTGGTTTTTCTTGCAGCCATAGGAGTTTAGAAATTTGCCATGGCAGCCAGGTCCTGAGCTCTTGTAGGTAACTTTGTTTCTTTAATCTTAGAGCTCATCTTAGTTAATAGAGGGGTGTCTATTTTGGTCTCTCAGATCACACCTCTTTTCTGGAGAAAAAACACATTCTCAACCACTTCAAATGGCTCTGCTTATTCTCGCCCACGCAGTCCCATACGTGCACACATAAACCTTCCTGCGTATCTACAAACACTCTCTTAATGTCCTCCACCTATTGATTCTATTGGCGTTAATTTCAGTATCCCACTGCACATCAGATATCTGCAAAACAAAACAAGACACCTGTCTGCATGCCCTTTAAATAAAAGTAGTAATGGGAACTGCAGAAGAAATATCTGTGCAACACAGTGTGGTTGAAACTTTGGTTTCTGTGCACCAGCCACTGGGTGCAATACTTGTAGAATCTGGGTATCCTATAGAGAGTCTAAGCACAATAGTAATGAGTAATATTATTCCTGTTTCTCTAGCTCTTTGTTGGAATGAACTCCAGATGTTTGTCATTGCATGATTCTTGAGAGACTGCAAAGCCCCCGATCTAGGTTCTAAAGTAACCATCCCAGTGAAGGAGCATGTTCCTGGTTCAGTCCATTACTCTCCCACCCTAACCTGTCTCAAGGAACGTAAAGACACATACGTCCCACACTTAGCTTCTATATTAAGTAAAAATCACATGGATTTGCTCATCAATTAGTGAGTGCATATTGAGCACATCGTGCCAAGCTCTTATGCTAGACATCGAGGCTCTATTTTTGGTTCACTTTAACATGGCCAGCTGCCTTCATGTAGTTCACAGACCCGTGGTGGAAACTGACAGATTATGTCTTAGTTTTGTGTTGCTATAGCAAATACAACAGAGGAGGTAATTTATAAAGAAAAGAAATTTATTTAGCTCTTGGCTCTGGAGCCAAGATGAAGGCTGTCTGGCAAGAGCCCTGTTGCTGGCCATCTCATAGTGGAAGCCAGAAAGGCAAAAAAGTCAGCCAGCAAGAGGGGGCCAAACTCATTTGCAACTAACCCACTGCCACAATGACACCATTAATCCGTTCTTGAGGGCAGAGCCCTCATTTGACCTAATCATCTCGTTTAGGCCCTGCCTCTCAATGCTATTGCATTGGGGATTAAGTTTCCAACATATGAACTTTGGGGGACATAGTCAATCCATAGCAGGTGTTAACCATTCAGTATAATGACGTGTGATCAGGTGATGACAGGGGTTGGGGTGCAGAGACAGATGCCCAGAAAAGGGGCCCCAGAACCCCCAGTGTAAAGAAACTAGATTCCCACAGTGTCCACTGGGGTTCAGCAAGGAAAGCAGGTTACGCTGTTCAAAGACCTGATGAGCAGAAAGAAAATCGAGGAAAAGGCCAGAAGGGAAAACCTTTCAGAATGTGTGGACCTTGTATTTCAGTTAAAGAGAGCAAGGGTCATGGGAGCTGCCCAAAAGCTGGATTCCAAAGCATGAGGTGGTGAGACAGTGGAGAATGGCCTGGAGGGAGAAAAAAAAACAGCCCCCAGCAGAATGTGCAATAAGACAAAACATGGGGGACTTTTAATAGTATATAAATACAAATGTATATCAACATAAATGTCAAAATATTAACAGTACTGTAGATTGCATTGCAGTTGATTTTCATCCTTGTCTTTTTAAATTTAATCATATGTCTCTAATTTTTTTTTTTTTTTTTTTGAGACAGAGTCTCACTCTGTCACCCAGGCTAGAGTGCAGTCACGTGATCTTGGCTCACTGCAAACTCTGCTTCCTGGATTCAAGCGATTCTCCTGCCTCAGCCTCCCAAGTAGCTGGGACTACAGGTGTGCGCCACCACTCCCAGCTAATTTTTTGTATTTTTTTGTAGAGATGGGGATTTTATCGTGTTGCCCAGGCTGGTCTCAAACTCTGGCCTCAAGTAATCTGCCCACCTCAGCCTCCCAAAGTGCTGCAATTACAGTTGTGAGGCACTGTGCCCGACCTTTGATTTTTTTAATGGTAAATAATTATTCATAGGATTGGGAAATGTTTTTGGACGAGTTTTAATGTGGTTGCAGCAGGACTGTTGCTTGGTTATATATTATAGAACTATGCTGCCAAGAGCTTAAGCTGGGCCAGGCGCAGTAGCTCAAGCCTGTAATCCCAGCACTTCAGAGGCCATGGCGGGCAGATCACCAGGTCAGCAGTTCGAGACCATCCTGGCCAACATAGTGAAACTGTCTCTATTCAAAATACAAAAATTAGCTGGGCATGGTGGTGGATGCCTGTAGTCCCATCTACTCAGGAGGCTGAGGCAGGAGAATTGCTTGAACCCAGGAGGCAGAGGTTTCAGTGAGCCAAGATTGTGCCACTGCACTCCAGCCTATGAGACAGAGCAAGACTCCGTCTTGAAAAAAAAAAAAAGAGTTTAAGATGTTCTTGCCAGGCGCTTTGGCTGACGGCTATAATCCCAGCACTTTGGGAGGCCCAGGCAGGCAGATCACCTGAGGTCTGGAGTTCAAGATCAGCCTGGCTAATATGGTGAAACCCTGTTTCTACTAAAAACACACAAAAAATTAGCTGGGCGTGGTAGCGGGCACCTGTAATCCCAGCTACTCGGAAAACTGAGACAGGAGAATTGCTTGAACTGGGAAGGTAGAGGTTGAAATGAGCCAAGATTACTCCATTGCATTCCAGCTTGGGCAGCAAGAGCAAAACTCCATCTCAAAAAAAAAAAAATATATATATATATATATATATATATGTTCTTGGCATTACACAGAGACCTTAGCAGTAACTGTGAATTGCCCTACCAGGCCTCAGGCATTTTACATGGATTAACTCAGTTCTGCTCAACACTTCTATTGGAGTGGATAATAATTCCCATTTTACTGATTAAAAAAAAATCTGAGGCTTGAAAAGGCCCAGGTTGTGTAGCCAATTGATAGAAGTGCCGTTCACTGTGAAACAAATTGCTGTTGACAGTGACCTAATATCAATCGTGTTCTTTTCTCTTTTTGCCATCTTTGGTTTTCATCCCAGTTCCTTGTGTCCATCTACATCCAAGTGTGTCTTTGCACATGTATGCAGGTGTGCTTATGGACACTGTGATGAGGAGACTGTGGGCCTCCTTCCTGATCTTCACATGTCAATAAGATTTGATTTTTTTTTTTGAGACAGAGTCTCGCTCTGTCGCCCAGGCTGGAGTACAATGGCGTGATCTTGGCTCACTGTAAACTCTGCCTCTCAGGTTCAAGCGATTCTCCTGCTTCAGCCTCCCAAATAGCTGGGATGACAGATGCCTGCCACCATGCCCGGCTAATATTTTGTATTTTTAATAGAGATGGAGTTTTGCCATGTTGGCCAGGCTGGTCTCAAACTCTTGATCTCAGGAGATCCACCCACCTCAGTCTCCCAAAGTGCTGGGATTACAGCCGTGAACCACCGCGCCCAGCTCAACAAGATTTAGAAAACCAGTAGAATGGTGGTTTCAGGGCCCTGTGGAAATGAATTTGAATCACAACACCTCTGATTTGCTGTGTGAACCTTGACAGGTCATTTACCTCTGAGTCTCTGATAAAAGTGCCTGTCGCGTAGCCCTCTTAGGAAAATTATGGGACATCAAGTACAAAAAGCCTTTAGCATGTTGCTTTGCTCTCATAAATGCTATCTATTACTATTACTGTTATATTTTTATGAAAAAAAAGACTCCAAGGGAAAGTTTGATAATAGACTTATTGAGACGAAAAGAGTTTATACCATTGAACCCAAGAATTCTAGGGTTAGAAACCTATGAATATGTTCAAATACAGCCAGCATCCCAGTGCTATGACCAGGAAGACCACACTAGTGGTTAAAATGTAGGACGGTTTCCATACTGATTGGTCAGCAGCTGCCCTTCAACGCCTCTCCCTGGAATCATCCAGGGCTTCCTAGGATCCAGCAAGTAACTAAAGGGTTAATGGGAAGATTTACAGACCTCCCTACCCCTGCTTCTTGGACCACATCTAACTATGTGGAAGCTGCCTCCCACCCCCATCTCCTTCACAAGTGCCAGGAACTTATTTGTGTGGTTCCATGCCCTTTTTTGTTTGTTTGTTTACTTGTTTGTTTTTGAGACAGGGTCTCACTCTGCTTCCCAGACTGAAGTGCAGTGGCGCGATCTGAGCTCACTACAATTTTGACCTCCTAAGCTCAAGCGATCCTCCCACCTCAGCCTCCCTAGTAGCTAAGACTATAGGCGCACCCCACCATGCCCAACTAATTTGTGGGATTTTTTGGACTTTTGTAGAGACAGGGTTTCACCATGTTGCCCGGTTTGTTTCAAACTATTGGGCCCAAGCAATCCACTAACCTCAGCCTCCCAAAGTGCTGGAGTTATGTATTATTTTTATGGCATAAATCTGTACGCAATCTAAATGCTTCGTAATAGGAGACCAGTTAAATAAATTATGGCATGTTCCTTCTGTTGAATATCACACAGCCTTATAAAAAATAATAGAGTTAGCACTAATATGTAGGTGTTAACGACAGACAGGATATACCATTTAGCAACAAAGGCAAGTCACAAAATCTTATGTATTGTATAATCTCCTGGTGTGAGGTAAATTGAATAGACATTTATGAGTGAATATATCTATATCAAACACTACGTACAGTTTTTGACTTATTATTTAGAGAGACTAAACATTAGCAGAACAAAGACTTTATACATACAGCTTGCTTGTGTGTAGGACATTTCTGGCTACATTTGATAGATACTGTTACTTCAGGGGTATGGAGCTAGAAATGCCGGTGATGAACGTTCACACCTTTTTCTTTTTTTTTTCTTTTTTCAACTTTTATTTTAGAATCAGGGAGTACGTGTGCAGGTTTGGACAACTTTTGCGTGTGTGTGACGGAGTCTCCCTGTGTCGCTGGGCTGGAGTGCAGTGGTATGATCTTGGCTCACTGAAATCTCCGCCTCCTGGTTTCAAGTGATTCTCCTCTCTCAGCCTCCCGAGTGGCTGGGATTACAAGCACGTGATACCACATCCAGCTAATTTTTTGTATTTTTAGTAAAGATGGGGTTTCACCATATTGGCCGGGATGGTCTCGATCTCCTGACTTTGTGATCTGCCCCTCTCAGCCTCCCAAATTGCTGTGATTACAGGCGTGAGCCACCGCGCCCGGTCAGTTCAGATAACTTTTATGTCTCACTTTATACTTCCGTCCTGTTGAAAATGTTTTGCCATGAGTATGTACTGCTAATGTTACTACGTTGCTGTTGTTGCTTTGTAGCGGACAGACTCTGAAAAGACTGTCAAATATTCTGGTCATTGAAAGGGAACAACTTGGCAGGAGTGGCCACCCAGAGCCCGGGTGGAAGGCCTGGAGCCTACCTCCCTAGTCCTGGGACACTGAGTGCCTGTAATGTGCATGGAAGATGCAGGGTTAATACCCCTTCCCGGGCAGCCTGTTGCCATGGCCTGCAATCCTGTAATTAGGCTAATTACACAGTAGTTTCACAAGTAGGGTAGAAATGTAATTGGCGGCAGGCACCTGAGCTCTCAAAGGTAGAACCTAGAAGGCAGCAGCCTCTGGAGGAGGTGGAGGAGGCAGATGAAGAGAGGAGTTAATTGTGGGGGCTTTATCTAAAAGGATTCTCTTTCCAGACTTCAGAGACTGTTCCAAGCAAAGTGGCCCCACTGTGCATTCAAAGGACTGCAGTGAATGAATCAGTGCAGAGAAGGGGTGAAAAACCAAGTGGGGGCTCTGCAATCAGTGCATTTTTACAAAAGGGGGTTTCTCCATTCCTTGAGCAAAACAGGGGCTTCTAGTTATTGAATAAATATTACAGGATTCTTTCACTGTGGGAAGCTCTTCAACCAGCCTTGGTGATCGAAGGGACCATTGTCAAGGAGCTACAGGCTGGTAGATATTAGTCTGTTGAATTGTGGACCTGGTCCTAGCTATTTTATAGTAACATCTAACCTTTACTGAGCACCTACTATGTACCAGGCACTGAACCTACTATTGCCTGGTCCTAGCTATTTTATAGTAACATCTAATATTTACTGAGCACCTATAATGTATATTATAGGTGCACCTACTATGTGCCAGGCTTTAGTTTTTTTTTTTTTTTTTGAGATAGAGTCTGGCTCTGTCCCCCAGGCTGGAGTGCAGTGGTGCAATCTCTGCTCACTGCAACCTCTGCCTCCTGGGTTCAAGCAATTCTTCTACCTCAGCTTCCTGAGTAGCTGGGATCATAGGCGCACACCACCACACCCAACTAATTTTTCTATTTTTAGTAGAGATGGGGTTTTGCCATGTTAGCCAGGCTGGCCTCAAACTCCTGATAGGTGAGCTGCCCACCTTAGCCTCTCAAAGTGCTGGGATTACAACCATGAGCCACCGCCCCCCGGCCCAGGCTTTTTTTACATTCATTCATTCAACCTACACCTCTTAATGAGACATTCACTACTATTTCACTGGGTCTAGAACATACTTTTTTTGTCTTTTTTTTTTTTTTTTTTTTTTT
>NW_022437032.1:2173280-2185857 GCF_009761245.1 Sapajus apella
GATGGAGTTTCACTCTTGTTGCCCAGGCTGGAGTGCAATGGCGCCATCTTGGCTTATCACAACCTCTGCCTCCTGGGTTCAAGCAATTCTCCTGCCTCAGCCTCCCGAGTAGCTGGGACTACAGGTGCGCACCACCATGCCCAGCTAATTTTTGTATTTTTTTTTTTTTTTTTTGAGACGGAGTTTCGCTCTTATTACCCAGTCTGGAGTGCAATGGCACGATCTCGGCTCACTGCAACCTCCACCTCCCAGGTTCAGGCAATTCTCCTGCCCCAGCCTCCTGAGTAGCTGGGATTACAGGCACGCACCACCATGCCCAGCTAATGTTTTTGTATTTTTAGTAGAGACGGGGTTTCACCATGTTGACCAGGATGGTCTCGATCTCTTGACCTCGTGATCCACCCGCCTCGGCCTCCCAAAGTGCTGGGATTACAGGCTTGAGCCACCGCGCCCGGCTAATTTTTGTATTTTTAGTAGAGACAGGGTTTCACCATGTTGACCAGGATGGTCTCGATCTTTTGACCTCGTGATCCACCCGCCTCAGCCTTCCAGAGTGCTGGGATTATAGGCGTGAGCCACCGCACCCGGCCATTTTTTTATCTTTTAACTAGGTTTGCCAGAGTTAGCAAACAAAATACAGGACTCAAATCACATTAGAAATTAAGATGAATAGCCTGGGCGTGGTTGCTCATGCCTGTAATCCCAGCACTTTGGGAGGCCGAGGCAGTTAGATCATAAGGTCAGGAGTTCGAGACCAGCCTGACCAAAATGATGAAACCCTGTTTCTATTAAAAATACAAAAATTAGCTGGACGTGGTAGCATATGCCGGTAATCCCAGCTACTCAGGAGGCTGAGGCAGGAGAATCGCTTGAACCTGGGAGGCGGAGGTTGCAGTGAGCCGAGATCGTGCCACTGCACTCCAGCCTGGGCGACAGCAAGACTCCCTCTCAAAAAAAAAAATTATTATTATTATTATTATTATTAGCCCAGCATTGATGGCATGCACCTGTAGTCCCAGTTACTTGGGAGGCTGAGGTAAGAGGCTCACTTGAGCCCTAGAGTTCAAGGCTGCTGTGAGCCATGATCCCACAACTGCTCTTCAGCCTGGGCGACAGGGTGAGACCCTGTCTCAAAAAATAAAATCTCCAGAGCAAATAGTGTGGAGTGGGAGGGAGCGTGTATTAATGAACTTGAATTTGCAACCCAGAGTGAATTAGTCAGTATTTAAAGCATCCGAATCAGGAACCCACGCTGCAGTAGTAGTTGCTTAAGCATTTCAGATGTTGTTATAGGACCCTGCACCAGAGGGTTTGCTGGAAAGGATACTAGAAATAATTTTCACTGCTGAAATAAGTGGCGTTCAAGATACAATTGGATAGAATGTGTGGGAGACTGGGCGTGGTGGCCCACACCTGTCATACCAGTAATTTGGGAAGCCAATGCAGGAGGACTGTTTGAGGTCAGGAGTTTGAGACCAGTCCTAGCAACATAGTGAGACCACATCTCTACAAAAAGTTTAAAAATTAGCTGGAAATGATGGCATGCACCTGTAGCCCAGCTACCTGGGAGAGTGACCTGAGACGAGTGCTTGATTCCAGAAGTTCAAGGCTACAGCGAGCTAAGATTGAGTCACTGCACTCCAGCCTGGGCAACAGAGTAAGACCCTGTCTCTGACAAAAAAAAGGAAGGAAAGAAGAAAGGAAGGAAGAAAGGGAGGGAGGGAGGGAATCCATTATCTTCGCATGGTATAAGAATACACCAGTCTCCACCTGTTAAGACCTCTAGAGCCGTGCTAGAGACATTTTGTTTGTCTGTTTTTAATATAATGTATTTAATTGTAAGTTTATATAACTTTTTTTTTTTTTTTTTTTGAAACAGAGTCTTGCTCTGTCGCACAGACTAGAGTGCGGTGGCGCAGTCTTGGCTCACCTTCCAGGCTCCACCTTCCAGGTTCAAGCAATTCTCCTACCTCAGCTTCCTGAGTAGCTGGGACTATAGGTCTGCGCCACCATGCCCAGCTAATTTTTGTATTTTTTGTAGAGACAGGGTTTCACCATGTTGGCCAGGTTGTTCTTGATCTCCTGACCTTGTGATCTGCCCGCCTTGGCCTCCCAGAGTGCTGGGATTACAGGCAGGAGCCATATAACAATTTAATAATGGCTGTGTTTAACAATCAGATCACAAAATTCCTGAAAATGTAAGAGTTGGCTCTGGTGAGCCTGAGAGAGCCGGCTCCAGCTCCCTGCTGCTGGGCCTGGGCTGCTCTGCCTAACCCTCTCTGCCTTGTTGGCACTCATTCCTTCTTCAGATCTTAGACAAGCAGTACTTGGTTAAAGAATTCCCAGTGCATTCTGCCACAGCTCATCACACTTGGATTAGCTAATTCTATGTGTGATTATTGTTTGATTGTTGCCTTGACTTCTTATAATGTCAGCTCCACGAAAGCTGGGACTTCCATCTCTGTTTGTCCTGTCCTCTCCTGTATCGCTCATGCCACTCACAGGGCCTGGTACACAGGAGGTGCCCAATTAATGTCCATTTAAGAAATAAATGGGCTGAGCATGGGAGCTCATACCTATAATCTCAGCATTTTGGGAGGCTGAGGTCAGGAGTTCAAGCAGCCTGACCAACATGGTAAAAACCCTGTCTCTACTAAAAACGCAAAAATCTGCCAGGCCTGGTGGCATGTACCTGTTGTCCTAGCTACTCGGGAGGCTGAGACAGGAGAACTGCTTGAGCACAGGAGGCGGAGGTTGCAGTGAGCTGAGATCGCGCCACTGCACTCCAGCCTGGGCAACAGAGACTCTGTCTCAAAAAAAAGAAAAAAAAGAAAAGTAAAGAAATAATGAATGAGAAATTTCCATTAAGGCTTTCTCTACTTACATGTGCAGGTTTTAGTGATGTTATGGAGAAATTATATGAAATTTTGCACATAAAGAGGGAATGATGGCCGGGCGCAGTGGCTCACGCCTGTAATCCCAGTACTTTGGGAGGCCAAGGCAGGTGGATTGCCTGAGGTCAGGAGTTCGAGACCAGCCTGGTCAACATAGTGAAACCCTGTCTCTACTAAAAATACAAAAAATTAGCTGACGTGGTGGTGGGCACCTGTAATCCCAGCCATTCGGGAGGCCGAGACAAGAGAACAGCTTGAACCCGGGAGGTGGAGGCTGCAGTGAGCCAAGACTGCACCATTGCACTCCAGCTTGGGCAACAAGAGTGAAACTCCGTCTCAAAAAAAAAAAAAGAATAAATGGCCCATTCCTCAAGTCTTTGCAGTAGTTCCATCATTTTGTACCATGGACCCTGCTGGCTATCTGAGGAAGCCTGTGGCTCTGTTCTTAGGACAATGTTTTCACACATGTAAAAAACATACAGGCTTGCCAAGAAATCCAATTACATTAAAATGAAGTTCCCCTAAACATGTTAAATCAAATATATAATATGGTAATATTAGTGCATTTTTATTAACACATTAAGTGACAAGATGCAGTGGGAATTCATTTTGCAATAGCAATAACTATAAATGATATTTCCTATTATTTGTAACTCTGGTGTGTATGAAACTATCTGGTTTCCATTGGCGACACAGTCTCAAGGACTGCTAATTCTGCTGTGCTTTGCCTATATTCCAAAGGAGGAAAATGGGCCAGGCACAGTGGCTCACACCTGTAATCCCAGCACTTTGGGAGGCTGAGGCGGGCAGATCACTTGAGGTCAGGAGTTCGAAACCAGCCTGGCCAATAGGCATAACCCTACTTCAACTACAAAAATCAGCTGGGTGTGGTGGCACATTCCTGTAATTCCAGCTACTCAGGGGGCTGAGACACCAGAATCACTTGAGCTTGGGAGGAGGAGGGATCTCGACACTGCACTCCAGCCTGAGCGACAGAGCAAGACTGTGTCTCAAAAAATAAATAAATAAATCAAGAAAAGGAGAAAAATGAGAAAATGCAGATTAGAGCATATATGTGTTTTTGTGTGTCTGTTTGTTAATCAATGTATCATAAATTCTATTCAAGGATTGCTTGGGAGTCTGAGGACACCAGATTAAGGATTCCTGTGGAGAGATCGATTAACCCCAGGGTTCCAGAGGGGGCAGATCAAAGACCTCCACACAAGAAAAAGACTACACAGATAAAGAGCCAGGACGTACTGTCAGACCTCCCCAGATTCAGATTCTCAGGCCTGTACCTTAGAGGCTGTGTGACCTCACACAAGTTCCTTATTTATTCTGAGCCTGAGTGTCCTTGCCGGTAAAATGGGTCTGACAGCAACCACCTCCAGGGAAGATCATGATGCCTAAATGACTCCGAACAGTGCCTGGCGTGGAAGAGCTGCTGGGAAAATAATAACTACTATCTCTATATCAGTTATGCCAGTTCTTTTTGACCTGAGAAACTTCAGTGCCTTTAATACAATCAAACTGGTTATTGGTGACTTACAGAGGAGACCCCAGGCAGGTAGCTATTGAAGCTTGAAAACTGTAACATGGACACAGAGTAGAGAACCCATTCATCTCAACTGGATTATTCTCAGCGGACTTCAAACTTCTTATCAGAAAAACACTTTGATGAGAAGCGCCTAGAGTTTAACAGCCTGCGAGCAACTCAAACACGCGCCTGAGGCTTGCTGAGGAGGCCGGCCCTCCAAATCCTGCAAATAGATACACTGGGGTGAGCCTGCGGCTCCATTTGCCAAGGACTGTCCTGGTTAATGCCTGCAGTCCCTGTGTGATTATTAATAGTATCTATGTTTTCTGTACGAGCGCCCCAATTTGGACGATTCTATAGATGGTCAGTGTTGATAAGGACCACAGCTGGCTTCTCCCTTAGCTGCCAAGCTGTTTCTGGGATATTGTTTCTCCTTGGCAGAATCCAGAAAGTAAGTTTGGACCTCCTGGAATTCCTGTCCTTTTCTTCTAGGTTTTGGGCATCTTTATTGCATCTGAGCTTTGAGGTTCAAGTAACCTAGAATTAGGATAACCAGGCATCCTGGTTTCTTTGACTTTGGATTTTATTTTAAGTAGGAGGGGAGGTACTGAAGGGGTGACTATATATCACTTCACTTAATCCTTATATTCGTATATTAATAGGCCAGGCTTGGTGGCTCACACTTGTAATCCCAGAACTTTGGGAGGCTGAGGTGGAAGGATCACGAGTTCAAGAGTTTGAGACCAGCCTGGGCAACATAGTAAGACCCCCATGTCTACCAAAAAAAATTAGTCAGGGCCGGGCATGGTGGCTCACACCTGTAATCCCATCATTTTGGGAGGCCAAGGCAGGCGGATCACGGAGGTCGGGAGTTCGAGACCAGCCTGACCAACATGGAGAAACCCCATTTCTACTAAAAATACAAAAGTAGCCAGGCGTGGTGGCACATGCCTGTAATCCCAGCTACTCAGGAGGCCAAGGCAGAAGAATCACTTCAACCCGGGAGGCGGAGGTTGTGGTGAACCGAGATCTTGCCATTGCACTCCAGCCTGGACAACAAAAGCAAAACTCCGTCTAAAAAAAAAAAACAACAAAAAAAAACAATGCCCATTGTATGCATGCCAAACAAACTCTACAACTGACAGACTTTTCAAGTTTCAACAATTTCCAGAGCCCTTTGTCTGCTGAGTGCAATGCTAGTTTCTAGGAGAAGAAGAGGGATGTTATTCACTCATCTGCTATGCATCATCCACTGTGTTCCAGGGCGGGAGAGGTGTACAGGGGTGAGCAGCTCCAATCTTCAGGCTACTTATGTTCCCCCAGGTGGAGATGATAAACAGGCAAATGGGCGGACTCTGGTTGTTGAAGATGTGGAGCAATTAGACTCCTCCTGCACCACCTGTGGTCATGTAAAATGGTATGGCCACTTCGGAGAACATTCTAGCAGTTCCCTGTTAGGTGAAATATAGAATTACCATATCACCCAGCAATTCCACTCCTAGGTATTTTACCCAAGAGAAATGAAAACCCATGTTCACATGAAGACTTGCACATGAATGTTTATAGCAGCAATATTCCCAATAGACAGAAGGTGGAAAAAACCCAAATGTCCATCACAGAATGAAGGATAAACAAAACGTAGCACATGCATACGATTGCGCATCCATAAAAAGAAATGAGTTTCTGACACATGCTATAATACAGATGAACCTTGAACATTGCAGTAAGTGAAAGAAGCCAGTCACAAAAGACCACATATTATTATTATTATTATTATTTTTTTTTTTTTTTTTTTTTGAGACGGAGTTTTACTCTTGTAACCCAGGCTGGAGTGCAATGGCGCGATCTCGGCTCACTGCAACCTCCACCTCCTGGGTTCAGGCAATTCTCCTGCCTCAGCCTCCTGAGTAGCTGGGATTACAGGCACGCGCCACCGTGCCCAGCTAATGTTTTGTATTTTTAGTAGAGATGGGGTTTCACCATGTTGACCAGGATGGTCTCGATCTCTTGACCTCGTGATCCACCCACCTCGGCCTCCCAAAGTGCTGGGATAACAGGCTTGAGCCACCGCGCCTGGCTAAAAGACCACATATTATATAATTCTACTTACATGAGATATCCTGAATAGGTCAATCATTAGAGACAGAAAGTACCTTAGTGGTTGTTTAGGGGTGGGAGGTTGTGAAGGAAGAGGGTAATAACTGAAGGGTTTGGGCTTTTTTGAAGTGCTGAAAAAGTTCTGAGGTCGATGGTTTTGGTGGTGGTTGTACAACTCTGTGAATGTACTAAAAACCATTGGATTGGCCAGGCACAGTGGCTCACGCCGGTAATCCCAGAACTTTGGGAGGCCAAGGTAGGTGGATCACCTGAAGTCAGGAGTTCAAGACCAGCCTGGTCAACAAAGTGAAACCCCATCTCTACTAAAAATACAAAAAAATAGCCAGGTGTGGTGGTGCACGCCTGTAATCCCAACTACTCAGGAGGCTGAGGCAGGAGAACCACTTGGGCCCAGGAGGCGGAGGTTGCGGTGAGCCAAGATCATGCCATTGCATTCCAGTCTGGGCAACAAGAGTGAAACTCCGTCTCAAAAAAAGAAAACCATTGGATTGTACGGTTTAAATAGATGAATGAAATGATATGTGAATTACATATTCAAAAATGCTGTTAAAAACAAAACACGTATATCCCAGACCATCAGAGAAAATCGAGTAGGAGTGTCTCAGTCCTTTTGTGTTGCTGCAAAGGAATACCACAGGCTGAGTAATTTACAAAGAAAAGATTTGGGAGGCCAAGGTGGGAGGACCACTTGAATCTAGGACTTTGAGACCAGCTGGGCAGCAGAGCAAGACCCTGTCTCTGTAAAATATTTAAAAATTAACCAGGCATGGTGGCTCATGCCTGTGATTTCAGCGGCCCGGGAGGCTGAGACGGGAGGATTGCTTGAGCCCAGGAGGTCCAGGGTGCAGTGAGCCGTGATGATGCCACTCCACTCCAGCCCCAGTGACAGAACCAGACCCTGTCTCAAAAAAAGAAAAAAATAAAAGCAGCATATCGACCCATGGTTCCGCAGGCTGTACATGAAGCATTTATATCTGGTAAGGCCCTGAGGTGGCTTCTGCTCCTGGTGAAAGGGAAAGGGGAGCTGGGGCATGCAGAGGTCATGTGACACGAGAGAAAGCAAGAGAGATAGGAAGAGATGCCAGGCTCTTTTAAGCAACCAGCTGTCATGGGAACTAACAGAGTGAGAACGCACTCACCACAGCAAGGATGGCACTAAGATACTCACTGGGGGTCCATTCCCATGGCCCCAATGCCTCCCCTAGGCCCCACCTCCAACACTGGGGATCAGACTTCAACATGAGATTTAGATGCGACAACTATCTAAATCGTATCAAGGAAGCTGGGCATGGTGACTCACGCCTGTAATCACAGCACTTTGGGAGGCTGAGACAAGCAGATCACCTGAGGTTAGGAGTTCGAGACCAGCCTGGCCAACATAGTGAAACCCCATCTCTACTAAAAAAACAAAAATTAGCTGGGCATGGTGGAACGCACCTGTAGTGCCAGCTACTTGGGAGACTGAGATGGGAGGATTGCTTGAACCCAGGAGGCAGGGATTGCAGTGAGCCAAGATCGTACCACTTCACTCCAGCCTAGGGTATAGAGTGAGACCCCATCTCAAAAAAAAAACAAATGTAGAATGGCCTTGGGGAAGGTCAAATTTTGTATGTATTTGACCTAAAATGAGTCAATAAGAATTGGCTTGCTACAAAAGCACCACCAATGTTCCCAGGTATTTTTCAGTCACAGATTTTTGTTGTTCTTGCTGTTTGTTTGTTTATTTGAGACAGGGTCTTGTTTGTCATCCAGGCTGGAGTGCAGTGGCGCAATCTCGGTTCACTGCAGCCCTGACCCCATGGGCTCTAGCGATCCTCCCACCTTGGCCTCCTGAGTAGCTGGGGCTACAGGTGGAGACCCCTACACCCTTCAGCCACATTTCTAAAGTGGGGAGAGTGGTTAGGATGCCTGGGTTCTGCCACAGTTTATGATAAGGTCACTGATGAGGTGATCAACTGAGTCAGGAAGGCTTGTGGGGCCAGTGATACAGAGTAGGACTGTGGAGTTGAGAGTCCTAGGCTGGAGTTCTGCCTCAAGACTGCTGAACCCTGGGCTCATCCCAGCACTAAAGAGCTGGTTGTTAAGTTTTCAGGAATTTCACAAGCTGGTTATTAAACACAATCTTTAAAAGTTTTAACTTCTACAAACTGAAATTTATTTTATTTATTTTATATACGTATGTTTTGGGGACAGGGTTTCACTCTGCCACCCAGGCTGGAGTGCAGGTTAAAATGGTAAATGTCATGCTTTGTACATTTTATCACAATAAAAAAAAAAATTTAAAGGCAAGCAAAGTGGCTCATCCCTGTAATCCCAGCACTCAGGGAGGCTGAGGTTGGAGGATTGCTTGAGGCCAGGAGTTTGAAACCAGCCTGGGCAATATAGCAAGACCTGTTTGTATAAAAAAAATTTTTTGTTTAATTAACAGGCCAGGCATGTGGTGACTCACGCCTGTAATCCCAGCACTTTGGGAGGCCAAGGCTGGCAGATCACGAGGTCATGAGATCAAGACCATTCTGGCCAACACGGTGAAACCTCGTCTCTACTAAAAATACAAAAAATTAGCTGGGCACGTTGGTGTGTGCCTGTAGTCCCAGCTACTCGGGAGGCTGAGGCAGGAGACTCGCAGGAGAACCCGGGAGGCGGAGGTTGCAGTGAGCCGAAATCGCACCACTGCACTCCAACCTGGGCAACAGAACAAGACTCCATCTCAAAAAAAAAAAAATTAGCCAGACATAGTGATGCACACCTGTAGTCTCAGCCTGACAGTAGACTTAGGGGAGAGGATCACTTGAGCCCAGGAGTTCCAGGCTGCAGTGAGCAGTGATCTTGCTACCGCACTGCAGCCTGGGTGACCGAGTAGGACCCTGTTTCTAAAAAACAAAATAGAAATGGTGCAAAAAAAGGAAAAAATAGAATGAATAAGACTTGCTACTGAATATCACAACAGGGTGACTACAGTCAAAAATAACTTAATTGTACATTTTTAAATAACTCGAAGACTGTAATTGGATTGTTTCTAACTCAAAGGATAGATGCTTGAGGGAATGGATACCCCGTTCTCCATGAGGTGCTTATTTCACATTGCGGCCTGTCTCCAAACATCTCGTGTACCCCATAATATATACACCTACTATACACCCACAAAAACGAAAAATAAATTAAGTCAAATTTAAAAATGGGAATAACAAAGGAAATAAAGAGTGGAAAGTCATCCCTTCCTAGCGATTTTCCTGCGCTTTGCTATCATCTGTGCTCCTGCAGTGATTTCTCTGTGTCATGGAAATGCCATGTAAGGAATGGTCTCATTGCTCATCTCCTCCCACCTCCATGTTCAGCAGCTGTGGTTGTATTTGGGCACAAATCCGAAGGGAAAAATGAGCTGGCTGTGTGAAGAGCCAGGAGCAAGCTTCCCAGGCAAAAGAAGTAGCAAAAAAAAAACAAACTTGTTTTGCTTGGTCGAAGAACAGCCGAAAGCCCAGCATGGATAGAACAAAATAAGCAAAGCAGGGCATGGTGGCTCACTCCTGTAATCCCAGCACTTTGAGAGGTTGAGGTGAGTGGATCACTTGAGGTCAGGAGTTCGAGACCAGCGTGGCCAACATGGTGAAACCCGGTTGTACTAAAAATACAAAAATTAGCGAGGCGTGGTGGCGGGTACCTGTAGTCCCAGCTACTTGGGAGGCTGAGGCAGGAGAATCGCTTGAACCCTGGAGGCAGAGGTTGCAGTGAGCTGAGATGATGCCATTGCACTCCAGCCTGGGTGACAGAGCAAGACTCCATCTCAAAACAACAACAACAAAAATGAACAAGCGCAGTGGTGGTAGCAGGTGAAATTAGAGGCATGACAACGGCCAGGATTAAGCAAGTGTGAGGGAAGCTTGGTCTACGAAGGGCCTTGTATCATAGGCTAGTATTGGCATTCATCAGTAGCTTTCAGCCGATTGCCCATAGTCCCTTGCAGCGGTGAAAGGCAATGGGTCGCCGGGCGCGGTGGCTCACGCCTATAATCCCAGCACTTTGGGAGGCTGAGGCGGGTGGATCACGAGGTCAAGAGATCGAGACCATCCTGGTCAACACGGTGAAACCCCGTCTCTACTAAAAAACTACAAAAAATTAGCTGGGCATGGTGGCACGTGCCTGTAATCCGAGCCACTCAGGAGGCTGAGGCAGGAGAATTGCCTGAACCCAGGAGGCGGAGGTTGCGGTGAGCCGAGATCGCGCCATTGCACTCCAGCCTGGGTAACAAGAGCAAAACTCCGTCCCAAAAAAAAAAGAAAGGCAATGGGTCTCAGAAGCTAAGAAATCACAAGGAAAAGATCCTATGATTTGTTATACACACAAAACAGTCACCTGTAAACCAAATGAATACATCTTGTTTTCAACATACCACTAGCTTTTAAAGGCATTGGCAAGGCTATTGTAATATCATAAACTCCAAATCCATGGCAAAAGCACTTGAGATTTGACAACTCTGTATTTGTCAGAGGTTTTTCTCAATCGATGAAAATAAATCACTAGACCATGTGGTGATGCTGCGCTCATACTCCAAACTGGAAGGACAAGTCTTGAGCATGTCCAGGCCTTTCTAGTCCTAAAGTCGTGGAAGATTTTACTGTAAGAAAATGTGTTAAGGTAAAAAGAACAGGTGGTGGTTTTGTTTATCATTATTATTGCCAGAGGAAGAATGTATTGAGCCTTATTATTAGCTTTGTTCGTGTTCTTTCAATTATTCATCTAATCCTCCAAACTATTTTTTTTTCTTGAGACAGAGTTTCGCTCTTGTCACCCAGGCTGGAGTGCAATGGCGCGATCTCAGCTCACTGCAACCTCTGCCTCCTGGGTTCAAGCGATTCTCCTGCCTCAGCCTCCCAAATAGCTGGGATTACAGGCACCCGCCACCACATCCAGCTAATTATTGTATTTTTAGTAGAGATGGGATTTCGCCATGCTGGCCAGGCTGGTCTCAAACTCCTGACTTCAGGTGATTCACCCACTTCTGCCTCCCAAAGTGCTGGGATTACAGGTGTGAGCCTCCGTGCCCAGCCTTGCTATTGTTTATACGTTTATGGATTCTGCCAATGGGTCCTTCCCTTCAAAGTTGAGCTCACCCATGCTTCTGTAATCAGCTGCGGGTTGAGTAGGTGCTTCTGCTAATCCAGGCAGGGCTGTCTCACATGTCAGGAAGTAGGCTGGCTTTAGGCTGGTCTGTGATGGCTTTAGCTGAGACAACTGGACCCTTTTCCACGAGGTCTCCCATCCATCTAGCCAGCCCAGGCTTGTACCTATGGCAGTAGTGGCGTTCCAAAATATAAACAGACTCTCATGAGGTCTCCCGAGGCTGGAGCTTGGTGCCAGTACACTATTTCTACTGCATTCTGTTGGCCAAAGCAAGTAAAAAATCCAACTGCTCAGTTGCTATTCAAGGAGCGGGAAATAGATTCCACTTCTTCATAGAAGGTATCATACGAAATATGTGCGAAGCGTATGGACACAGGGAGGAAAAAAGAGATACAGCCATTTATACGTTCTCTCTTACCCAAAGAAGAAAAAAAAGTTATTGTGTAATAAAGGCAGGCAATGCAGAACATGATTTAATCACAAGTTCAAAATCAAGTCCATTCTTCACTTTGGAAAACAGTTTGACAGTTTCTTATACGTACATTAACCACACCTCTACCCCCTGACCTGGCAATTCCATTTCTAAGTATTTACCCAAGAGAAATAAGCACACATTTCCAAAAAGAAATATATACATGCATACAGAAATGTTCATTGTAGCTTTATTCATAAAAGTCAAAAACTGGAAAAATAAAATAAAATGTCCATCAACGGGTGAACTGTTAAAGCGGTTTGTCTGTATAGCAGCACAACAGACCGTGGCTCAGAAGTAATTTTAAAATGAACTAAGGACATACATAACAGCACAAATGCATCTCAAAAACATTTCAATATTGAAAGAAGCCAGACACAAAAGGGATCATTTTGTCTGGTTCCATTTTTTTTTTTTTTTTTTTTGAGACAGAGT
>NW_022437032.1:2185957-2200820 GCF_009761245.1 Sapajus apella
TTTTTTTTTTTTTTTTTTGAGACAGAGTCTTGCTCTGTTGCCAGGCTCCAGGCTGGAGTGCAGTGGCCCAATCTCGGCTCACTGTAACCTCCGCCTCCCGGGTTCAAGCAATTCTCCTGTCTCAGCCTCCCGGGTAGCTGGGATTACAGGCACACGCCACCAGGCCCAGCTAATTTTTTTGTATTTTTAGTAGAGACGGGGTTTCACCATGTTGGCCAGGATGGTATTGATCTCTTGACCTCATGATCCGCCCGCCTCGGCCTCCCAAAGTGCTGGGATTACAGGCTTGAGCCACCACACCCAGCCTTGTCTGGTTCCATTTACATGAAGTTAGAAAACTGGCCAGACTGAGCTGTTAGAAATGAAAACCTAGGGAGAGGATGGGTTGTTACTGGAAAGAGACATAAGGGAATATCTAGTGATCAAAGAGTGCTTGTACCTATCGGAGCAGTGGTTACAAGGGTGTACAGCTTTGTTGAAACACATAAAACTACATTTAAAATCTTTGCAATTTGGCCGTCCATGGTGGCTTATGCAGCACTCTGGGAGGCCGAGGCAGGCAGATCACCTGAGGTCAGGAGTTCGAGACCAGCCTGGCTAACATGGTAAAACTCTGTTTCCACTAAAAATACATAAAATTAGCCGAGCGTGGTGGTGTGCACCTGTTAATCCCCGCTACTCGGGAGGCTTAGGCAAGAGAATCGCTTGAACCCAGGTGGCAGAGGTTGCAGTGAGCCGGGAGTACACCACTGCACTCCGGCTTGGGCAAAAAGAGCAAAACTCCGTCTCAAACTTAAAAAAAAAAAAAAAAAAACTTTGCAATTTATTGTATGCAAAATTGGACCCCAATTAATAATAACAATGAAATAAAGTTTGGCTTCAAAATAATTTCTTAGAAAGATTTGGAGGAGGCCGGGTGCAGTAGCTCATGCCTGTAACCCGAGCACTTTGGGAAGCCAACACAGGTGGGGCATGAGGTCAGGAGTTCAAGACCAGTGAAAACCCTGTCTCTACTAAACAACATAGTGAAAACCCTGTCTCTACTAAAAATCCAAAAGAAGTAGCTGGGCCTGGTGGTGGGTGCCTGTAATCCCAGCTGCTGGGGAGGCTGAGGCAGGAGAGTCAATTGAACCCACGAGGTGGAGGTTGCAGTGAGCCAAGATTGTACTATTGCACTCCAGCCTGGGCAACAGTGTGAGGCTCCATCAAGAAAGAAAGAGAGAAAGAGAAAAAAAGAGAAAGAAAGAGAAAGAGGGAGAGAGGGAGGAAGGGAGGGAGGGAAAGAGGGAGGGATGGAAGAAAGAAAGGAAAGAAAGAAAGAAGGAAGGAAGGAAAGAAAGATTGATTTGGAGGAACTGCCAGGGTTTAGCTGAGGCTGCATGAGTCACGGTATTAGGGAAGTGTGACACTGGGAGATTGGGGAAACCGGTAAGCACTAAGTGTGTCCTTACCTGACCCTGCTTCTCACAGAAGGGAGAAGCATCCATTTACATGTTCAAGAGACAAGCAGGAAATATCAACAAAATGTGCATATAAATCCATTCCAGCTTGCTGGGGCTATGGGGAGTTTTGCCTTGAATGGGTCCAGCTTTATTTTCCCAGGACTTTGTTGGCAGGAGGTGGCTCAGACGCCACCTTCCTGGAGTCAGATGCCAGGAAGAAGAATCAAGATCCATAGGGAACCTTCTGTCAAAGTCAGACTCCACGCAGAAAGTTGTGAATCAGGTTCCCGGTGTTGACACTGTGTAGAAACCTGATTCTCTCACTTAGAAAATCACTCAAAACGCATCTAATCATTTGAGCAGAGAGATGAAGAAGCGCTCTGTGCAACTGAATTGTATCGATGTAAATGAACAAAAATCTTGGTGTAGAAACACTCCAGCTAGCCCTTGGCTGAGTGGAGCAAATTCAGGGGTGGGAGAGATCAGGGAACACAGATCTCCTGCTTTGGGGCCTTTTAAAATAATTTGTGGTTTTGTTTTGGAATGAAACATTTCTCGTGTAAAGAAAACAGGATTCTGTTGGCCAAAACAAGACAAAAATCCAGCTGCTAGTCAAGGAGTGGGAAACAGATCTCACTTCTTCATGGAAGGGATCACAAAGGTAATATGTGCAAAGGGGATGGATACAGGAAGGAAAAAAGAGATACAGCCAAAAAGAGATACCGGGCACGGTGGCTCACGCCTGTAATCCCAACACCTTGGGAGGCGGGCGGATCACTTGAGCCCAGGAGTTCGGGATCAGCCTGGCCAACATGGCGAAACATCATCTCTACTAAAAATACAAAAAAATAAAGCAGGCATGGTGTCATGCACCTGTATTTCCAGCTGCTGGGGAGGCTGAGGCACAAGAATTGTTTAAACCCAGGAGGCCAGGTTGCAGTGAGCCAAGATTTCGACACTGTACTCCAGGCTGGGAGACAGAGTGAGACTCTGTCTCAAAAAAAATTTTTTAAAAAGACAAAAGTCTGGGTTGTTTCTAAGAAACCAACTGATGAATGGAAAACATGTTTTAATAATAGTTTGTATGTCATAAGCAGCCTACCTGCATTATTCTGACTCAATCTGCTACCATCTATGAGGTAGTTATTATTTGCTCCATTTCACAGATAAGAACACTGTGGCTCCAAGCTGCTCAGTCTGTCTCATCCTTGGTCTATGCTTTCAAAGTTTAGCTAAGTGGGTTTTAGTTCCCTATAAGAAAGTGGTTTACATTTCAATTCTCCTTTGCAAATGATCTAAAAATAATCCTTCCATATGCTAACTAAACATCCCACTTGATTGTTTACTTGGGTTTACAATAAATGATCCGGAGTTATATTACTTTCCTTATGGAGTGAATGGGAAGAAGAAAGAGGCAGGGTGGGCATGTAAAGTGTGCATCTGTGCCCGGTGGAAGCCTTTGTTTTTCGTGATTAAGGAGAAAAGTAGAGGATGGGCTGAGTCATTGTAGACTCAGAACGTGCAGTGACAAAGCGTCCACGCTGCTTACAGAGATTTCACTTCTGTGCAGCTGTTTCATCCACATATTAAATTATTGCTGCTAATTTGGGTTTCAAAGTCCTCATAGTTTTCTTTGATTTAATTTGTAAATTTGTTTTCGTCTTAGGGTTCATATACATATATGAGGTATATAAGAACTATGGTCGTAGGGAGTTTAAACCTATTCTCCTACATTGGTTTGCATTTATGTTGTATAATTAAACATACACATTAACATTTTAGGTCTACACGCTTTTTTATCTATGAGATGGATCTGACTATTCCTCATATTTCAGACTCTAATGACTACTGCCCCTCTACTTCCTGTTAAGTGCATAAATTTCTCATGTTTCATAAAGAAATATTACTAGCAGTCAAAGAAATGCAAATAAAAGCCAATATGGCTTTCTCTGTGATAGCTACAAGCATGCGTTTGTGTACGTGTGTGAATATGCATATGTGTGTGTATTTTTTTGTTTGTTTGTTTGCTTTTGAGATGGAGTCTCACTCTGTTACCCAGGCTGGAGTGCAGTCACATCATCTCGGCTCACTGCAACCTCCGTCTCCCAGGTTCAAGCGATTCTCCTGCTTCAGCCTCCCAAGTAGCTGAGACTACAGCCATCTACCACCACACCCAGCTAATTTTGGTTTTTTTGGTAGAAACAGGGTTTTCCAATGTTGGCCAACCTGGTCTCGAACTCCTGACCTCAGATAACCCACCTGCCCCGGCCTCTCAAAGTGCTGGGATTACAGCCGCGAGCCACTGTGCCTGGCCATGTTTGTTTGTTTTTAATTAGTTAGAAGCCCTTTGTTTTTTGGAGGAAAAAAGTACACCCATCCATCCATCCAATGCAGCTAAAATGTAAATCAGTACAACCTTTGGGGGAATGCATTTGACAATATGTATCATGAGCCTTAAAAATATATCACTTTTTGATGACATCGACACTCTTAAAAATACATATGATTACTTTTACTCCAGTATTTCACTGCTAGGAATTTATCTTGTGTAAATAACATGAAAAAGAAAGAAAGAAAGCAAGAGAGTGGGAGACGGAGAGAGGGAGGGAGGAAAAAAATACAACCAGAATGTCTGACAATGGGAGACTGTTTAAATGTTCCCTGGTAGAAAATGAAATAGCCCTTTTATTTATTTATACATTCATTCATTTCGAGACACGGTCTCATTACATCACTCAGGCTAGAGTACAGTGGCACGGTCATAGCTCACTGCAGCCTCCACGCCTGGGCTCAAGCAACCCTCCTGCCCCAGCCTCCCAAGTAGTTGAAACAACAGGCACACGACACTATGCCAGGCTAATTATTTTTATTTTTTTTAGAGATGGGGATCTCACTGTATTGCCCAGGCTGGTCCCTAACTCCTTGGCTCAAACAAACCTCGCACTTCAGCCTCCCAAGTAGCTGGGACTACAGGTATATGCCACCATGCCTAGCTAATTTTTTAATTTTTGTATAGCCCTTTTAAATGGTGCTTAGTAAAGAATATTTAACATCATGTTGGAAAAGTAGCCCCAAATATAAAGAGAAAACATAGGATATTAAACATGTTTCATTTTTTCTAAAGCATATGTTTCTAAATGCAGAGAAGGAAGACTCAATGAATTCATAGCAAAATGTCATTACGGATTATTGCTGAGTGGTGAGATTAGCACTGATTTTATAGTTTTCATTTTGTTTTTAATGGTTATGTTTAGTTGTTCTACTATAAATGAATATTAATTTTGGAAGTCAGTATAAATAAACCCCAGTGTAAAACAAACTTGGGTTAAGTTTTCAGCTGCATTAATCTTTCTCAGTGATCTTAAACAAGTTGTTTAATCTCCGTAAATCTCAGTTTCCTCATCAGTAAAATGGGCATAGCATTCAAGTCTATTTTTAAAAGCTGTGAGTCATAAATGAGATGACAAGCATTAAGGGATTTAGCATTGGGATTGGCAAACAGTGTGAGTTCAATACAATTGATCTGTAATGAGAAAAGAATGATAAAAATGTTTTCTTTGCATTAACCACATATTTAAATCAACATTTCTCAGGTTTCTAAGTGTGCTAATCAAACATTTAACTTCCACTAGGAAGTTCTGATAGTGGGGAAAAAAAGAGAGAGAGAAGGAGAGAAATACATTACCCAGTGTATCGGTTTTTTTGTTTGTTTTTTTGTTTGTTTTGAGACAGAGTCTCGCTCTGTCACCCAGGCTGGAGTACAGTGGCCCGATCTCAGCTCACTGCAACCTCAGCCTCCCAGGTTCAAACAATTCTCCTGCCTCAGCCTCCTGAATAGCTGGGACTACAGGCACCACCACCATGCCTGGGTAATTTTTATAATTTTATTAGAGACGGAGCTTCACTGTGCTGGGCAGGCTGGTCTCGAACTCCTGACTTTGTGATACGCCCACCTTGGCCTCCCAAAGTGCTGGAATTACAGGGATGAGCCACCGCGCCCAGCCTCCCCAGTGTATCTTTATTAGCCTTGTAATCTATGGCTATTGCTCTGGAGCTGTGAAAGGCATTGTTAAGTCTTTATTAATCATAGACCAGTGGTTGTTTACCAGGGGCGATTCTTCCTCCCGGAGGACATTTGGCAACATCTGGAGACATTTCCTGTTGTCACAGCAGGGGCGGAGGCACTACTGGCATCTAGTGGGTAGAGGCCAGAGATGCTATTAAACACCCAATGCACACGACAGCTTCAGGAAACAAGGAATTATCCACCCAAAATGTCATTAGTGCTGAGGAAGAGAAACTGATTGTAGTGGCACCATGTACAACCTGATTGCCCAAAGAGTGCGTAACAAAGTAAGCTTATTGCCTTCTTGCTTTTTCATCCATTGCATGTTTTTCTTTTCTTTTTTTTTTTTTTTTTTTTTGAGATGGAGTCTCGCTCTGTCGCCCAGGCTGGAGTGCAATGGCGCAATCTCGGCTTACTGCAGCCTCCTCCTCCCAGGTTCAAGAGATTCTTCTGCCTCAGCCTCCTGAGTAGCTGGGACTACAGACGCGTGCCACCATGCCCAGCTAATTTTTTGTATTTTTAGTAGAAATGGGGTTTCACCATGTTAGCCAGGATGGTCTCGATCTCCTGACCCCATGATCCACCTGCCGCAGCCTCCCAAAATTCTGGGATTACTGGCATGAGCCACCACGCCCGGCTCATTCATTGTGTTTGTGTCCGAAGCTGAGGTGGAAACATTTTGGAAACACCTCCTCAGAACACCCCACATAGAAAATTTTTTCTCTTCCTTAGACCAATAGATCTCAAGTCCTACTGTGCACCAAATCTATTTATGAGGGTTAAAAGATGAGGAAACACACAAGCAACTGGTTGAAAGCCAGGGGAAGTAAGTTGGCGGTAGTAGGGTGAAGGTGAAGAGCTTGACTTTTGGAGTCTGTCCAATATCAGTTCAAAAGTCACTTTCCTCACCTACTCCCCATGTGATCCTGGGTACGATTTTTTTTTTTTTTTTTTTTTTTTTACTTCTCTGCAAGTTAGTTTCCTTAAATAAAAAACGGAAGTAACCACACCTAGGATCACAAAGTTATGAGAATTAGATGCGAAAAGATAATGGAAAGCATTTAACCTGGAGGCAGATTATGGGAGGACCTCAGCAAACTAAACTAAAAGTAGCAGAAGGAAAAAAGAAAAGAAGCACTCTTGACAGTTCCTTTACTACAGAGCTAGGTTCCGTAAGCACTTCAGAAAGCCTGGTAAAGCCTAATGCATTTGACCTGAAAGCCGGCAGCAACTCAACTCTGCAGACAATGTACTTGATCAAACAAAATCACAAGGAAGATGACAAATACAAGTTCCTGGACAAACCTGTTTTCTAAAAGAACAGATGCTGAAGCAATGATCCCAAGGTGCCAAGAAAGAAATTCACAGGACCGTACTTTGCCAACAAATAAGTTATCGGATCAGAAGTGATTGTCACTAGTTCATCGGTGTCAAAAGTTAGCTCCAAACTGCAAAGCCGGAAAACATCTTTGCAACATGTATGACCGGTGATTGTTTACCAGGGGCGTCATATCCTACTATCCTATATAAAGAGAGCTTACAGATGTAAAATCCTCAAAATAAAAGGCAATACTCGTAAAAAGAAATATAAAAGGCTGATCAATGGATGCCATGATGTTCAGCTCATTGGTGGGGCTGCCACATTCCACAGCTCCAAGGGGTGTGGTTCACCTCCCAGTCTATTTGGATGTCTGTTTGGAGAATTGTGTGATTGGCAGCCTGCCTGACCATATTCGGTGCCCCTGCTTAGTAAACAACAACAACAACAATAATTAAAACAATGAGAACATTATAATACTGTTGTGCTTCCATATCCCTGGGAGATTGGTTCCAGGACCTCCCACAGACACCAAAATCCTCAGATGCTCAAGTTCCTGGCAGAAAAAGGTGTATTTGGGAGGCCAAGGTAGGCAGATCACTTCAGCTCAGGAGTTCCAGACCAGCCTGGCAACATGGCGAAACCTCATCTCTACAAAAAGCACAAACATTAGCTCAGCATGGTGGTGTCCCCCTGCAGTCCCAGCTACTTGGGAGGCTGAGGTGGGAGGACAGCTTAAGCCCAGCAGGTGGAGACTGCAGTGAGTCAAGATTGTGCCACTGCACTCCAGCCCAGGCAACAGAGCGAGACCCTGTCTCGAGAAACAAAAGAAAAAGGTATATTTGCATAAAGCCTATGCACATCTTCCGGTACACATTAAGTTACCTGTAGATTACTTATAACATCTATGTCTATGTAAATAGTTGTTTTACAGAATTATTTAGGAAATGACAAGAAATAAAATCGGTACATGGTCAGTACAGATGCAATCACCTTTTTTTTTTTTTTTTTTTTTTTTTTTTTTTTTTCAAATATTTCCAGCTGACAATTGACTTAATCCATGGATACAGATCCACACATACACAGGGCCAACTGCATGTGCGGGACATACACAGGGCCTCAATACAGTTGGCCCTATTATTTATTTTTTGAGACAATCTCTCTCTCTCACCCAGGATGGAGTGTAGTGGCATGATCATGGCTCACCGCAGTCTCAACTTCCCAGGCTCCAGAGATCCTCCCATCTCAGCCTCCTGAGTAGTAACCAGAGGCATGTACCACCATGCCAAGCTAATTTTTGTATTTTTGGTAGAGACGGAGTTCCACCATATTGCCCAGGTTGGTCTCAAACTCCTGAGCGCAAGCAATCCTCCCACCTTGTCTTCCCAAAGAGCTAGGATTACAGGCATGAGCCACTGCACCCAGCCTATTTGCAGGGATTTTTAAAAACATCTTTATTGACATGTAATTGACGTATAACAACTGCACATATTGAAAAGGTACAATTTGTTCTGTTTTGTTCTACGTATATGACCATGAAATTATCACCACAAATCAATATAGTGACCATATCCATTAGTCCAAAAGTTTTCTTTGTAATTTGTAATTGCCTTCCTATTTTTGAGACGGACTTTCACTCTGTTGCCCAGGCTGGAGTGCAGTGGCACGATCTCGATCTCGGCTCACTGCAACCTCTGCCTCCTGGGTTCAAGAGATTCTCCTGCCTCAGCCTCCCAAGTAGCTGGGACTATCAGCATGCACCACCAAGCCCGGCTAATTTTTGTATTTTTAGTAGAGACAGGTTTCACCGTGTTGGTCAGGCTGGTCTCGAACTGCTGACCTCAGGTGATCCACCCACATTGGTCTCCAAAGTGCTGGAATTACAGGCATAAGCCACCACACCCAACTTTTGTGTTTGTTGTTTTTTTGAGATAAAGTCTCACTCTTTCACCCAGGCTGGAGTACAGTGGTACAATCACAGCTCACTGCAACCTCTACCTCCCAGGTTCAAGCGATTCTCCCACCTCAGCCTCCTGAGTAGCTGGGATTACAGGCACACGCCACCATGCCCAGCTAATTATTTTATTTTTAATAGAGACAGGGTTTCACCATGTTGGCCAGGCTGGTCTTGAACTCCTGACCTCAAATGGTCCACCCACCTTGGCCTCCCAAAGTGCTGAGATTACAGGAGTGAGCCATTGTGCCTGGCCAAGTCTATCTACATTCTTGCCCACTCTTGGTATGGTTAGTATTTTAACTTTACCAGAAGTTATCATAAATAATAAGGTAATATATAATAAGAATATTTTGAACTATAAGATTTGCAAAATAATTTCCATTGTTAATAACCAGTGTTGGTAACATACAGAAGAAAACACTCTATATACTGTTGTTAGAAATGTAAATTAACACAATTTTCTGAGAGCCAGCGTGGCAGTGTGTATCGAATGATTTGGAGTCTTTTATTTTGCTTCATTGGGCAATTCCACTTCTGGGAATTTATCCTTAAAAAAAAATGAGAATGCATGCAAATATATATAGACAATGCTATTTGCCTCGTTGATATAATAGTATAAACATGAAATCATGGAGACATCATCAATAGAGACTGGGATTATACCCCCATCCCTGGAATGGTGATGGTGTGCAGTGTTTGGTACCTGCGAGGCAGATTTTAATCAGGGTGATGGCAATGACCGTGGAGGCCAAGGACGAGGAGGACTCATGGGCTGTGGCAGCTATGGAGGTGGTGGCAGTGGTGGCACTGGGAAATGGTGGCATTTCCCAGCGGAGATGGTAGCAGTGGAGGACAGCAGTGAGCTGGTGACTGGAAATGTCCTAATCCCACCTGTGAGAGCATGAACTTCTCTTCGAGGAATGAATGCAACCAGTGTAAGGCCCGTAAACCAGATGGCGTGGGAGGGGGCCCGGGAGGCTCTCATATGGGGGGTAACTATGGAGATGATCGTCATGGTGGCAGAGGAGGCTATGATCGAGGCAGCTACCAGGGCCGTGGTGGCGACCGTGAAGTCTTTTGAGGGGGCCAGGTGGTGGGGACAGAGGCGGCTGTGGCCCTGGCAAGATGGACTCCAAGGGTGAGCACAGACAGGATTACAGGGAGAGGCCATGTTAGCCTGGCTCCCCAAGTTCTAGAACAGCTTTTCTTCCTCTACCCTGTGTTACCCTCATTATTTTGTAACCTTCCAACTCCTGATCAACCAGGGATTTTTTGTGTGTCGGACTACGTAATTGTAACTATACCTCTGGTTTCCATTTAAAATAACTGTTTTAGTTTAAAAAAAAAAATTATTTTGCGGCTGGGTGCGGTGGCTTACACCTGTAATCCCAGCACTATGGGAGGCTGAGGTGGGCAGATCACGAGGTCAAGGGATCGAGACCAACCTGGCCAACATGTCACTACTAAAAATATAAAAATTAGCTGGGCGTGGTGGCATGATCCTGTAGTCCCAGCTACTTGAGAGGCTGAGGCAGGGGAATCTCTTGAACCTGGGAGGTGGAGGTTGCAGTGAGCTGAGATCATGCCACTGCACTCCAGCATGGTGGCAGAGTAAAACTCCATCATATATTCATATACATACATATATATATATATATACACACATACATACATATATATATATGAAAAGTACTATATATTGCAGAAAAGTACTTGTGGGAAATTTTTCATGACAACAAAAATTGAGATAATTTCACAAACACTGAGTGTGGTGTGACATCTGCGAGGCTGCCGTGCCTACAGGTAAACCTGGACACTGGGATGGCCTGGGTTCAAATTCCAGCTCTGACACATGACGTAGAAGCCCTATGACACCAACTATCCCGCTGTGAAGTGGTCATAATAGCATTCCTGTTTTTCAGAAGCCCTGATGAATGAGAAAAAGCATAGGGGCGTGGCACAAACTCAGAGAGATCTCGGTTTTGTTTGTTGGTTTGTTGTTTGGTTTTGGGGTTTGTTTCGTTTTGTTTTTTGTTTTCAGACAAAATAGTCAAAAGGTCAAAACAAACGAAATATCCATCATTAGATGAATGAATAAACCAAAAAGCAGTACATATATATAATGAAACACTATTCAACATTACAATGCTACATCGTGACCGGCTGCAGTGGCTCACACCTGTTATCCCAACGCTTTGGGAGGCCGAGGCAGGCAGATCACTTTCAGTCAGGAGTTCGAGAACAGCCTGGCCAACCTGGTGAAACCCCGTCTCTACTAAATACACAAAAATTAGCTGGGTGTGGTGGCGCGCACCTGCAATCCCAGCTCCTCAGGAGGCTGAGGCAGGAGAGCCATTGGAACCTGGGACGCAGATGTTGCAGACCATGCCACTGCTCTCCAGCCTGGGTGACAGAGTGAGACTCAGTCTCAAAAAATAAAATAAAATGCTACAACATGGATGAAACTTGAGGACATTATGCCAAGTGAAATAATATTTAAATTTTTTGCCAATATTTCAAAATGAGAAGCCCTGATATAAAAATCTAGTTTCCAGGCTTTTCTTTTAATTAAGGCTGGGTGCAGTGGCTTATGCCTATAATCCGGGCACTTTGGGAGACCGAGGCAGGAGGACTGCTTAAGTCCAGGAGTTCAAGACCAGCCTGGGCCATACAGTGGGACCTGGCCTCTACAAAAAATAAAAAAATTAGCTGGGGGTGGTGGTGCGCCTGTAGTCCCAGCTACTTGAGAGGCTAAGATGGGAGGATCGCTTCAGTCCAGGAGGTTGAGGTTGCAGTGAGCTGAGATCATACCACTGCACTCCAGCCTGGGCAACAAAGCGAGACCCTGAGAAAGAGAGAGAGAGAGAAAGAAGGAAAGAAAGGGAGGAAGGGAGGAAGAGAGAAAGAAGAAAGTAGCAGATTAGACACACCCTGGGTCTCCATGAAAATTAAAAGCTACATGAAATATCCTTTATGTTACCTAATTCATAACCTTTGTCACACTGCAGTACAAACTCTGTGTTAGCTTGTCTCACTGCCTCTAGCCACTCGGGAGGCTGAGGCAGGAGGATTGCTTGAACCCGGGAGGTGGAGCCGAGATCACGCTACTAGGCTCCAGCCTGGGTGACAGAGTGAGGCTCTATCTCAAAAAAAAAAAAAAGTCCTAAGGCCATTGATAATGGGTGATCCAACCACAGCTAACACCGGGTCCCCCAATCCCCAGACTTGTTGTGACTTGCATATCTAGGTCTCCCCTCTAGAAAGCAGACCTTGACCACGAGCTAGCAACTCAAGAAAATGCCCATCAGTCACCCCAAGGCACAGCAACAGCTGCTTCCCAGCCAGCCAAGGTCTGTCTTTGTTCCAGGACATTTGAAGTTGTGCTGTGGTGACTTCGCTCCAGCCTACAGACCTGAGAGATGCCTAGTTTTAGCTGGAAACTTTGCATCTAATCTCAACTTTTTGTCCACAACAGGATCACAGTCTCTGTGCTGTTAACCTGCTGGTTAATGTTCTGGTGAATGATCTATGAATTGTAAGTAATACTTGCATGGTGCTGTAGAAAGTGCTTCCGCCTACAATCCTATTGTCATGGAAACCATACCAGAAAACTGAACACGCTTCACACATGAGGATACAGCTTCGGAGGGGTGCATTAACCTCACCCACCATCACACAGTTAAATGATGAAGTGAGGTGTGGAAACCAAGATCAACGGAATCTTTGTTCTTTAAGACCCCTCATGGAAATCTTACCATTCATCAAAAAGAGGCCTATTAAAAATAATGGCCGGGCGCGGTGGCTCACACCTGTAATCCTAGCACTTTGGGAGGCCAAGGCGGGTGGACAACTGAGGTTAAGACTTCAACACCAGCCTGGCCAACAGGGTGAAGCCCCGTCTCTACTAAAAATACAAAAATTAGCCAGACGTGGTGCACGCCTGTAATCCCAGCTACTTAGGAGGCTGAGATGCAAGAATCACTTGAACCCGGGTGGTGGAGGTTGCAGTGAGCCAAGATCCCACCACTGCACTCCAGCCTGGATAGCAGAGTGAGACTCAGTCTCAAATAAATAAATAAATAAATAATCTCCTAATTAAGAACGGGTGAGAGTCCATCTCAAAATAATTAATTAATTAATAACCTCCTAATTAAGAATTAAATTCTTTTTTTTTTTTTTTTGAGCCGAAGTCTCGCTGTGCACTGCGTCACACAGGCTGGAGTGCAGTGATGCGATCACAGCTCATCCCAGTCTTCAACTCCTAGGCTTAAGCGATCCTCCCACCTCAGCCTCCGTAGTAGCTGGTATACAAGTGCGTGCCACCATCTGTAGCTAATTATTTTAATTTTAGTTTTTGTAGAGATGGAGTTTGGCTGTATTGCCCAGGCTGGTCTTGGATCCCTCTGTCTCAGCCTCCCAAAGTGCTGGGATTACGGGAATGAGCCACTGCACCTGGCTTAAATTTTTGTTTTATTTGAGACAGAGTCTCACTCTGTCACCCAGGCTGGAGTACAGTAGTACCAGTCTCGGCTTATTGCAACCTCCGCTTCCCAGGCTCAAGAGATCCTCCCACCTCAGGCTCCCAAGTAGATGGGACCACAGGTGTGCATCACCATACCTGGCTAATTGTTTGTATTTTTTTTTTTTTGTAGAGACAGGGTATCACCATGTTGACCAGGCTGGTCTTGAACTCCTGGGCTCAAGCAATCCGCCCACCTCAGCCTTCCAAAGTGTTGGAATTACAGGTGTGAGCCACCATACGCAGCCTCTGCTTGTTTTAAGCCATTAAGTGTGTGGCAATCTCTTACAATAGCAATAGGAAACTAACAGAGTAGCTTATTTCATCCTCACATCCATTCTATGAGGTATGCTGTATTCTCTCCATTTTGCCCAAGAAATAGGCTCAGTAGGCCGGGTGAGGTGGCTCACACCTGTAATCCCAGCACTTTGGGAGGCCGAGGTGGGCAGATCACCTGAGGTCAGGAGTTCGAGACCAGCCTGGCCAACACGGTGAAACCCCATCTCTACCAAAAATACAAAAATTAGCTGGGCATAGTGGTGGGCACCTGTAATTCCAGCTACTCAGCAGGCTGAGACAGGGGAATCGCTTGAACCTGAGAGACAGAGGCTGCAGTGGGCCGAGATCACGCCACTGCACTCTAGCCTGGGCGACAGAGCGAGACTCTGTCTCAAAAAACCAAAACAAAACAAAAAAGAAATAGGCTCAGTAAAAGTTAAGACCATTGCCCAAGGTTCCAGCTAGAAAGTGGCAGAGCTTAAAATTAATCCCAAGTGTTTCTGAAGTTCAAGCCTGAGCTCTTTCATTACACCTCCCAGTTAACTAGGGTTATTTGGCTTCTACTTATGTGCTCCCAGGAACAGCCTTGCATCTTGAAGTAACTAGCCTTTGAAGCAAATAGCCTTGCTTCTTGAAGTAACTCTCTCCGCGGCTGGACAGATTGACGATCACGTCTTCCGTATACTGAGCTACTTTCTGCCGTACTCTGAAATAGCTACAACACTTTTGGTTTTACATGAAGAAACCTTGTTGAACCAGAAGTGAAAAGGGAGAATGTATACCAAGAATGAAAAGCTAATCTCATGAAGCCCAGTCCAGGAAGGTGATTATTCCTTAGGAAGAACCAAAACCAGGAGATGGGAAGCTAAAAGGAAGCTGCCCAGGCTGGGCATGGTGGCCGAATGCCTGTAATCCCAGCGTTTTGGGAGGCTGAGGCAGGAAGTCGGGGATTCAAGACCAGCCTTAGCAACATAGCAAGTTCCTATATTTACAAAAAAATAAGTAAATAAATAAAATAATCCAGGCAGGGTGTGGTGGCTCACGCCTGTAATCCTAGCACTTTGGGAGGACGTGGCGGGCGGATCACCTGAGGTTGGGAGTTCGAGACCAGCCTGACCAACATGGAGAAACCCCGTCTCCACTAAAAACACAAAATTACCCAGGACTGGAGGCACCTGCCTGTAATCCCAGCTACTCAGGAGGCTGAGGCAGGAGAATCACTTGAATCTGGGAGGCGGAGGTTGCAGTGAGCCGAGATGGCGCCACTGTACTCCAGCCTGGG
>NW_022437032.1:2200920-2205461 GCF_009761245.1 Sapajus apella
TTTTTTTTTTTCTCCTGAAGTAGTCCTGGGGTTTCTGGTTGGCCACAAGTTCTTTTTTTTTTTTTTTTTTTTCCTCAGGTGATCTGTCCGCCTCAGCCTCCCACGTGCTGGGATTACAGGTGTGAGCCATGGCACCTGGACTGGCCTCTTTTTCATTCCTGCTTCTCTGCATTTTGGCCCCGTTCTTTTCACTGTAGATTGACTTTCTCTGCCGGTACACTGTGATGGTGAAAAATGTCTACCCTTGCGCTCAGATTTATACATTACAGATCCAACTATACAAAGAGGCAGACTGACAGTCCTCAAGGCGACTTTCATGTGCCCTGGGGAGAGAACTCTACGGTTCTGGTTTCCAGCAGGCATTCATCTCTTGCTGGATCAGCTTCAACAGGGATATGAAGAGCAAATATGGCTTCCAGGGACTTCCCTCAACGGAGACAGTGGCCTCCAGGGAGGGGTAGAAGAACCCTCATGAGCTGAGCTGATATCCCAAGAGATAAGTACCCCACATTTATTCTCTCTAAATTTTGCCAAAACAATAGAGACAATAAGGCAGCTTCTTCCATAGGGAAGACCTTCAGAGGTTTCCCAAAGCTTTTTTCCCTGTGGTCATCCGTTTTCCTGGGAAACATCCCTGAATGCTTCAGCCATTCCTCATTATGACATAATTCCCAGATGACTCATCATCTTGCCTCTTCCCCCACCTTCCCCTCAACCTATGAACCTTTGGCATGATCCTCATTAAAAATTGCACTTTGTCTCCAAAACTAACCTCCATTCTGCAAACAAGGGTTGCCTAGCTCATTCAACTTGTTTTCTTTCTTTATTGTCCTTGGAGCCCACAAGGCATATCCCGGCTCCATTAATGCAGTCTAAGATCCTTTGCTTGTTGGCAGCTCTATGCGTCTGGCTCCAATTGAACTTGTGGCCAACCAGAAGCCCCAGAACTACTTCCCAGGAACTGCCGTCTGGCCAAGTCTCCCCATTCCCAGACATGAGTAATTGATGCCAGAATCCACATCAATCCCTGGTAAACGCTCTTATTTCTTCCAGTGCTTCACTTGAAGCTATGGAGACCATTGTGAATCTTGATCCTATAATACCAATATTTTATCTCCTAGAAATTTCATCTGAAAACCTTAATTCTTTAGTCCTGAGTCAAAATGATATCCAGGATAGATCAAAGACAGGGTCCCAGGGTACACCCCTGGAGACTTTCTAAGTTTCCATGACTCTATTAATTAACATCAAATATACTGAAAATGTACTGCCAGTATTTTACAAACCTTTCATTCCTGGAACAGGAAAGGTGGCTGCCCAAATTCCTCAAATATTTTAGATGTTTAATTTTTATAAGGACAGAAAACATCTAGTATAATTATAACCTAGGGCATCAAGAGTATGGGAAGCCTCTGAAAATCTTTAATTTAGATGAATCATAACTATCACTGAGTAAGCACTTACCAGGATTACTGAATTTACTCCTCACATCAACCCAAAGGAATTCATATTTCCATTTGATAAGTGTGTAACCAAGGTTACACAGAAGTCAATTGGTGGAGCTGGAATTTGAACACAGGCTGTTGATTCATAGCCTAAATGTTTAAGCCTTACACCAGACGTGGAATTTTTTTTTTCTGTAAAATCCCAGAGAGTAAATATTTCAGTCATTGGAGCCCATCTAGTCTCTGCCATTATAGAGCAAAAACAACCATGGACAACACATAAATGAGTGTATCTGTGTTGAAATAAAAAATCTTATTTACAAAAACAGACAGAACAGGCAATGTAGCAGGTTTGGCCCCAGACTGTAGTTTGCTAGGCCATCTTAGAATGTCCTTGCTTCCTCTTCTGCATGGCAAAATCCTGCTGAAATATGCAGCTCAAACATGATCTCTAAGTTACAAAATTAGGCAGCAACCCGGATTGACCTGTGGGCTGACCTCTGCCCTGCACCAGTCCGCCTCCTGCCTTCACAGGTTAATGGATCTCACTGAAGAACTGGGATGCTAAGTAGAAATCCGAATCAGAGCAGCAAGATGACACCTTTCAGAATACAAAAAGACTCACTCATTCTCTTTTTTTTTTTTTTTTTTTTTTTTTTTTTTTCAGACAGAATCTCGCTCTGTCACCCAGGCTGGAGAGCAGTGGCATGATTTCGCTCACTGCAGCCTCCACCTCCCAAGTTCAAGTAATTCTCATGCCTCAGCCTCCCGAGTAGCTGGGATTACAGGTGTATAACACCATGCCTGGCTAATTTTTGTATTTTTGGTAGAAAAGGGGTTTTACCATGTTGGCCAGGCTGGTCTTGAACTCCCAACCTCAGTTGATCTGCCCACCTTGGCCTCCCAAAGTGCTGGGATTACAGGTGTGAGCCACTGTGCCCAGCCCACTCATTTCCTATTTAATACTTCCCTGAACAGTAGTGATACTCTGTGAGGCTGTTTTGTTACCTTTTCCAAAAACTCCCAAAAATAAATTAATAAATTTATAGCAATCCAACATACACTCACGCACACACACACATGCACACACACACCTGTGCTCTGAATCCTGACAGATGTTTTCAGGCACCAAGAGCTTCCTAGCAGCCATGCATTTGTGTCCTGTAGAAGATGCTAGAAGTATCAGGTTGTGATCTGCCAGGATAAAAAAGGCGGTACGGAGGTGGCCTGCTGGATGTTAAGAGGCAAGCATTCAAGGATATGGTCCAGGAAGCAGAGAGTAAAGATTAATTCAGGCTTGACGGAGGAGGTCGTAACCAACCCTGCAACCAGGGAAGAAGCCACACACAATTGTGAAGAGTAAGTGAAAGATATCAGAACCAGAGCCCTATTACAAACTTGAGCAACTTGAAAAGAACAAAACTGGCTAGGCACAGTGGCTCACGCCTGTAATCCCAACACTTTGGGAGGCGGAGGCGGGCGGATCACCTGAGGTCAGGAGCTCGAGACCGGCCTGGCCAACATGGCGAAACACCATCTCTACTAAAAATACAAAACAATTAGCCAGGTGTGGTGGCAGTTGCCTGTAATCCCAGCTACTCGGGAGGCTGAGGCAAGAGAATCACTTGAACCCGGGAGTCAGAGGTTGCAGAAATCGTGCCCTTGCATTTCAGCCTGGGCAACAGAGCAGGACTTCGTCTCAAAAAAAAAAAAAAAAAAGAAAAGAAAAGAGCAAAACAGACATTTAATGCTGGTCTACAGAAGACTACTATTTCTAGAGACGCTAATTTACTTGCTAATGGGAAATGCAAACATTTGCAACTCGCTGTGCATTTTGCAGGAAAGACTATCATAAGGCCAGTTTGTATGAATTTAACCTATATGTTTCAGTGTTAACAGTTTTCAGGCAAGCTGTGCTGGGATGCTTTAAAATTTTTAAATAGAGACAATATAAACAGCAACAACTGAATTTTTTTTTTTTTGAGACGGAGTTTCACTCTTGTTACCCAGGCTGGAGTACAATGGTGCGATCTCGGCTCACCGCAATCTCCGCCTCCTGGGTTCAGGCAATTCTCCTGCCTCAACCTCCTTAGTAGCTGGGATTACAGGCATGTGCCACCATGCCCAGCTAATGTTTTTTTTGTATTTTTAATAGAGACGGGGTTTCACCATGTTGACCAGGATGGTCTCGATCTCCTGACCTCGTGATCCACCCGCCTCGGCCTCCCAAAGTGCTGGGATTACAGGCTTGAGCCACCGCGCCCGGCCACAACTGAATATTTTTAAAGGCACAAGAAGGAAACATAGGTTATAATAACTTTAACAGAAGTGCTATGGCAGAGTGGTTAAAAAAAAAAACAGGAGCTAAAATCAGACAGATATTGCCGGGCGCGGTGGCTCGCGCCTATAATCCCAGCACTTTAGGAGGCTTAGGCAGGTGGATCACCTGAGGTCAGGAGTTCAAGACCAGCCTGGCCCACATGGTAAAACCCCATCTCTATTAAAAATACAACAATTAGCCAGGCATGGTGGCAGGCAGCTGTAATCCCAGCTACTTGGGAGGCTGAGGCAAAAGAATCACTTGAACCAAGGAGGTGAAGGCTGCAGTGTGCCAAGATCAAGCCACTGCACTCTAGCCTGGTTGACAAGAGTGTAACTCCATCTCAAAAAAAAAAAAAAAAAAAAAAATCAGACAGATATTAGTGCAAGTCCCTGCTCTATGGTTTAGGAGACAGGCAGCCATAGAGTCAGCCCAACTTCTCTGAACCTCGCCTTCCTCATCTGTAAGTTGGGAATATCACTAGACCCTATTAGTGATAGTCATTAGTGCCAGTATGCATATCACCAGTGTCTTCAGTGTCTCCAATCTTGCAAAGACTTGAACATTTTCCCCCAATGGAATTGAATGTAGCAGAAATTGACCAAGGGTCTGGAAGAAATGGAGGAAGTTCTTTTCTTTTTTTTTTTTTTGAGACAGAGTCTTGCTCTGTCGTCAGGCGCCAGGCTGGAGTGCAGTGGCGCAATCTCGGCTCACTGCAATCTCCGCCTCCTGGGTTCAAGAAATTCTCCTGCCTCAGCCTCCCAAGTAGTTGGGAC
>NW_022437032.1:2205861-2206839 GCF_009761245.1 Sapajus apella
ACTAAAAATACAAAAAATTAGCTGGGCATGGTGGTGTGTGCCTGTAATCCCAGCTACTCAGGAGGCTGAGGCAGGAGAATTGCCTTAACCCAGGAGGCGGAGGCTGCGGTGAGCCGAGATCGCGCCATTGCACTCCAGCCTGGGTAACAAGAGTGAAACTCCGTCTCAAAAAAAAAGCTCCTTACCCATCTCCAACATGGGTTTTCTCATTAGATCTATGTGGTCCTCGCTGCCCGGCCACCCACCCCCCCCCCACCCTTCACCTTCCCATCTCTGACTCCTCCGTCTTCCTCTCTCCCAGATTCATGAGACTTCAGCCCACTTTTAAATTTCACCTTCTTTCCATTCAATTTTTCTATCTCCAGGGACTTTTCATCTTCCTCCACCACACTGATACCATGCTTAGAAAAATGGACTCTCCTACTCAAAGAAATCATCACATTTCTCCACAGTATCATCCTTTTGACCCAGTACTTTCATATAATACGAGGATTTTTCTTTCTGATACGCCTAGGAAAATAATGTACACTGAAGTTATTCATGTCAGCACTTTATAATAATCAAGAAACAACCCAAATATCCATCCACAGAAAACTCGTTAAATGGATTTGGGTGCAGTCATAAAATAGGATATTTTAGCCGGGCAGGGTGGCTCACACCTGTAATCTCAGCACTTTGGGAGGCTGAGGTGGGTGGATCACTTGAGCTCAGGAGTTCGAGACCAGCCTGGCCAACATGGTGAGATCCTGTCTCTACTAAAAATACAAAAAATTACCCAGGCAAGGTGGTGCGGGCCTGTAATCCCAGTTACTCAGGAGGCTGAGGTAGGAGAATTGCTTGAACCCAGGAGGCAGAGGTTGCAGTGAGCCGAGATCGCGCCACTGCACTCCAGCCTGGGCAACAGACCGAGACTCCATCTTTAGAAAATAAAAAGATCTTAAATTCTAGATCGGTGCGATTTTGCCCCCTTCCCCCAGA
>NW_022437032.1:2206939-2235204 GCF_009761245.1 Sapajus apella
GCACTACAGACCCTGTCAGGCACAGGACTGCCCTTTCGACGAAAGGTTACCTGGGCCCGACTGTCAATAGTGTTGAGGCTGAGAGCTCCTATTCTACCCTGTTCTAGAAGGGGAGAAGGAGAGCACGTTAGAATTAACAAATAGAAAAGACAATTTCAGATACTGCTCAGTGCTACAAAGCCACTGATGCAGGACAGGGGACGTCAGCAACGGCTCCTGAAGCAGGGGACATTTTTGCTGAACAAGACAAAGGACGTGACATTTTTGATGAACAGGAACAGTCAGAAAAGAGCCAGGCAAGGGCCAGGCGCGGTGGCTCATGCCTGTAATCCCAGCACTTTGGAAAGCTGAGGCAAGCAGACCACCTAAGGTTGGGAGTTCGAGACCAGCCTGTCCAACATAGAGAAAATTATCCCCATCTCTACTAAAAATACAAAATTAGCCGGGTGTGGTGGTGCATGCCTGTAATCCCAGCTACTTAGGAGGCTGAGGGAGGAGAATCACTGGAATGTGGGAGGTAGAGGTTTCGGTGAGCCAAGATTGCGCCGTTGTACTCCAGCCTGGACAACAAAAGCAAAACTCCGTCTCAAAAACAAGAACAACAACAACAACAACAACAAAAACAGGCAAAGCTCTGAGGGCAGAACTGTAGAGGCCCAGGGAAAAGCGGGGGCAAAAAACCCAGAGGCCAGACCAAGTTGCAGTGAACAGAACCAGATGCACGCGCACCAACACACCCAGCTAATTTTTGTATTTTTAGTAGAGATGGGGTTTTGCCATGTTGAGAAAATATATATCCAGTTAAAATATTTAGCTGGATATTTACTTACCAGTTAAATATTTTAAAATATCCAGCTCTCCCCATTCACACCAGGGTGATGAAGATGGGGAAGGGTCAGTGTGAGCTGGCAGTTTTGATGTTTGAAAGTTCTGGCTGGGCGTGGTGGTTCACACCTGTAAACCCAGCACTTTGGGAGGCCAAGGCCGGCAGACCACTTGAGTTCAAGAGTTTGAGACCAGGCTGGCCAGCATGGTGAAACTTCATCTCTACAAAAAAAAAAATTACAGCCAGGCACAGTGGCTCACACCTGTAATCTCATCACTTTGGGAGACCGAGGCGGGTGGATCACTTGAGGGGAGAAGTTTGAGACCAACCTGGCCAACATGGTAAAACCTTGTCTCTACTAAAAATACAAAAATTAGCTGGGCGTGGTGGTGCACGCCTGTAATCCCAGCTACTTGGGAGGCTGAGCAGGAGAATTACTTAAACCTGGGAGATGAAAGTTGCATCAAGCCAAGATTGCACCACTGCACTCCAGTCTGGGCAACAGAGAGAGACTCTGTCTCAAAAAAAAAATATATATATATATATATGTATATACAAAAAAAAATTATTCCGGTGTGGTGGCACACACCTGTAGTCCCAAGTACTCAGGAGGCTGAGATGGGAGGATGGCTTGGACCCGGGAGGTTGAGGCTGCAGTGAGCCGAGATTGCACCACTGCACTCTAACCTGGGCAACAGAGTGAGACCCTGCCTTGAAAGAAAGTTCTGGATGAAGAAAACCAAGATTTAATAGGGGCAAAAAGAGCAATAAAAATAATTCCAGTTTTTGGAAGGTTACAAGAACCATCATTGTACCAAAATTCTCCTATATGAGGATATTAGAAAACCAAAAAACTAGTGAAAAATATAGTTATCTACTTAGGAGTCTGATGTGGGCATAAACAGTTGACTGTCAGCCCCGTCTACCATGGAAGAGCCCCATTAAACAAGGCATTAACTGTAGTCCACATCAAGCTACTTCCAAGTGGCTGTTTAAAGATTTTTAAACATAGGGGATATTGTTTAAGAAATGTAATCTGATCACCCAAGCAAAAATGACACAAATTCCACAGCAACTGCGGAGATTAAAGAAGTGTTTTAAGGACAAACTCCACATGAATCCCTTATCTAGCACCCGTCTTGTAAATTTACTCACCAAATAAGAGCTTTCGGGAGAGACATTGGGGATGAAGACAATTCACTCTTCAGAGAAAGACTTTCAGTGGACTTTGAAATTCCGCTTTCAAATTGATGCATAAACACCACTAAAACTGTAGGATTAAAAGGCACCGTCACACATTATTATGTTTTGTACAGAACCTAAAATAATAGTAATAATGTAATAATAACGGCATCTGTATAATAAAAAAAATAGGCCCCAATACAATTTCAAAAAATAAAATAATAGTGATAACAGCAGCTGGCTTTTCCTGAGCTAAGTGTTTTCTACTTATTAACTCTAATTGTCAAAGGGATTTCTCTTCCCTTTATAGATGAGGGCAATGGGGTCTCCCAGGGGATTGCCTGACTTGCCCCAAGATACACAGCTGTTGAACGGTGTCCAGGCTCTGACCGTGGTAGGTCAGTGGTAAGTCAGTCTCCAAATCAAGCTCCTTGTCGCATCTTGAGTAAATTAATTCAGTGCCTCTCGGCATGGGGGAGAGAACAATGTAGAGATCACTTTCAGAGACTAATAATAACAACTAGCTTTAATTGAGCACCTGCTGTGTGCCCCATTCCAAGGCTAAGTGCTTTCACTCAGATCATCTCATCTGATTTTCATGATAAGCCTAGGAGTCAGTATTGCTGTTGTTTTTACTCAACAGCTGAAGGACATAGGGCGCAGATAGGTTCAGTAACTTAGCCTAGGTCACACAGCCAGGAAGGGCTAAAATCAGATCTGAAACCCTGTAGTTAGATATACCTGTCTACGTGTTTAGCCAATACACTGCAGTGAGGCAAATGGAAAAGGAATCACAGGTGGACAGGGTAGCTTAGAAGTTAAGATGCAACTCAGACGTAGTCTTATTGCACCCATGTATGTTTCCTTTTATTTTGGTTTTTTGTTGTTGTTGTTTTTGAGACGGAGTCTCCCCCTGTTGCCAGGCTGGAGTGTAGTGGCTCGATCTTGGCTCACCGCAACCTCCACCTGCGGTGTTCAAGCTATTCTCCTGCCTCAGCTTCCAAAGTAGCTGGGATTACAAGCATGCGCCACCATACCCAGCTAATTTTTGTATTTTTAGTAGAGATGGGGTTTCACCATGTTGGCCGGGATGGTCTCCATCTCCTGACCTCGTGATCCACCTGCCTCAGCCTCCCAAAGTGCGGGGATTACAGGCGTGAGCCACTGTGCCCGGCCATATGTTTCTTTTCACAGCAAGTTAAAAATGGTAATTAAACTGTAACCAAATGAAAATTAATATGGTGAGTTGAATTCTTTCCGGAGCTTTCTCTGCTTTTCTATTGATACTTCTGTATATTTTAAGCTAATGTAACTTTGTTTTGTTTACAAATGTATTGAATATGTCAAGATTACTATTTTGTTATTACCCTTTGTGAATTTCCTTGTCTATTTTGCTGGTTTGTTCTTTCAGATGAAATTTATTGTTTGATTAATGTTGCCAAAAATTGTAAGTAAAATATCAATTATAGTAATAAAATGTTTTGTGGAAAAAGTGGTAATTAAAGTATTGCTTGTGAAATTGTTTGGCGTGTGCTTCCATTTGATTCGATCGTAAAACTTTTGTCTGTCTTGGTGCCTCATTCCAGGTGCCTGTCACAGAGTCTGCACAAAGCCAGGGTTCCGCTGGTATCTTTTAAGGGATTTGAAGGATTTGGGGCTTGTTCTGGTTTTGGTTTTGGTTTGAGTAAATGAAGCAATAATTGGAAAGGTGGAGGGGAAGTGCAAAGAGCCATAGAACTAGGGAATCAGAAATCATTATTCCAAACTAGAAAGCAAGCACTTTCACTTTTTCCTTTCAAAAACTGATCTCATTCTTTCTTCTAGAAACTTAACCCTAGCACAATTTTAATCACTAGGCCAAAAATCATTCTACATGCCTGTCTTAGTCCCTTTGGGCTGCTGTACCAAAATACCATAGACTGGGTAGCTTGTAGCAAGAGACGTTTTCTTCCGGTTCTAGAAGCTGGAAGTCAGAGACGAGAATGTCAGAATATGGTATCCTGATCTCTGACTTCCACTGACCTCTGGGTACTACCGTCGGGCTCTGGCGACAGCCGGCTTCCTACAGCCCTGGGATTGCCTTTATAGGGGAACTAATCCTAAGCATGAGGGCTCTACACTCATGACCTCATCACCTCCCAAAGATCCCCGCCTTCAGATACCAACACATTAGGGGTTAGGATTTCAACAGATGAATTTGGGGGGAAAACAAACATTCAGTCCATCGCTATATCCGCCATCAAAGAATGGAATTAGGAGACACTCAAAGGGCTACTGCCCACACAGCTTCCAACCTTCGGCATCGTTGGGTTGATTTAGGGTAAGAATATAATTGTCGCCTGGGCTCGGTGGCTCATGCCTGTAATCCCAGCACTTTGGGAGGCCTAGGTGGGTGGACCATGAGATCAGGAGTTCAAGATCATCCTGGCTAACATGGTGAAACCCTGTCTCTACTAAAAATACAAAAATTAGCTGGGCATCGTGGTGTGTGCCTGTAATCCCAGCAACTCGGGGGGCTGAGGGAGGAGAATTGCTTGAACTCAGGAGGTGGAGGTTCCAGTGAGCCGAGATCGCACCACTGCACTCCAGCCTAGGCGACTGGGCAAATCTCCGTCTCGGAAAAAAAAAAAGAGAGATTGAGATCATCCTGGCCAACATGGTGAAACCTCATCTCTACTAAAAATACAAAAATTAGCTGGGCGTGGTGGCATGCACCTATAGTCCCAGCTACTTGGGAAGCTGAGGCAGGAGAATCACTGGAACTCGAGAGGTGGAGGTTGCAGTGAGCTGACATAGCACCACTGCACTCCAGCCTGGGGGACAGAGCGAGACTCCATCTCAAAAAAAAGAATGTTGGAGTCAAGATTAGATAAGACAAAGACTATAAGGCATTTGGTACAATGACTTTAAAAAAAAGTACTTGATAATTGATTGCTGCTTTTAATGTTATGATTATTGGTGACACAATACATAGCCAGCCAGTTATTTATAGAAAGAGGTCCCAAACTTTATGCAAAACAAAAATCCGCACTTTCCTTTTGTGTCTTTTTCTTCCCTCAAAGAAAGAAACAGATTTATAGCCAAAACAAAAATGATGGAACAGCTCAGAGCGGGTACAATAGAATTTACTTTTTAGATTCTCATGTTTATGCTAGGAAGATACTACTGTATTTATCAATGCCTTAAGAAAAGAGAAGCGCAGCACAGAAATTCTAAGTGGCACCCTCATTTTCATTCTCTGTCTCTTCCTTCAGCCCACCCTCCTAATGATCGTGTGTATATTTTAGGGACATCTCTTCTGTATAAATCCTCCCACCCCCACTTTTTATAAGCATGAAGATTAAGTGGACAAAGACAAATTCAATTAAGCTGTAGGCTTTGGTGACCAGCAGCTATTTTTCTTGAGAAACTGAATCCAAACATCTCAGGGGTGGGGACAAGCTTGCAATGTGCTTCTGAATGCAAGGGAGGCAGGACTTGAGCATAAATCACGCAACAAACTGAGCCCTCCTCTATTAATCTTTTATTCAGAAAAAGACACTGTTTTAAGGGGAAATTAAAGGCAATCAATAAGCAGGCTTGCCTGCACGGCTTCTGAGCTCAAGATGCAAATATCATTCCAAATTCTGGATTCCAAAGAGATCCCTCCATTGATATGTTAATAGTCTCCTCCTGTTTCTATGACCTCAGATCCTGGCAGGGCATGAAGCCATACTTACAGGAAACAAAAGGAAAGCACGTTGTAGAACAAACATTTGCTAAGTGGACTTTGACTGTAAACCCCAACTTGTCATCTGCTAAAAGATGGAATTCTCCACGAGCCAGGGGCTGAGGCACTGAGTGTTTAATATGTTTACATGTTTAAAGAGCTGCCGTGACGTATTCTTTGTCTGGTATCACCTGACATCTCAGCTTCATATTCATGGTGCACCAGACAGCAAATGTTTTGGTGCTGTCGTCCCAAATAAAGACAACTCTTAGCAACTGGAAATGAACAAAACTCAGTTACCTATACATCAAAGATGACTGCAACCAAATGTTGATTACCTATTTATAAATTCACCGAGTCAACAGCAAATTCAGAGGCCACTTATTTGGTACCTATTATAGGCAAGATACCGGGCTAGGGCACTGCAGATACACAAATGAACATGTTTGAAAAGAAGATTATGTTTTTAGGGGCAGATGGGCAATATACAAGCTAAAAAATAACAATACATTGGGTTTGGGTGAGTGCTATGAAGAATAAAACCAGATCATGAAAAAGAGGGTAGCTGGGGGTGGAGGGTGTACAGGAGGTCCTTCCTGAAGAAATCACGTACGTATAGAAATTTAAGGAGGCCAGGCAGTGACAGGTAGTCTGCAGAGGTGACATTCCAGACAGAAGGATAGTAAGTGCCAAGGTCCTGAGGTAGACAAGGGCTTGTGTTTGAGGATCAGAAAGCAGCCAGTGTAGCTAACCCGTGGTGGATGAGATTGTGGCTCACCCCCAAGAAAGAGCCAGCTCCTACAGCATTGTGAAGGTAGCAATATTTTATGAGAATCACGTATAATATTCAAAAAAATAGCCAGGCCAGGTGGCTCATGCCTGTAATCCCAGCACTTTGGGAGGCCGAAAAGGATGATCACTTGAGGTCATGAGTTTGAGACCAGCCTGGCCGTCATGGTCAAACTTTGTCTCTACTAAAAAATACAACAATTAGCTAAGCGTAGTGACTCACCCCTGTAATCCCAGCTGTTCCAGAGAATTACTTGAACCCAGGAGGTAGAGGTTGCAGTGAGCCATGATTGCACCACTGCACTTCAGCGTGGGCAGACAGAGTAAGACTCTATCTCAAAAAAATAAAAATAAAATTACATTCTCCCGTCAGTGAAGATGCGTATCTCTTCTCTAATTTTGAACACTCTAAAAGAATCTCAAAGGTTGGCCAAGTATATATTTTTGAAGAGTTTGAGGCAGAGCACAGCACTCACACCTGTAATCTCAGCATTTTGGGAGGCCAAGGTGGGAGGCTCACTAGAAATCAGGCATTAGAGGCCAGCCAAGCAAGATCCCGTCTCTACAAAAAATTCTTTAAAATTAGCCATGCGTGGTGGTGTGTATAGTCCCAGCTACCCAGGAGGCTGAGACGGGAAGATTGCTCGACACCAGGAGTTCGAGGCTGCAGTGAATTATGATTGCACCACTGCACTCCAGCCTGGACAACAGAGTGAGACCCTGTCAAGAAAAAAAAAAAAGGACAAGGATGAGCGCTAACATTTGACTCATTTTCCCATTCAGGCATATGTCTGTAAACCAGAGGTTCTCACCCGGGGTGGTTTTGTCTTGAGAAAAACATTGAGCAAGTGTCCAAAGGCAGTTTTGTCCATCCTGTCCGTGTACGTAGGGTATGTGTTACTGTTAGATCATGGGCAGAGGCCAGAGAAGCTGTTAAAGACCCTACTGTGCCCAGGATGGCCCCTCAACAAAGGGTTGTCTGTCGCAGAATTTGAATAGAATAGAAACCCTGCCATAGAGCAAAAGCCCCTGGTAAGGGGCAGGTTCTCTGCAAGGGCACAGTGTGATGTCTTCTTTCTCTGCCACACAACCAGCCTAGCAATATGCATCCTTTCCTTCTGAGGTCACCCAGAGATGTGGCAGAGGACGGCAGCACTGAGGTCACAGACTAAGAGCTTGGAAGGATATGATGGGAACAGAAGCAAACAGAAGTGTTAACTGAGGCCTGACTCACCCTAGGCCCTGAACTCTCTTTTTTTTTTTTTTTTTTTTGAGACAGAGTCTTGCTCTCCAGACTGGAGTGCAGTGGCGTGATCTCGGCTCACTGCAACCTCCAACTCCTTGATTCAAGCAATTCTCCTGCCTCAGCCTCCGGAGTAGCTGAGATTACAGGCACGTGCCACCACGCCCAGCTAATTTTTGTATTTTTAGTAGAGACGGGGTTTCACCATGTTGGCCAGGATGGTCTTGATCTCCTGACCTCGTGATCTGCCCCCCTCAGACTCCCAAAATACTGGGATTACAGGCGTGAGCCACCGTGCCCAGCCTGAACTAACTTCTTTACATCAATGTAGTCATTATCCTCAAGATAGCCCTGCAAAGCAGGTACTGCTTTTATGCCCATTTTACAGATGAGGAAGTCGAGGCTCAGGGACATTAAGGTCACACTTCAAGGAGTTTGGAATTTGGAGATTCTAGCCCAGGCTGCCTGAACGATTCATTTCTTCCTGATCAATGTTCTGTGAAAAGCTCTGAGTATTCATCTCTAAAAAGCAATCAAATGGGCTTCCCTTGCCCCCAGCAGTGAGCAATTGGAGTCCAATGTGCCTGAAAGATCAGGATGGCCAATGTGCTATGATTGTTCTGCTCAGACTATGAACCAACTGCATCAATTCCAAGTGGTGCCGTTGCATAAACTGTTGTTGCAAAACATTTGACTGGGCTATTAATATTTTCCCTTAACTGAAGCCTTTTATTTACCTGCCAGAGCCATGGGTCCTCCAAGAGTCCCCTCTGTGGAAGCATATACAAATGACAGGGCAATCTTGATTCACTGGAAACAGGTTATACAAAGCCTACCTTCTTCTTTTTCTTATTTTTGGCCTTGTGTCCCATTTTTAGAGATCATGTAAATCACAAGAAAACAACCTAATATTCAAAGCCGATTTTTAAACCACAACCAAAGAAACACCACTTTGGGGAAGTCTTGAGGTTCACGTAAGTGCAGCCCAAACGGCTGCAAGTTCACAGAAATGAAACCTGAGTCACTGTGCTCCGAGCTGTTGCCCTGGTCAGGCCACCCTTCATGACAGAGATGCTCAATTATGTTTGGACACTTACTAAGGATGCAAAGATTCTGGAACGCTTAAAGGTTTTCAAATGACACGGAATGATGTTCAAGATTTCTACGTATTCTTGGCTGGCTGCAATGGTTCACACCTGTAATCTCAGCACTTTGGGAGACCAAGGAGGGCAGATTGCCTGAGTTCAGGAGTTCAAGACCACCCTGAGCAACATGGTGAAACCCTGTCTCTTCAAAAATACAAAAAAAAAAAACAAAAATTAACCAGGTGTGGTAGCAGGCGCCTATAATCCCAGCTAGGTGGGAGGCTGAGCCAGGAAAACCACCTGGGAGGCTGAGCCAGGAAAACCACCTGAACCTGGGAGGCAGAGATTGCAGTGAACTGAGATCATACCACAGTACTCTAGCCTGAGTGACAGAGTGAGACTTCATCTGAATATATGTGTGTGTGTGTGTATTATATACATATATGCATTATATATGTATACATATAAATATATGTATATTATACACACATATATACAAATATAAATATATAATATATTTTAATATAATATATTAAACATATATATGTGTATATATTTATATATATGTATATATAAATATAACCTTTTGGTTTCTTAGTTCCCACATTTGCAAAATAGGAAAGCATACAATGAATTACTATAGTCCAGGTGCAGTGACTCACGCCTGTAATCCCAGCACTTTGGGAGGCTGAGGCAGGCAGATCACCTGAGGTCAGGATTTCGAGACCAGCCTGGCCAATATGGTGAAACCTCATCTCTACCAAAAATACAAAAATAGGTGGGCGTGGTGGCAGGTGCCTGTAATCCCAGCTACTTGGAAGGCTGAGGCAAGAGAACCACTTGAACCCGGGAGGCGGAGGTTACAGCGAGCCGAGACTGTGTCACTGCACTGCAGCCTGGGCAACAAGAGTGAAACTCTGTCTCAAAAACAAACAAAAAAAAGAATTAATGTATAAAGTGCTGAGGACACCACCCAGCATATAATAAGTACTATATAAGAGTGGCCATAGATTAATAAATACTATTATTTTGTTAACTGTAATTAAATAAATACAACTATTCAATTCTGCATTGGTTTGCAAATTAGTTCATTTTTCTACGTGTTAGTATTTGATGAGCTCCCTTGTTAGAAAGGGATTGATCTGACACGGTCTGTGGAGCACAGTTGCTGGCATGCAGTAGGTGCCCAATAATGTTTTGTTGAAGGAAAGAAAGGATTAAAATGCTGTCCTCCCTTTCATCAAGGATGATCTTAGTACTCCTGGTAGAGCCTTGGGGAACCAAAACAGAAAGGTTCTGTGGAATCTCAGTAGAAAATCCTCAAAGATGATATTTTAGCAGGTTATCTTGAAAGATCAGAGAGAGTCTGGTGCCTCAGTCAGAAGGTGGCTCCCAGTCTCAAGGCGCTGGCAGAAATGGATGCATGGGAAGTGGCAGCGCATCTGCATGGCCAGCAGACTGTCTTCTAGGCAGGCACGCTAGCTGAATGAATGGTCCAGCATCCCCCGAGGAGCCAGACACGCTGCCTACTCCCTGGACAATCAGAATGCAATAACCTGAGCCCTTTCATTGCTGAGCCTGGGTTTAGTTAAGTTGGAAACGCACACTGAAAACAAACTTAAGGCCGGGCACGGTGGATCACGCCTGTGATCCCAGCACTTTGGGAGGCTAAGGTGGGTAGACAACCTGAGGTCAGTAGTTTGAGACCAGCCTGGTCAACATGGTAAAACTCCCGTCTCTACTAAAAATACAAAAATTAGTTGAGCATGCTAGTGCACGCCTGTAATTCCAGCTACTCGGGAGGCTGAGGCAGGAGACTCACTTGAACCCGGGAGGTAGAGGTTGCAATGAGCCAAGATCACACCACTGCTCTCCAGCCTGGGCAACAGAGCAAGACTCTATCTCAAAAACAAGAAAAAAAAAAAAAAGAAAGAAAGAAAGAAAACAAACAAAATGTAAAGTAAAAAACTTCAAGAGGAAACTAAAAAAGCTAAGTGGCACTATTTTTTGAAATGCCATTCTTAGCAGTGTTTATGCTGGTCAATCTTATGAGGGGAAAGAGAAGGAAATGGCGCTTTCTTCAAAGGAACAGAGGAGGATTTGTGGTGGCAGGTGGCCTGCAGTCCTGTGCTCTGGTAGACATCATCTTTCATAACATCTGTTTATGCAGAACGTTCTCATTTTCTTACAGCTGACCTAGGCAGACAACAATTTGGAGGTGTTTGGTTGTACACTTTTCACAATTCTCCCGTATTTTACCTGATAAAATAGGTTAAGTCTCATTTCAAAGCACTCGCCTGGGAATATGAATATAAGTGAATGCACTGGCTCCTGGGGACCCAGCAACCGCCTTAACTAACTGCACGAGGATACTTCCTCCCTCTCGGTGTAGGCTTACCTCCAATGCCATCCTTAGTGGTTCATTCACTAGCTTCTTTGTCTCTAATAAGTGTATATTATATATTTTTAAAAACCATTTTATAGGGCCTGGCACAGTGGCTCATGTATGCAATCCCCGCACTCTGAGAGGCAGAGGCAGGAGAATCACTTGAGTCCGGGAGCTGGAGACCAGCCTGGGCAACAAAGCAAGACCCCCATCTCTGCAAAAAAGTAAAACATAAGCTGGGCATGGTGACAAGCACCTGTAGTTATAGCTATTTGGGAAGCTGAGGAGAAAGAATCAATTAAGCCCTGGATGATAGAGTGAGACCTCGACTTCAAGAAAAAATGAAAAATCGCCAGGCACGGTGGCTCACGCCTGTAATCCCAGCACTTTGGGAGGCTGAGGCAGGCAGATCACAAGGTCAGGAGATCGAGACCATCCTGGCCAACATGGTGAAACCCCGTCTCTACTAAAAAAATAGCAGGGCATGGTGGCGCACGCCTGTAGTCCCAGCTACTCGGGAGGCTGAGGCAGGGAAATCGCTTGAACCTAGGAGTGGAAGTTGCAGTGAGCCAAGATCACAACTCTGTCTCAAAAAAAAAAAAAAAAAGAAAAGAAAAAGAAAATATGTTGTAAGTGAAGAAACTGAGCCACAGGAGGCTCAGCAGCTTGACCAGGTCCATGTCACTAGGAAAGCCAGAGTTCCAAGTCAAGTGTGTTTCAATCCAAATCCTGCACTCTTCATCACTGAAAGACATGGCCTATGCCAAAATGGAAGTTCTAGAAGTGAGGGTTTTTACGTTTGTTTAATTGGGGTCTTTTTGCTTTTTTTCTTTTAAGAGATAGGGTCTACCTCTATCACCCAGGCTGGAGTGCCATGATGCAATCATAACTCGCTGCAGCCTCGGTCTCAAACAATCCTCCTGCCTCAACTTCCCAAGTAGCCAGGTGTGGTGGCAGGCACCTGTAATCCCAGCTACTCAGGAGGCTGAGACAGGAGAATCACTTGAACCCAAGAGGTGGAGGTTGCAGTGAACTGAGATCGTGCCACTGCACTTCAGCCTGGGTGACAGAGCAAGAGACCATCTAAAAAAATTAAAAATAAATAAACAAATAAAAATTAAAGTATCAGTTAGAATCCTTTGGGTGTAAGTAGTAGAAAAATCCAACTCAAAATAGCTAAACAATAAAGAATGATTTCGCGTCACTTAACAAGAAATCTGGAAGAAAAGTATCTCCAGCTAATTCAGCCATTAAGTGGCCTCCTGAATTACATAGTTTCTTCTGTCTTTTCATTCTTCCAGCCCCAGCATACTGGCCTTGTCCTCCCAAGCTAGCTTCCCTAATGTTCACAATACGGCTGCATAGTGCCAGACATCACATCTTCACACAACAGCACTTGAGGCCAGAAAAATCACTCTTCACCTCCTTAAGTTTCTCTTTAGAGAGAAAGAACTCTTTCCTTAAGGCTCCTTAGCACCCATCCCCTCAAATCTCATTGCCCAAAATGATAAATGAATCATTGATGAGAGGAAAGGGATTGCCCTGAGTAGCTTAAACTAATGAGAGCCCACCTCGTTGGTCTGAACATGCATTCCCTGAAGCACATGATGACCCTGAGGAGCGTGGGCACCTGTTAGGAAGAAGGAGAAAGTGAAGAGGTGTCCTAGTCTCTCAAGGCTGCTGTAACAAAATTCCATAAACTGTGGCTTTTAAACAACAAAAATGTATTTTTCATAGTCCTGGAGGTTGGAAGGTCCAGAATGGAGGTACTAGCTGGTTCAGTATCTGCTGTGGACCTGCTTTCCGGTTCACAGATGCTGCCTTCTCTCTGTGTCCTCACGTGGAGGAAGGGAGAAGGCAGCTCTCTGGGGCCTCTTTTATGAAGACGCTAACCCCATTCATGAGGGGTCCGCTGTTATGACCTCATCGCTTCCCAAAGGTCCTACTCCTAATACCATCACACAGGGGTTTCAACACAGGAATTTGGGGGGACAGAAACATTTAGACCATAGCAATAGCCAGGTGGTTAATGATAGACATGGCTAGTGTCTCATCAAATGTCCAATTTTTTTTTTTTTTTTGAGATGGAGTCTCGCTCTTTCTCCCAGGCTGGAGTCCAATGGCATGATCTAGGCTCACTGCCACTTCCGCCTCCCAGGTTCAAGCAATTCTCCTGCCTCAGTCTCCCAAATAGGTGGGACTACAAGCGTGCGCCACCACACCAGGCTAATGCTTGTATTTTTAGTAGAGATGTGGTTTCATTATATTGGTCAGGCTGGTCTTGAACTCCTGACCTCCTGATCTGCCTGCCTCGGCCTCCTAAAGTGCTGGGATTACAGGCATAAGCCACTGCACCCGGCCTCTTCTCTTTCTTATAAACAGAACCCTGGAATTCAGAGTACCAAGAAGCCCAGCTAAAAACAAAACAAACAAACAAAAAAGAATTGATTTCTCCAACTCCCTTGTAGAATTTTTTATCCTTAAAAAGGAAGACTCTGAGGCCAGGCACGGTGGCTCATGCCTGCAATCCCAGCACTTTGGGAGGCTGAGCCAGGAGGATCACAAGGTCAGGAGTTCAAGACCAACCTGGCCAATATGGTGAAACCCCATCCCTACTAAAAATACAAAAAAATTAGCTGGGCGTGGTGGTGCATGCCTGTAATCCCAGCTACTCGGGAGGCTGAAGCAGAAGAATTGCTTGAACACAGGAGGCAGAGGTTGCAATGAGCCGAGATCGCACCACTGCACTCCAGCCTGAGCAACAGAGTGAGACTCCATCTCAAAAAAAAAAAAAAAAAAAAAAAGGAAGATTCTTCGAGCATGTACCTTTGTCACTTTCTCCTCTTATACCAGATGGAATATGTCCCCAGGCCCTGCGGCAGAGCAACTCTCGCCAAACTATGGAGTGCAGCCAGGCAGGATGAAGTGTTCTGAGGTCCCAGTTACTCGGGAGGCTAAGGAGGGAGGATCACTGGAGCCCAGGAGTTCTGGGCTCTAGTGAACTATGACAATTGTGTGTCCTAAGTTTGGCATCAATATGGTGACTTCCTACAAGCGGGGAACCACCAGGTTGCCTAAAGAGGAGTAAATCAGCCCAGGTTGGAAAAAGAACAGGTCAAAACTCCCATGCTGAGCAGTAGTGGGATCGATCTTGGGAGCAGCCGCTGCATTCTAGCCTGAGAAATACAGTGAGACTCCATCTCTTTTTTAAAAAGGAAAAAAATAGGTCGGGTGCGGTGGCCCACACCTATAATCCCAGCACTTTGGGAAGGCGAGGTGGGAGGATTATCTGAGGCCACCAGTTCAAGACCAGCCTGGGCAACATGATGAAACTCCATCTCCACCCAAATACAAACATCAGCCAGGCATGGTGATGAGTGCCTGTAATCCCAGCTACTCAGGGGGCTGAGACGTGAGAATTGCTTGAGCCTGGGAGGCAGAGGATGCAGGACCTGAGACCACGCCACTGCACTCCAGCCTGGATGACAGAGCAAGACTGTCTCAAAAAAAGTAAAAAAGAAAAAAAAAAACATATTAAAAAAAAATTAGGTGGAGAGCAATAAGCAAAGGATAGTGAAGCTGGAAGGGGACGGAGTTTGGGTCCTTGGTTACTTCCTTAAAATGCCCCAGTAGCCCTGCAAGCTAAGACTACATATTACATGGAAAAAATAAAGTCCTACTGAATAACCCACCATTTGGTAGTTTTTGCTGCAGGCAGCCAAGGCAATCTAACCTGCAGGGAGGCAGCCAGGAATATGTACTACATGGAGGGGTCTGGGTGTCCTAGCTCAGGAAAGCTGAGTGACCCTTGCTAATCCAGCCAGCTCTCCAGGGCTCAGGGGGAAATCTCCTTCTCAGTATATAAAGGTATAGAGTGGAGTTGCATCACCCAAGCATTTAACTCACCAAATAAGCAGAGGGAGAGAGAATTCCTTTTATTGACTTTCATCGGCCTTCCAGGTTCAAACGAGATCTTGGCCTTTGATGCACCCAGAAAAAGCAAAACCAAGCCAAATGCTAAGAGAAGCAGGAAAATTCATCCTTGGCTTCTGGGCTTCCAAGAACTCTGGTCCCAGCAGTGTAAGCAATTAAAGATGCCAATTGATCTTCTGCCCCGGTGCTTCTTCCTAGTGACAGACACTGAGGTACAAGTCTGGAACAAAACTTTACACTCATCTAGTGGTAGAAGAAAAAATACTGCATCCTCAAAGAAGGCAGGAGAAACAATACAGGCCAATCCTTAACGTGTGTCTGCTGAGTATAGTTTCTTGTGAGGTTAAACTTAGGAATTTAAGAGAATCAGAAAATGACAATATTGCCTTTAGGTTTTTTTGTTTATTTGTTTGTTTTTTTGAGACGGAGTCTTATGCTGTTGCCCAGGCTGGAGTGCAATGGCATGATCTCAGCTCACTGCAACCTCCGCCTCGCAGGTTAACATGATTCTCCTGCCTCAGCCTCCAGAGTAGCTGGTATTACAAGCTACAGGGGTCTGGATGTTCTACCTCTACAACAGCACACCACCACATCCGGCTAACATTTGTATTTTTAGTAGAGACGGGGTTTCACTATATTGGCCAAACTGGTCTGGAACTCCTGACCTGGTGATCCACCTGCCTCGGCCTCCCAAAGTGCTAGGATTACAGGGGTGCGTCACCACACCTGGCCTGCCTTTAGATTTATATTCCATTTAATAATAGTAATCAATTAACTAAGGTAGCTGGCATTTTTTGAGCACTTACTATTTGTCATTAATGGTGCCACACATTTCACATGGATCTTTCTTATCTAAGCCTCACAAGCCAAGAAGGAGAAACTATTATTATTCCATTTGACAGATGAGGAAGCTAATGCAGAACATAGCTAAGAAACGTGTCCAGGCCAAGTATGGTGGCTCATGCCTGTAATCTCAGCATTTTGGGAGGCCGAGACGGGCAGATCCCTTGAGCCCAGTTTGAGACCACCATGGGCAACATGGTAAAACCCTGTCTCTACAAGGAATATAAAAATTATCTGGATGTGGTGGCACATGGCTGTGGTACCAGCTACTTGGGAGGCTAAGGTGGGAGGATAAAATTTGAGCACAGGAGATTGAGGCTGCAGTGAGCCATGATCGTGCCACTGCACTCCAGCCTGGGTGACAGAGCAACACCCTGGTCTCAAAAAAAAAAAAAAATGTAGGCCGGGCGCGGTGGCTCAAGCCTGTAATCCCAGCACTTTGGGAGGCCGAGGCGGGTGGATCACAAGGTCAAGAGATCGAGACCATCCTGGTCAACACGGTGAAACCCCGTCTCTACTAAAAAAAATACAAAAATTAGCTGGGCATGGTGGCGCGTGCCTGTAATCCCAGCTACTCAGGATGCTGAGGCAGGAGAATTGCCTGAACCCAGGAGGCGGAGGTTGCGGTGAGCCGAGATCGCACCATTGCACTCCAGCCTGGGTAACAAGAGCAAAACTCCATCTCAAAAAAAAAAAAAAAAAAAAAATGTGTCCAAAGTCACACAACTTTAAGGGGCAATTCTTCATTGCACATGAGGGGCACCTGATTCCCCACTGGCATAACTAACATTAACAGAGAATATCTGTGAGTGCATTTAGGCTCACGTGAGACATGCTGAAAGCAGCTCCCAAGTTCAGCGGTATCCACTCTGTTTATTTCAATACGGCGCTCTCAAGACCACAATTCAGAAAAGATAGTTTATTGGTCGAGCACAGTGGCTCACACGTGTAATCCCAGCACTTTGAGAGGCCAAGGCAGGTGGATCACCTGAGGCCTGGAGTTCAAGACCAGCCTGGCCAACATGGTAAAACCCCATCTCTGCTAAAAATACAAAAAATTAGCCAGGTGTGGTGGTGCGCGCCTGTAATTCCAGCTACTCAGGAGGCTGAGGCAGGAAAATTGCTTGAACCCGGGGGGCGGATGTTGCAGTGAGCTGAGATTGCACCATTGCACTTCAGCCTGGGCAACCAGGGAAACTCCGTCTCAAAAAAAAAAAAAAGAAAGATAGTTTTTTGTTGTTGTTGTTTTGTTTTGTTTTTAGACAGAGTCTCGCTCTGTCACCAGGCTGGAGAGCAGTGGCACGACCTCAGCTCACTGCAACCTCTGCATCCCGGGTTCAGGTGTTTCTCCTGCCTCAGGCTCCCAAGTAGCTGAGCCTACAGAAGTGTGCCACCGTGCCCAGCTAATGTTTGTATTTTTAGTAGAGACAGGGTTTCACCATGTTGGCCAGGATGGTCTCGATTTCTCTACCTCGTGATCCGCCCATCTTGGCCTCCTGAAGTGTTGGGATTACAGGCATGAGCCACCGCGCCTGGCCAAGAAAGATAGTTTACTAAGGACATAGCTTAATGGTACAGTTTATTCAACCACCAGCACCTTTCCATGCTAAAACAGAGTGAAGACATCATCCATCGCTCATAAAACTCCAGTGTCTTTTCTAGGATACGTCTAGTCCATGGTCTTTCTGAATGAGCCTCCAATGGCTACTCTGCCCCCCACAGATTCCCATAAAGGAGTTTATAACCCAATCCAAAATCTCTGGCCTGGTTCTATCACGTGCTTGATTTTGCCTCCTTGGCGCTTCCTGCATACCAAGTACTTCATACACAATTCAACCTTGAATCCTCACCACAAGCTTTTGTGTGAGCTCGGCAGCGTCATGCCAGTCTTTTAGATGGAGACACAGAGGCTCAAAGGTGTTGAGGATCCTCCCCAAAGTCTCACAACTAGTGTGTGTGCGAGCCACAGCATCACCACAAACAGGAAGTATGGCCCCTCACCAGGACCCCCAGCCAACAGAAAGGAGTCCATAGAATTCTAGCCCTGCCTCCACTTGCCACTCCAGAGCTCTTGAAGATGCTCTTCAATGCCATCAGCCCATAAAAGGCAGCTCCTGCCCTGGGCTGAGGGGGAGGTCCTCTTTTTCTAATGAAGAGAGTTCTCAGATGGGCTTATGTTGGCGGAAGCCAGTTAAAATTGAGTGAACCCATTCCTTTTTTTTTTTTTTAATCCAAAATGTGTTTATTGAGATGGATTCCCACTCATCTTGATTCAGAGTGCTTTTAGTGCTGCTTCCTCCTGAAAGAACATCCTTCTGTAAGCCTCGCTTCTCCTCATGTAGGCTGGCAGAGGACAGTGAAGCAGCCAACACACAAAACTACCGTTTGTGCATGGCTGAAGAGCGTGGTGATTTTACAGGATCCTGGGCATTTCACATCCATGTAGTAGGAATTGGGGCTCTGCACCAGGCGTTTCTTCTTGTGTTTCCTGTTCTCCTCTTCTGGAGAGGCATGAAGGAGATCCTTTGCGAGAGGCATGTTCTCGTGGGTAGGTCGTCACCGCCGGAAAGCGAGTGAACCCATTCCTAAAGGTATGTTCACATGTAGCACCAAGGCAAGAATGTCGACTGAGGTTTTTCTCCCTTACCAGCCTTGAACAAGTTTCTTCGCCTCTCTTTGCCTCAGTTTTCAAAACTATAAGGCGAAGATAATACCAGCATCTACCTCAGAGGGCTGATGTGAGCGCTAAATGAATTAATACTTATAATGCACCTAAAATAGTGCCTGACATATAAGTGAACTATGATTATTACTGTTGTTGTTTTCTTTTATTTTTTTTTCTTTGAGACGGAGTTTTGCTCTGTCGCCCAGGCTGGAGTGCGATAGCACGATCTCGGCTCACTGCAACCTCCCCCTTCCAGCTTCAATCAATTCTCCTGCCTCAGCCTCCTAAGTAGCTGGGATTACAGGAGCCCGCAACAACACCCAGCTAATTTTGTATTTTTAGTAGAGACGGGGTTTCACCATGTTGGCCAGGCTGGTCTTGAACTCCCGACCTCAGGTGATCCACCCACGTTGGCCTCCCAAAAGTGCTGGGATTACAGGAGTGAGCCACCATGCCCGGCCCTGTTGTTATTACTACATGACTTTTTTGCATGCTAGAAACTTATTGTCTGCTACATACACACACACACACACACACACACACACACACACGCACACACACACGCAGACACGTACACACACAAGTGCATGCACACACACGCACACACTCACACACACGCATATGCACACACGCACACAGACATACACTCACATGCGCATGCACACACACATGCACACACACACGCATGCACACAGACAACGTACACACACTCACACGTGCACGCACGCACACTCACACACACACACGCATATGCACACACGCACACAGACACATACACTCACACGCGCACGCACACACACATGCACACATTCACACACACACACACACACACACACACACACACACAGAAAATTCCTGATTTGCATGTTTTGCATTTGGTCCAGGTTACTTTTATTTGTTTTCCCTTAAGCAAAGACCAACAGATCATCCATTGAGATATCTAGATCCTGCCTTTTGAATTACTGTTATAATGAAAAGGGACTCAACATTTAGATCAAAGTCTACCTTTAAGACAATGCAGTCTAAAAGCTAAGTGGGGTGGGGTGGGTGGTGGAATAAGAACCAATCCCATTCTTTTGTTTCCTGCTGTGCTGTGTCATTGCTGTTTTCCATTCTGTGATTCAGTCTTCTTTCTGTAAATGAAGGGCACACCCCTTGAATAAAAGGAGCCTGCGATTGTCTAGAATTATTATCTGTGTCTGCAGAATCACATCGCCACCCACTCCCAGGGATCTAATATAGTTTCCTAAGACCAACAGCTGCACAGCCAGCTCAGGTAATAAAGCAAAAATAGTCAAGTTCCTGGCAAGCCTTACAAATAAATGCTCCTGGTGCATTCCTGATGACAAAGGCAAAATGCGTCCCTTCCCAAAAGTCTTAAGTTGGGATTTGGGGTGAATCATGCTTAAGTAGCCTCCTCTCTGGATTTTTCATTGTGCTCTTCAAGATTTTTTCCATAACTTTTAGTACAAGATGAATCCTGGAGGTGCTTGAATAGAACCTGCTAGAAGCTATACTTGCTGTCGCTGAAAAGATTGCGCAAAACAGGCTAGGAATCCTAAACTCTCTGACCAACTGTTTACATGCATGAGTTAGCTTTTTATGCCTTTTCTCCCGCATTTATAACGCGAAGATTGTTTACTCTGACAACCTCCTGGGTTGCTAAGAGAATCAAATAAGAAATAATATGTTAATAGTGCTTTGAAAAGGACAGTCACAAAACCTAACTTTTCCATCAAGCTTTCAAAGGACCTTTTCTTTATTGGATTTGATATACAGAAAGAAAAAATTTTTTTGCTTGATTAATAGAGACGTATTCTAAAAGGTGGTTGCTCATAGACTTTTTCTAACACAATTCTGTAGCCTGAAAGCCCCAGGGACACTGAAAAAGTTTTGCCAACAAGAAGAGTATCCTATCAGGTTAAAAATCCCAAACTTAAGAAAATCATTAGCCCCTTGACAATTCTTAGTCAAAATCTGCCCATGCTGGTCATTTATTCTTTCAGCTCCTGTGATTGAGATGCCAATAATTACGTATGCTGTTCTCCTAAGAAAAGCCTGGTTCAGGTTCATAACCAGGAAAGCTTCTCAACCGGAGGCGTTGCCGGAAGCCACCATTTGTTGAATTCTTGATGTCCTTGCAAGTGGAGATGAGGCAGAAGGGGGGCGCCTGTTCCCAGCTTTGCCTACCATCACCGCCTCCCTCGGGCTCCTCTTTCTCTTCCTATTTTCTACTTCACCCAATTTGTAGGGAATAAGCTATACAAAAGTATCAAGCAAGCTGGTGAAACTTTACTTAAAACATAATCTAAAAGCCAGAATGCAACTTGATTGTTTTACAGTAGATTAACCAAAGACCCACATTTTTTTGTACAGAGTCTCAAGCATCCTCGGGGACCTTAACTGCTTCTCTCTTAGGCTCTGGAAGAAGCTGGTTTTTAAACAGGATTTTTTTCTTTAATATTTAAAGACACTGTTTTATGCCTTCACCTAGTGGGATGTGTATTTTAAAGAATAGAATGTAAACAACGTTAGTCATTTGGATGTTTCCTATGCTTTAAACATACACCCACACACCCACACCCACACACACACACACACACACACACACACACAACAAAAAGAAAAACACCACAACAGTAAGCATAAAAGAAGAACTATTTTATGGAATAAATAGTTTTAATATTTTATTATTTTAATAATAATAGTTTTAAAAGAACTATTTTATGGAATCTACCTGGTTCCGAGCGGGGTAGAATTCCAGATCAGTTTCCAAACATGATTTCACGAGCAATGCCTCGAACCAGGAAGTTCTTTCATGTTCTGAAGCCTCCTGATTCTTAGAAATTAAAGGGCTTTCTGTTTATTATGTAGTTGTTTGTTTGGGTGTTTGCTTTTGCCAATTGGCTATATTTATTTTTATTTTAGATTACAGAGTAAAGGAAAAACACTGTAGTATATATGACTGAAAATAGAAACTCACCCTTCTCTCCCTCTCTGACACGCCTTTCCTTACCCCACCCCATTTTTTATTTACTTCCTGTATTAATGGTAAGAGAGTATTCTTGTCCTTTTTAAATATTTTTATACATCTAAGCACACACACACACACGTATGCAGATACATGTCCTTTTTTAAAAACATAGAGGAAATCATGCAGTATTCCTCTTTCTACAGCTGTGTTTCTATCAACAATAATGCTGGATGATCTCTCCTTGGCCAAACCTATAGCCTATCTCATTCCTGAGGGTTTTTTTTTTTTTGAAGACTTTTGCTCACTTAAAACCACGTTGATTTTCCACTGCCTTTTAGAGGCAACCTCACCTCCTCTCAAGGAAGCTTTCAAGCACGCAAAGCAGGCTCACTTCCCCTCTTGGCTGGAGGAAATTAGGCCTTCACGCTTTCAGAAATAGCATTACTGTACCCCGTTGCCCTATTCTGGTCTAAGTACCCAACAGACAAATTATCCTTTTCCTGTTAGCTGTGACTTTGAGTTTTCAGGACCGGGGCAGTTCCTAAAGTCAGAGGGAGAGAACGGTAATCATTTTTTACAAGGAGTGTGTCTTGATGGAGACAGAGGTTTAACCACAATGACAAGCTGCTCAGCACAGCCCTGCCTGGCTGGAAAAGCATCTGTTTTCACTCCCTCGCCTGGTTACTAGTGGGTTCTGTTGCCTCATTCATAAAGATGAGATCGCTGAAACAACAGGCAGCCGCAAAGCTCCAGGAAGTACAGCAGCACGCAGCTCCTCTCCGAGGTGTGAGTTGGTGTGTGTGGTGTGTGTCCATGCGTGTTTTGCACGCACACTTACAGCTGCAGCACTGGGCCCAGAAAGATGTTCTGCCAGAGGAAGACAGGAATCTCCCTAGCAGCAGGCAAAACAGCCCAGGAGTTGGAACAAGGCCCAGGCAGCCTCCTTTACTCCTTCATTCGTGCGGTTAATAAGCATCAGTCTGCCTCTCTTAATACAGCCCAGTGGTCAGACTCAACTCAGGGGTCAGATTCCTGGATTCCAGTCCAGGCACTGCCACTCACCGGCAGTGGTATTCAGTCTCTCGATTCCTCAGCTTTAAAATGTTGCAAAATACACATCCCAATGTCTTATCCAAACCCTTATAGCCCAATACACTTTGGAATTCTACATATTTATGTTTTAGAAATGTGATGCGGTGCCTATATCTGATATGACATTGCACTTCCAGCGGGGTCGGGGAAGCACTCCCTGTGTCATCTGATACATCGAGATGTCCACAAAGAAACATACAAAGATCTAACCGGGCGTGGTGGCTCACGCCTGTAATCCCAGCGCTTTGGGAGGCCGAGGCAGGTGGATCACATGACATCAGGAGTTCCAGACCAGCCTGGCCAACATGGCAAAACTTCATCTTTATTTTAAAAAATACTAAAAATTAGAAGGGCATAATGGCGGGTGCCTGTGATCCCAGCTACTCAGGAAGCTGAGGCAAGAGAATCGCTTGAACCCAGGAGGCAGCGGTTGCAGTGAGCTGAGATCACACCACTGCACTCCAGCCTGGGCAACAGAGCAAGACTCCATCTCAAATAAATAAATAAATAAATAAGAAAAATACAGGCTATAAATAGCTTCACATTCATTCAAATCCCATTTTGCAACCAAATGAGTCAGGTTGGAGCCAGTAAGATTTTGCTTCAAAATTCATATTTTATTAATTTATTTTATTTTATTTTATTTTTTGTATCTTTAGTAGAGACAGGGTTTTACCATGTTGGCCAGGCTGTTCTTCAACTCCTGAACTCAGGTGATCTACCCACCTTGGCTTCCCAAAGTGCTGGGATTACAGGCATGAGCCACTGTGCCTGGCTTAAAATTCATATTTTATACACTATGAAATACTATGCAGCCATCAAAAACGATGAGTTTATGTCCTTTGTAGGGATATGGATGAACCTAGAAACCATCATTCTCAGCAAACTGACACAAGAACAGAAAATCAAACACCGCATGTTCTCACTCATAGGTGGGTGTTGAACAATAAGAACACATGGACACAGGGAGGGGGGCATCACACACTGGGGTCTGTTGGGGAAAAATAGGGGAGAGACAGCGGGGGGTGGGGAGTTGGGGAGAGATAGCATGGGGAGAAATGCCAGATATAGGTGAAGGGGAGGAAGGCAGCAAATCACGCTGCCATGTATGTACCTATGCAACAATCTTGCATTTTCTTCACATGTACCCCAAAACCTAAAATGCAATAAAATAAATAAATTCATATTTTAAAAGTATGGCTCTCAGAGTTTCTTAGAATTCAGGAATAGTGGTTGCAGGTTTGTGGGTCCTTAATATTAAGAACCTGTTACTTTCAATGGCAAAAAACATAATTACTCTTGCAACCACCTAATACTATCTTCTTGCTGGGGTGGTGAGGAGGATTACAAGGGGTAATCCATGAAAAGAGCACTTAGTGAATGCTCAGTAAGTATTTGCTGAGAGTCCCCTATGTGCCCTGCACTGTGTTACAGCAGCTGACCAATAATCACAGGCAGGGACCCCACACATTTCCTGTATAAAGCCGGATAATAAATACTCTGCAATGTCTAGGGCAACCTCTCACCTTTGCTCAAAAGCAGCCATGGACAATCTGTTTAAGAAAATAAATGTAAATAAAACTTTATTTACAGTAAGAGACAAAGGGCCAAATTTGAACACCATGACTGTAGCTCTTCTTAGTGTTCACATACATTCTTTTCTGAGACAGGGTCTCGCTCCGTTGCCCAGGCTGGAGTGCAGTGGCAGGATCTCGGATCACTGCAACCTCCACCTTCCAGGTTCCAAGTGACTCTCAGTCTCCCGAGTAGCTGGGACTACAGGCGCCCACCACCATGCCTGTCTACATTTTGTATTTTTAATAGAGATGAGGTTTCACCATGTTGACCAGGCTGGTTGCCCAAAGTGCTCCTAAAGTGTTGGTATTTTACAATTTTACAGGCATGAACCACCACTCAGGCCCACAGTGTTCACATTCTAATTCAGGAGACAGTCAACTAATTGACTAATAAAACAAATGCTCAGGCTAGGCGTGGGGGCTCACGCCTGTAATCCCAGCACTTTGGGAGGTCAAGGTGGGCAGATCACTTGAAGTCAGGAATTCAAGACCAGCCTGGCCAACATGGTGATACCCCATCTCTACTAAAAATACAAAAACTAGCCAAGCGTGGTGGTATGTGCCTATAATCCCAGCTACTCAGGAGGCTGAGGCAGGAGAATTGCTTGAATCCTGGAGGTGGAGGTTGTGATCAGCTGAAATTGCACTTCTGTACTCCAGCCTGGGTGACAGAGCAAGACTCTGTCTCAAAAAAATAAAAATAAATAAAGATTATTGGTAGGTGTAGAGAGCTGAATTGCGTCTCCCCGCCACCTCCAAAATTCGTGTCTGCCCAGGACCTCAGAATGGGACCTTATTTGGAGGCAGGATTTTTGCAGATGTAATTAAGATGACATCATACAGGATTCCAGTAACCCTAAATCCCTCAGGAGGACCGAAATCAATTTTCAACATTTTTATTTTCTGTAGTGAAAAGCCAACTCAGCCTCCTACTAAGAATAATAGGAGAGGAACTCCCCAAGTTTAACAAGTGGGTTCAGATGGTATAGTGGGGATAAACACCTCCTACAGTTGATAAGGACCCTTAATCTCAGAACTTTCTCTACTGAACACATAAAAGCAAGAATTTGGATAACTGGGTTTTTTGTTGTTGTTGTTGTTGCTGTTTTGTTTTTAATCTAATGCAGCCTACACTGGCCAAAGACCCTGCTTAAATACTTTTTCAGCATTGCCATTTAAATGTAAGACTCAAATCGCTGAAAGGTGTCCTTAACTTTCTAGAAAAGCCTTAGATGAAAGACTCACCCAAACCCCTGGAATATACTATTTTAGTGTGGGTGACACTATTGTGTAGCTGTTATTTTCCCAGGCTCTGCCTCTGTAATAAAACAAATGTTCAGGCTAGTGATGCCACTTAAGCTCCGTAAGCCTTGATCTTGTCTGCAAAATCAGGATGAGGATAATGGCAGCCAACATTTACCAAGAGCTTGCTGTGTGCAGACACGAGGCTGTGTCTCGCATGCCTTCTTGCTTAATCATCACTGTCATTATCCCCATTTTGCATATGAGGCCCCTTCTTGACAACTGCAGGGGGCAAAGCCAACAGCACTGTTTTCTACCTTGAGTTGTGTGCTACACGACTGCTTGTAAAGTTTTAACAACTTACCTCGCAACTGACACTTATACAGCTAGTGAGCAACAACTAGATTTGAACTCAGCTCTTATCCAATCAGTGCCTCGTTTGTCTTATCTATACCTCTACCTTGTAAAATCAGAAAAGTACATAAAGCACAGGAAGCCATATGGCTGAGAGCTCACACACACACACACACACACACACACACACAATCACACACACGCTCACACATACACACAATCACACACTCACACACACACACACACACACACGCAGACTGGTATTGCTTTATTTCTGACGCGTTCTCTGAACAGCAGTAACAGCACTGTATTCCTCTCGTTTTTTTAATCAGTGCCCACTCTCTGCCAGGATTTTAACCATGTCATCCCTACTCCTGCCACAAGCCTTGTAGTAGGCATATTTGGTTACCTACTTTTTTTTTTTTTTGAGACGAAGTGTCACCCTTGTCCAGGCTGGACTGCAACCATCTCTGTCTCTCAGATTCAAGTGATTCTCCTGCCTCAGCCTCCTGAGGAGCTGAGATTACAGGCATGCGCCACCATGCCTGGCTAATTTTGTATTTTTTAGTAGAGATGGAGTTTCTCATGTTGGTCATGCTGGTCTCGAACTCCCAACCTCAGGTGATCCACCCGCCTGGGCCTCCCAAAATGCTGGTATTACAGGCATGAGCCATAGCGCCCTGCCAGCTCGATATATTCAGGTCTGTACTTTACTTGAACATACTTCAGTGTAATTAATCAGTGTGATAAACTGTTCATACAGTGAGTCTAAGCCCAGTTGTATCATGGGAGTGGTCAGCTAACAATGTGTTCAGGATGGTTCACAAGCATAACGCTAGAAAGTTCCACACTCCAGCCACAGGCATTGAGAGTGCTTCCCGCAGTTCAGAAACAGATTTTCTATTGGTGAAACTAGTGACTAGTAAATTTGCATAATGATATTATAAATGGATTTTCATTGGTGGAATTAAAGGTACTCAGGACCTGCGGATTGACTAGAATGTGTTACAGGATGCAGCAATCTGTCCTTCACCTACTCCCTTCCCTGCCTCATTCCCTAACTGATTCTGTTCCAGGCACTGGTTTGAGAGAATTTCTGATTGCCTCATGCAGCCCAGAAAGCACAGGCCCCAGCGTCTGGAATGTTGTTATGCCTGTTTTGAATCCACCCTCCCTGCAGGGTGTGACCAGAGCACCTAGAAGAATGGAGTGCTAGGCTATACAGGCTGCATAGGATGACTATCATTAACCACAACTTACTGAATATTTTCAAATAGTTACCAGAGTGGACTTTGAAAGTTCACAACACAAGGAAATGATGAATGTTAGCGGTGACGGCTAAGCTAATTATCCTGATTTGATCATTACACATGATATACATGTAGCGAAATATCACACTGTATCCCATAAGTATGTGTGACTATTGTGTGTCAATTAAAAATAATAGTAATATACCAGTCATGCGATTAGAGCCAAAAAACTAAATTAAATCTAAAAATAAAGATACTAATAAAGGGGGAAAAAAAAGAACAAAATGCTGAGACTTTGTCAAGCTTTCAGAAGTGTCGTATGAACAGTTTTGTGCCTTCTTTGCTAGTAAGTATTTGGCTATAAGAGTAGCAGAATTTGGACAGAGATTTGATTTTATGATAAGCTGTAGCTAGGTTGTGGGAGAATCACTAACACTTACCTCCACCAAAAATAACCTCAGAATTGCTCCATGTCAATGGCTTAGATCACAGCAATTGACATGCTTCTCAAGAATCCTCACCTATTTCTTCCTTTACTAGGAGAATCCCTACTGATTCAGCCTTTAGTCAGCAATATATTCAGAGAAGATGAGTCCAGGAGATGAATCAATATTGGTCTAAGCCAGGAGTCAGCAAACTACAACCACAAGGATTCTGGCCTGCCATCCTTTTTTGTAAATAAAGTTTTATTAGGACACAGCCACACCCATCCTTTTACATGTTTCTTGCTGCTGCAACACCAGAACTGAGTACTTGTAACCAAGACTGCAGGGCTACAAAACCTAAAATATTAACTATCTGGCCCTTTATAGAGAAAGTTTGTCAACCTCTGGTATAGAATGATGCTAATCAAAGGGTATGCTAGAAAACAGAAGCACTGGCATCACCCAAAAGCTAGTTAGAAATGCAGACTCTCGGGCCGGGCGCAGTGGCTCAAGCCTGTAATCCCAGCACTTTGGGAGGCCAAGGTGGGTGGATCACGAGGTCAAGAGATCGAGACCATCCTGGTCAACATGGTGAAACCCCATCTCTACTAAAAATACAAAAAATTAGCTGGGCATGGTGGCATGTGCCTGTAATCCCAGCTACTCAGGAGGCTGAGGCAGGAGAATTGC
>NW_022437032.1:2235214-2281953 GCF_009761245.1 Sapajus apella
TGTGCCTGTAATCCCAGCTACTCAGGAGGCTGAGGCAGGAGAATTGCCTGAACCCAGGGGGCGGAGGTTGCGGTGAGCCGAGATCGCGCCATTGCACTCCAGCCTGGGTAACAAGAGCAAAACTCCGTCTCAAAAAAAAAAAAAAAAAAGAAAGAAATGCAGACTCTCCTGTCTCACCCAGACCCATGTGGAATCGGAATAAGTAAATGCAAGTATAAACATGTAGATTCTAGAAATTAATCCCCTTAAAACTATCAGAGCAGCATGCTTGTGTTTTTTGTTTTTTTCAAACAAAAGGTCTCACATATTTATTACCATACCCAGCCTAATAGCGCAGAGCACGCAAACAAGCAGAAAAAAATACATTCCCAATAAAACATGTCCAATGGTTCAAATAGTGGTGACATTTTCAGCTTTCTATGGTAAGATGATCATGACCTTGATACAGCATAAATATGTGCTATCTCTTGGACAATTCCCTATAGACACATCTTGGTTCTTCTCCAATGTCCCCTTTTAGAGTTGTATCTGATTTTTTTTTTTTTTTTGAGACGGAGTCTCGCTCTTATAGCCCAGGCTAGAGTGCAATGGTGTGATCTCAGCTCACTGCAACATCTGCCTCCCGGGTTTAAGCAATTCTCCTGCCTCAGCCTACTGAGTAGCTGGGATTACAGGTGTATGCCACCACTAATATTTTTTGTATTTTTAATAGAGATAGGGGTTTCACCATGTTGGCCAGGCTGGTCTCAAACTCCTGACCTCATCTGCCCACCTCGACCTCCCAAAGTGCTGGGATTACAGGCATAAGCCACCATGCTTGGCCTGTACCTGATTTTATTACCAGTTTTCATCTGAATCCACTAGGGAATGGGACAATTTTGCTTTTGTTTCTTGGCCAAGAATCGCTTCATCATGAAAGTCTTGTGACAAGATATGGCAAGAAGCAGAGTCAAGCACACACCATGATGGAGGAGAAAGGAAGAGAGAGGGGGCATGCTCCTGTTTTAAGACTATTACTTCGCAATATTCCATTGGGTTGTTTGCAGATTAAATGAGCTAATACAACTAAACGATCAGCATAGTACACAGCACGTACTCGGTGACTGGTAACTTACTGTTTCCAATCACAAGTGAATGAGGAACATCTTGCTCCCCTGGCTGACAAAGGGAAAGAGAAAGTGGGGTTAGGAAACCAGAGCCACGTTTCGTAGACCTGAAGACAAACCCTCGGCTAACCTTGGCACTTAGAAAGCAGCACCTGGCCGGGCACAGTGGCTCACACTTGTAATCCCATTACTTTGGGAGGCTGAGACGGGCGGAACACGAGGTCAGGAGTTCGAGACCAGCCTGGCCAATATAGTGAAACCTCCATCTCTACTGAAAATAGAAAAAATTAGTCTGGCGTGGTGGCATATGCTTGGGAGGCTGAGGCAGGAGAATCGCTTGAACCTGGGCGGCGGAGGTTGCAGTGAGCAGAGATTGCACCATTGCACTCCAGCTCACGCGAAAGTGTGAGACTCAGTCTCAGAAAAAAAAAAAAAAAAGAAAGAAAGAAAGAAAAAGAAAGCAGCACCTAATACACGCCTGTAGTCCCAGGTACTGGGGGAGGCTGAGAATCTCTTGAACCCAGGAGGCGGAGGTTGCCATGAGCTGAGATCACACCACTGCACTCCAGCCTGGGCAACACAGCAAGATTGCCTCAATAATAATAATAATAGAAATTTTAAAAATAAAAAAGGAAAGCAGCACCTAAGACCCTCAAGCTTGGACAAGGGTTAAGTGACTCCTGAATGGGGAAAAGCCACAAATAATCAACAGAATTTCTCAACACACCAAGATGTTTCCCACTTCAAGAAATGTGCCTCCAGTGTGGGCAACACGGCAAAAACTCATCTCTACAAAAAATACAAATAGTAGTGGGGTGTGGTGCTACACGCCTGTAGTCCCAGCTACTTGGGAGGCTGAGGTGGGAGGATCACCTGAGCTCAGGAGATGGAGGCTGCTGTGAGCCATGATCTGCACTCCCACCTGGGTGACAGATAGAGCTCCTGTCTCAAAAAAAGGAGGGGAGAAAGGAAGGGAGGAGGATATGAGGGAGGGAGGAAGGAAGGGAAGGAGGGAGGGAGGGAAGTTGCCTTTGCTGTTTTCTCTACTTGGAACTCTCTTTGGTGGTCTGAATCTTCACCCTGTGGTTTGTGTTCATCATTCAAGCCTCTTCCTTAGCCTCTGCGGCCCCTAATGCTACACCCAACTTTGATCACTTTCTGTCTCTTCTATCCCGTGTCGTTTCCTTCCTAGCATTCCTCCTCGTCACCTGAAAATATCCTGTTCATTGACTAAAGCTTAGTTACTATCTGTCTTGTTCACTCCTGGATTCTTGGAGCACAGGGCAGTGCCTGGCACCTGGTAGGCTTTGAAGTAGGTAAGAATTTGCCTGAATGGAAAGATGAACAGTCGAACACAGGCCTCCTCTTAGAGGAGAAAAATGTATGGGATTTGGGGTCATTCAGTCATGTATTAGCTGAGGCACCTGTTGTACCTGGGCCTCCTTCTCATCTAGAAAATGAAAATGACACCTGCCTCATAGAGTTATCAGAAAGGTTTGGCATAGAATATTCAGAACTCACAGCCAGGGGCCTGGAATATTAGAAACACAGAAGACATAATTTTTTAAATTTTATTTATTTTATTTTATTTTTGAGACAGGGTCTCACTCTTGTTGCCGAGGCTAGAGCGCAATGGTGTGACCTTGGCTCACTGCAACCTCCTTTTTTAGTGGAAACGGGGTTTCACCATATTGGCCAGCCTGGTCTCGATCCATCCACCTCGGCCTCCCAATGTGCTGGGATTACAGGTGTGAGCCACCACACCCTGCACTTTCAGTTTTTAGATAAGCATCTACATGCAGTTTCAATAAAGCTGATGAGGCCGTAAAGGTTTTTTGTTTGTTGTAAATTTAGGATAAAATCATTTTCAAGTTTTGAGGGGAAAAAAGTAGAAAGAGGGAAAACATTTTAAAAACTTTGTTTTGTTTTTAATATTCCTGGGCCCCTAATAGATTCAGTTATTTAATAACTGTTATTACTTCTGACATTTAAGCTTTGTTTTTCCTGGTCAGCATCACATTTTAAAAATGAAGCATTTTTCCAGCCAGGCGTGGTGGTTCACACCTGTAATCCCAGCACTTTGGGAGGCCGAGGCCAGCAGATCACATGAAGTCAGGAGTTCGAGACCAGCCTGACCAACATGGAGAAACCCCATCTCTACCAAAATTACAAAAATTGGCCAGGTGTGGTACTTCATGCCTGTAGTCCCAGCTGCTTGCGAGGCTGAGGCACAAGAATCGCTTGAATCCAGGAGGTAGAGATTGCAGTGAGCTGAGATCGTGCCACTCCACTCTGGCCTGGGCTACAGAGCAAGACTTCATCTCAAAAAGAAAAAAAAAATAATAGTTTTGGAGGAAGACGTACGTAAGATTAAGAGCGCCGGCTAGGCTAATCTAGATCAAAAATCTGTAAAGATTTTTGCAAAGAGACAGTAAATATTTTGAGTTTCACTGATCATACAGTGTCTGCTATTGTATCTCAAAAGCAACCACAGGCAATACATAAGCAAATAAATCTAGGTTTCAATAAAACTTTATTTACAAAAACACATACTGAGCTGAATTTGGCCCTCAGGCTGTAATTGCTAACCCCTGATCTAGAATTATATTCTGTCTCCCCCATTTCCTAGCTGAGTGGTCTGACTTCCATTCATCTATAAATGGAAATAATAATTATACTGCCTCATTAGATTCAGAGGATGACATGGATCTGTGTATAAAATGCTTATTCCCTGTAAGAGCTCACTAAATGTTAACTGTTATTATAATTTTCCTTTTTTTACAGTAGGGAAATAAAGCAATCTGTCCAAGTTGGGCAAGTAGGAAGTGTCACACTCTACTGCGCCGCCTCCAGAAGATGTTTCCTCTGCCCAATGAATTTAATTTGATCTTAGCTTAGCTTTTGACTAAAAATGCCTTTTCCCTTTTTTCTAAGCAATTCCTTTCAAGGTGAAGTCATCAGAGACAAATAAAAATCAGAAGGGAAGGACAGCGGTCTGTAAATGACCACAACTGATTAAACTCGTTGGGAAGAGAGATAATAACTCCGCCCTGCAAGGGTTTCTTCTGCCCCATCTCACCTCCTTTTTGGAGAAAGAAATTGTTCCCCTGGTTTGTCCCATTTTGTCCTGGGGCTGGACTGAAGAGTCTCTGAAGGCTTATCATGAAGCTACTTCCTTTGGATACGGCAGCATGACCGTGACAAAACCCACCTTTATTTTCTCCATTAGGTAACGTCACAGAGAAAAAAAAAATCTCTTGGTATTTCGCTTTTTTTTTCTTTTGGACATTTTTCTTGTGCCTGGGTTTTCCACTCAGGTTTTTAGGATTTCTGGCATCGGACACTTGGCTTTGTCTCCCATTTCTTTGTGGTGATTGCCAAATGCCCACATACTATTTACACCTCCCATTCTCTCTAGGATTTCTAATGCCTCCTTTTCTTATGACTAGCATTTCTCCCTAAACCTTGCCTCTTTTTTTCCTAAGCAGCAGGAGAGCTCCCAGAGTCTCAAGATAAATAGTAAACAAGATTGTGCATTTCAATGACAAATACAACAGGCAATCTATTTTTTCATCCCCACGTCATTTTTAACTTGGGGAGGGTTACTTCTTAGGTTTTCCTTCTTCAAACATTGGCAGGCCAGGTTCCTCTTTCGTTCTGATCTTATTGCAATCTCTTCGTGAATTAAACGTCTCAGGGAGTGTGCTTGTTACAAGGCATATGGACTGGGCCTCCACTTTAACTCCAATTTCTTTCTTTCCAGGTACAACAGAAATTTGCTGTACACACTGCAAGACAAAGAACAAAAAGACCTCACTCGCTGAGCAAAAAGATCCAGTCGTATACATGATTTCACCAGGTTTCCAACTGTATAATGAAATCGGACTCCTCCCTCGGGAGCGGGTTTCCTCCCCCACCTCCTGCACACACAAAATTCTACCCACTTCTTTCCAAGGACACACTTTGTTCTAAATCCCCAATGGCTTTACTCTTGCACACACACAAAAAGGGCAGAAATCTGCACCTAAGTTGTAAGCGTGAGCTGCGATCTTTCTCTGAGCCCAAGATGAAAGGAGTAGATGGAAAGGAATTACTCAAAGTGAAGTATGCATTTGTAATAAGCAAGCATGGGATGCTGTGTAGTCATCTTGACATGGCTGATAGGGGGTGGGGAGGTGGGGATGGGACAGACTTTTCATTTTCATGAATCTCTTACTCTCAAGCTGAAGTAGAGACTAAAACTCACAGTAAAGGGCATGAGTCACAGATTTTTAATGGGTTAATAGTGTTCTGCTTAAAATCTTGTTTAAAAAAAAAAGTTAATTTGATCAACTTTTCTTTGGATTACAGCAACTTTAAGACAGGTGTGGCGTAATAAGAGTCGTTTTCAGAAAGGGTTGAGTGTGTTTGAGCAGAAGATCACTGGGTACACACCAGACTACTTACTGTAGCACTGTTTGTAGAAGCAAAAAGTCTGTAAAAAATGGCAAATGAAATACGTTAAGGAATACTAAATACCATTCAAAGAAATACTATGCCACCACTTAAAATATCAAATTTTTCCAACATAAGAGTGCTGGCCAAGAGGTTTAAGTGGAAAATGCTGAAAGATAGTTGAGTAAAGACAAAGAAAGGTGTGAGTGTTTGCTATGCATATATGCTGATCTGCGTGTGGACTGTTTCTGACATGATACGCTAAAAACTGCTAATAGTCATTGTCTGCGGAGGAGGAGCGAGACCCTCACTTCCCCACAAGCCCTTTAATTTGAATTTTCCCCAGGAGCGTGTATGACGTGGTTCCTCAAAATTTATAGCTCACTAAAAAAAATACACACATTGAAAATTGCCCAGGATTCAGAGTGAAGAAAGCAAGTTGTATAACAGTGTCTACAAATACGATTCCAGTGGTGTATTTAAAACAAAGCATGTGTATGTGTATCTATGCATTTTATGGAAAATGTCTGGAAACTATGTTTCACACTGTTAAAAAGCAGTTATTAGCTATCTCTGGTGAGCTGACGAGCTGCGTGGGAGTGAGCAAAAGGAATGAGAGACTTCAACTCCTTTGCCTTAAATTTTATACTGTGTGAACATTTTAAAGAGACTAGGTATGACTTCTGTTTTAATTTTCGAAAACTAAACTGAGAAAATATGATAAACGATCACAGGAAATGGCCAAATACTGGCGCATGATACATGAGAAATGTGTGCCACGTCTTTCCAGAGAAATGGAGCTCCCATGAACGTTTGGGGTAAATCCCTGTTTTCTGGTTCCTCAGTAATGGGATGTTATACTGAACATGATTGGGTGCATTGGAGATTTTCCCTTCCCCTAAATGCCATTTGCTGAAACTGCTCAAAAACGCTTTCCGAGGTGGCCCTGTTGGTGTCTTTGTTCCAGCCCGCCCGCCAGAAGAGGCCAGAGCCTCTCTGCCTTCAAGGAAACGCAGCCGCAGCTCTCACTGTGGAGGCCGGGCTTGCTGCAAACCAGGAGTCGTGTTTGTGTTTACTTTCCTGCCTTGCCAGTTGAGCTGCACTTGAGTGACTCCATGAACAAGCATGAAGTTACTTAATGATAAAATCCTGGCTTTGCCTGTCTGCTGTTTTCTGTTACGCTGCCATCCTGTGAACGGCCTTCTGTGTAAGTCTCATTTGACAGTTGCATCTCGAATATGCTCCAAGAGTTGGAAAAGCCGCTCAGACAGCATTTTAAAATGAGATCCCATGGAAATACCCTCTTGCTTCTCAATTAGCTCTAAGAAGGCCCCCCGCCCCGTTACATTTTCTTCTGCCTTAGGCATGTGTGTGAAAATGATGCAGGAAAAAGAGACACTTCTGAGATCATTTTAAAAGTCTTTATGTGGATCCTAGGTTCTGAGCGCTTACACTGCAATTCACCGACTGAAATAACGTACTTGGCAAATAGACATGATCTGCTTTCTGGGATTGATAGCAAACACTGAGGATCAAGTAACAGCCCTAATCATTTCTCCATGTGCCATTTTCAGGCAGTTCCCAGTCCTGGGACCGGGAACAAAGTTTACAGTTTATCAAACTTGCAGTCCTTCTGGGCTTTCCTCCCTTCTGCGCCGCGCTCTCTTGCTCCCACGACTTCTGTTTGAAGTCCCCTGCCCACTCCCCAAATTTTAACATGTAATTTATGACCTTATTAATTATTTTATTCAGGAGGTAGGGATCAAGTTTGGAAGCCAAATTTATGCAAATAAGAATGGTGCTGGAACAACCTATGATTTGAAACTGGGGGGATGGGGGGCAAGCCCTATCTTCCTCTGAGGCAGCTGGAATTCCTGCTAATTTTGATCACTTGAAAATATAATGGCCATGTTTGCAGGTATTTCTGAGAAATCATTTAGATTCCTTTTAATGTAGGTGAAATGTTACAATAGAACAGGAACGGACTGTCTCTTGAGATGAAAAAGGGAACTACTGGCTATTGTCTGACCTCCCCAGTGCCTGATTGACTAGTAGAAATCACATCTCCATGGGAACAGATAAATGTCTGCTTTTCATGGCGTGAAATAACCAACTCAGCCCGAAAAGCCTCACCAACCTAGCACTTTATTTGGGCGGCTGTAAGCAGCCTCTCCCTTTTCATGTTCAGCCAAATTATCTGCCAGAATTTCTTTTCAAGTCTAGGGGAAGGGAAAAAAAAGGAGGGGGAGAGTTTCCTCCCTCTATCCCCCGCTGTATGGAGTTAATTACTGTATTTTCATCTGGGAGGGTGAAAAAAATACACATGGAGCTGAAATAGCACACAAAACAACGGCTGACATGTGGTATCTGCCTGTTGTTTATTAGCTTTTGGTGATTTTTTTAAAAGGTATTGAGGTCAGCTGCTGTATTTGAGAAATGTCGGGAGGGTAATGATACAGCCTGAGAGGCAGGTCCTGGGGCTGGTTGTTTTTTGCTTGTTTGTTTACTGTTGTGCCAGCATTTGGCTGTGTGACCTTAGAAAAGTGGACGACAGCTCTGTTTTAATATTGTGATCTGAGAAAGGATGGTAATGGGACGGACAAAAAAGCAAATGCCGGGTGGTATCAGGTATCTGCCTCCCCTCCCCCTAGAAGCCCCAACATCTGCCATTTTAACTTTCTGATCACTGATCCAATGCTCTCCGCCAACAAAATTAGAGAACAGCTCTCAGGAGAGCAGGGGCTTTCTCCCGTGGTTTCAGACACTTCAGCTTCTGTTCCTGGTTAAAAATACCACCGGAAACAGCATTTTCTGATGATATTACAACACTTCCAGTCCAGCTTCTGAATCAGAGGAAAAAAATAAATGAAAGGGGAAAAATATAAAAAGAAAAGAATGCAGGTGAAATATACAGAGATATTTATCCATCTATGTATGTTTCAATGCACAAGGTTAAACTCTTAGTAGGAAAATGTCTTAGCCTGTTTGGCTCTAACACTGGGCACAAGAATGTGTGTGGGTTCTTTATTTTATTGGAATCCATTTTCCCGTTCCTATTATTCCCTGCTTTGTCATTGGAGCTATTTGTTCCTTTGTCTTTCTCCTCTTCCTCAGCCCCTCCACCCACCCATCCAACAAGTCTGAGCAGGAAAAGTGTAAAGCCCAGTGAACTGCAAACCTACTAGGCATTTTTCAAAAGAGTCCAGGTTAAAGATACCTGCAGGTAATTTGTCCATGAAGCAATCAAGTCTCAACTCCAGCTCTTCCATGGACGTGATTCCTAAATATCAAAACCCCAGCGGTCTTTATCTGGACCAGCTGCTTCTGATGTCGGGAAGGAATGTGGCACATCAAGTGTGTGAACACTGCCTCTATTGTATCCAAACAGGCTGATTGAAGCCTGGATAATTGGCATGTAACCTTCTCTATTAATAGTGCAGACAGATATGTGAATTAGCTGAATCCCTCCAACATATGCTATGCATTAGCTAAAGGGGCTTACAATTCTCTTAACATCTCCGCTATTACACCAATAATTAGGCTTTAGAACTTGATAACTTTGGGGGAAAATCAATAAATAATGGGGAAGTCGAGCACTACCTCTGAAGAAGAAGTGACCCTGTAATAGTATCGTTAAGTCCAGTCCAGCACTGAGAGTGGTCATCATTGATTATTTGGAAGCTTGAGGTTTGGGGCTTTTGGAAAGAGACAGAGAGACAGAGCGAGAGATTATGTGTGTGTATCTGTGTGTGTGTGCATGTGTGTGTGTTGCTGAAGCTAAATTTCTGGAGGAGATTATTAAATTTCAGGAGTCTTTGTTTGGCTTCTATAGCCATCAAGGTATATGAATAGCAGAGTAATACACTTATGTCCTGTTTGACTATCAAGTATAGGAACCTACCCCGCTGTGGTTTGAAATACTGGAGAAGCTATTTACAGCTGTGCATTGCTAAATACCTGGTTAGTCTCACATCAGTTCCTAAGGCTAGAGGAAATACCATCGGCTGATGATTAAGAGCATGAACCGCAGCCAGACTGCCTGGATTTAAGCACAGCTCTCCGACATACTAGCATGTAACCTTGGGCAACTTGTCCACCTCTCTGTGCCTCAGTTGCATCATCTGGAAAATGGTGAGATGATAATTCCTAGCCCACTGGGACTTTGTCATTGTAAGGATTAATAATTTACAAAATTATTTACAAAAATGTTCAGACAGAATTGGAGCATAAATAAGTATAAATAAATACTTTTCCCTTTTTTTTCTGAAGACAGAGTCTCACTCTGACACCAGGCTGGGGTGCAGTGGCACGATCTCGGCTCATTGCAACCTCCTCCTTGATTAAAGCAATTCTCCTGCCTCAGCCTCCCGAGTAGCTGGGATTACAGGCGTGAGCCATCATGCCTGGCCTACTTTTCCCTTTTCATTTAATAAAAATGCATTGGAAATGTTTTTCAAACTGTAGGTTGTGACCTGTCAGTAGGTGGTAAATCAATTTAGTGGGTCATGGCTATTACTTTTATTTATTTATTTATTTATGTAACTTTATTTTAATTTATTTTTTGAGATGGGGTTTCACCACGTTGGCCAGGATGGTCTCGATCTCCTCACTTTGTGATCCGCCCACCTCGGCCTCCCAAAGTGCTGGGATTACAGATGGGAGCCACTGCGGCCTGCCTGGCTATTACTTTTAGATGGGATGGGATGGGATGGGATGGCATAGAATAGAATGGAATAGAATGACATGTAAGTACTATTTTGTGAAACTTTTTGCTGTGTTTGTGTTGTATGTGTATATACTAGGTAACAATGTAAAAATGTATTTCTTTTCATGGGTGAAGGTAGAAATTTTTTGAAAAACTTCCAATGAAATAATTTAAAATCTGGAAACAAGCTAAACACATAAATAGACTGATTAAATATATCATCCTATAACCATACAATGAATTATCAGGCAGTTGTTAATAAGAAAGAGATCAACTTCCAAGTGCTTGTTTGTACCGGTTCTCCCAGAAATATTATTCTGTAAAAACAGGAGGCATTACAGAGTGCGTTTATTACAATTCTATTTATATAAATAAAAAGGAAGCTTTCTTTGGGGTGTGTTTGTTTTAAGAACATCAAACCCCACTCTGCTGGCCGTTAGACCTTGTGCTAACTGGAGTCAGGTCTCCCCTAAATTTTGCCTGCTCGGCGATTGGCGTCCCCATCCATCCAGTCGAGAGAGCCCAAAGCCTTGAAATCATTGTTGACACGCCTCTGTATCTCACTCACCACAGAGACCCAAAATCCATTCATTCAGCCTCATCTTTACCCTTAACACCTATTCCAGTCTTCTGTCATCTCTCTCCCCGGCAATCACATCAACTGCCAACTCATCTCTCTGCAGCCTCCTAAGCAGTCCCCTCACTCAAGCCTCTTAACTAGACTCCTTGCACACAATCTTGTTCCCTTCCCCCCACCTTAACTAGACCAACACCCTCCACTCTCCCTACGTTGTTTAAATTCTTGCCAGCCAGGCACGGTGGCTCACACCTGTAATCCCAGCACTTTGGGAGGCCAACGTGGGTGGATCATGAGGTTAGGAGTTCGACACCAGCCTGACCAACATGGTGAAACCCCGTCTCTACTAAAAATACACAAATTAGCTGGGTGTCGTGGTGCTTGCCTGTAATCCCAGCTACTCAGGAAGCTGAGGCAGGAGAATCACTTGAACCCAGGAGGCGGAGGTTGCAGTGAGCCGAGATCGCGCCATTGCACTCCAACATAGGTGACAGAGTGAGATTCTGCCTAAAAAAAAAAAAAAAAAAAAAAAATTCTAACCATGCTTTCTTGCTGCTCTTGGGACAAACACGAAAATTCTACTATGAGCTTTTTGTATTAATTTCCTACAGATGTCATAGCCAAGTACAACCAACTGGGTGATTAAAACAACAGAAATTTATTTCCTAACAGTTCTAGGGTCTAAAAGTCCAGAATCAAGGTGTTGGGAGGGCTACCTTCCTCTGGAGGGGAGAGTCTTTCCTTGCCTTGCCCTACTTGGCCATCGATCCTCGACATTCCTTTCAGCTAGTTCACTCCAACGTTTCCCTCTGTTGTCACATGGCTTTCTCCCCACGGATCTGGGTCTTCTTGTAAGGACACCAGTCCGTTGGATTAGGAACCCACCCACCCTACAGTATGACGTCATCTTCACTAAACACATGTGTGATGACCCCGTTTCCAAATAAGGCCCTATTCAGAAATACTGGCAGATGGGACTCTACTATATCTTTTTGGAGGGATGCATTCCAACCCATGACAGGCTTTGAGATGCTGCTCAGCCAGGCCCACGCCTCCCACTCGGGGTTTCCCTCCTGTCACTCTTTGCCCTATTTTTTGACTACATCTGCACAAGCCTGTTTCAAACGGTCCAGGTTGCCTCTTGCCACAGGATTCTACTCAGGTGTTTTACGTTCCCCCACCTCACTTGGAAAGTTTTCTCCTTCCCCACTCAACCTCTACTCTCATTTCACCTCTAGATCTTGGCTCCCTTGTCCCGTGGGGATGCCTTTGTTAAATGACTCCACCCCTAGACAAAGTCAAATTCCTTTGATTTCACAAAATTATTTTTATTTCATTTTTATTATTTTGATACAGAGTCTTGCTCTGTTGCCCAGGCTGGAGCGCAGTGGTGTGATTTCAGCTCACTGTAACCTCTGCCTCCCAGGTTCAACCATTTCTTCTGTCTCAGCCTCCCAAGTAGCTGGGATTACAGGTGCCTGCCACAACATCCAGCTAATGTTGTATTTTTAGTAGAGATGGGGTTTCACCATATCAGCCAAGCTGGTCGTGATTTCCCGACCTTGTGATCTGCCTGCCTCAGCCTCCCAAAGTGCTGGGATTGCAGGCGTCAGCCACCACGCCCAGCCTTATTTCACAAAATTTTAGAACATCACTTCTTGTTTGCCCCTCTTGTCATGGCTGTAGCTTTGCATTCATCTGCTTGTTTGATGGCCGTCCTCTACTCTACAACACTAAAAATTCCTGGAAGGCAGGAGCAGTGTCTATTTTTGCTCACCATTTTATTTCTTTATTTATTTATTATTATTATTATTTTTTTTTGAGACGGAGTTTCACTCATGTTACCCAGGCTGGAGTGCAATAAATCTCGGCTCACCGCAACCTCCCCCTCCTGGGTTCAGGCAATTCTCCTGCCTCAGCCTCCTTAGTAGCTGGGATTACAGGCACGTGCCACCATGCCCAGCTAATGTTTTGTATTTTTAGTAGAGACGGTGTTTCACCATGTTGACCAGGATGGTCTCGATCTCTCGACCTCGTGATCCACCCACCTCGGCCTCCCAAAGTGCTGGGATTACAGGCTTGAGCCACCGTGCCTGGCCACAAAAGTCATTTTTAAAAAACTGATAGTTTTTACAAGAGGCATTAAAAAAAAGAACTTTTCCGGTCGTGGTGGCTCATGCCTGTAATCCCAATACTTTGGGAGGCTGAGGTGAGTGGATCACCTGAGGTCAGGGGCTCAAGACGAGCCTGATCGACTTGGAGAAATCCTGTCTCTACTAAAAATACAAAATTAGCCAGGCGTGGTGGTGCATGACTGTAATCGCAGCTACTCAGGAGGCTAAGACAGGAGAATCACTTGAACCCGGGAGGTGGAGGTTGCAGTGAGCTGAGATTGTGCCATTGCACTCCAGCCTGCCGCCTGGGCAACAAGAGCCAAACTCCGTCTCAAAAAAAAAAAAAAAAAAAAAACTTTTTTCCAATTGGGACTTCTCATAGGAATATGACTTGTCTGGGAGGAGCAGTTAGTGCAAACTCATGGAAGTAGCTGTGTATCAAAAGCAAGTCTAATTTGTAACTTACACCTAAACATGTGAAAAATTACTTCGCTTCCCAGCTTCTAAATATCTATTGTCATATATCAATAATAATTTGCAAGATTCCTCCCTGCTGGAACTAACACTAAAGTTGAGCTTTGGGTGCTTCTGTTAGTCCATTCCTGCTCCTATGATCAAATGCCACAGACTGGGTAATTTACAAATAATAGAAATGTGTTTTTCACAGTTCTGGAGGCTGGGATGTCCAAGACCAAGGCACCAGCAGATTCAGTGTCTGGTAAGGGCTTCCTGTGCTTCTAAGATAGAGCCTTTCTGTTTCATCCTCTGGATGGAATGAACAGTGTCCTTATATGGCAGAATAGGAGAGAAAAACACTCTTCCCCAAGCCCTTTTTTATTTTTTATTTATTTATTTTTTATGACAGAGTCTTACTCTGTTGCCAGGCTAGAGTGCAGTGGCGCAATCTCGGCTCACCGCAACCTCCGCCTCCCAAGTTCAAGCAATCCTCAGCCTCTAGTGTAGCTGGGACTACAGGTGTGCACCACCACGCCCGGCTAATTTTTGTATTTTTAGTAGAGACAGGATTTCACCATGTTGGCCAGGATGGTCTCGATCTCTTGACCTTCTGATCCGTCTGCCTCGACCTCACAAGGTGCTGGGATTACAGGAGTGAGCCGCCACACTCGGCCCTCAAGCCCTTTTATAAGGGCACTACTCCCATCCACAGGGGCAGAGCCCTCACGGTCTAATCACCTCCCAAGGGCCCCAGCTCTTAATACTATCACTTGGGGATTAAGTTCCTACATACAAATTTTAAAGGGATACATATCAAAACTGTAGCAAATCAAAGCATGATATAGGCTGATTTAAACAAAACAAAACAAACATAGCAGTGAGCAACTGTCCCCACTGTCCCTGAACTGAGGGGTTTCCTTGGACATGGGACTTTCAGTACTAAAATGTAAAAGTCCCAGACAAACTAAGACTAAGGGTTGGTCAAACCTAGTTGAGATTGAATTTGATATTTAACACTTTCAACATCTTAATAACATTAAGATGTGAGAATAGAATGTATTTTTCATAATCCTTGTCTCTGGGACACTATATTTCTTCACTGACAGCTTTTAATGGCCAAGGATCTTATCACTAATGAAAAAGGGGACAGAACTTGGGCATGTGTTTTGCGTAAAAGATTTAACTTCAACCTTTACATTAGACGTTCTCAGTATCTGTGCATTTCACTCAATTATTTGCAACATTTGTTTGATATAATGAAAGTCAGTGTATCCATTAGTTTTGCCACATAACAAACCACTCCAACATTTAGTGGCTAAAAGCAGCCATTTGTTTAGCTCGTGACTTTAAAGGTGGACTGAGTGGTTCTTCCTTTCTGGGCCAGCTCATCTGATCGTTGCTGGGTATTCCCAGGTATCTGTGGTCAGCTGGTGGCCAGATAATCCTGAGACGGCTTTCTGCCCATGTGTGGTGGTTGGAGGCTATCACCTGAGTAGCAAGAGCAACTGGGTCACATGTCTGGATGTCACCATCCAACAGGCTAGCTCCTTCACATGAAGTTATAGGCTTCCCAAGAGAAGAAAGGCAAATCCCAATGTACAAGTACTTTTCTTTCAGGCGGGGTCTCACTCTGTCACCTGTGCTGGAGTATAGTAGTGCAATCTTGGCACACTGCAAACTCCACTTCCTGGGTTCAAGCGATTCTCCTGCCTCATTCTCCCGAGTAGCTGGAATTACAAGTGCCTGCCACCATGCCCGGCTAATTTTTGTATTTTTGGTAGAGACAGGGCTTTGCCATGTTGGCCAGGCTGATCTTGAACACCTGACCCCAAGTGATCCACCCACCTTGGCCTCCCAAAGTGCTGGGATTATAGGTGTGAGCCACCACGCCTGGCCGAATTTATTCTAATTTTAAAATTTCCCAAAGAGGAAAAGTCCCATTTGACAACTGTACTGCCTACAAGTACTTTGGACGCCTCTGTTTCCCCCACTAGCAATATGTCATGGCTAATGACATGCCGGCCAAGAAATAACACAGCTCAGCCCAGATTCAAACGGTAAAAAAGTGACTCCACTTCTTCAAGGGAGGATCTACAAAGATACGCTCCACATAGGGATGGGAAGCATTCCTTGAATCTACCTCAAGTGGCAGAGAGGATTTCTTTTTTTCTTTCCGGCAATATTCAATTATTAAAGTCACTCAACTTTTTCAATTTTGGTTTTCTTATAAGATTATGAGGAAGAAAAAAAATTATGAGGAAGATTATCAACTTTTTGAATGTTGGTTTTCTTATAAAATTATGAGGAAGATGATATCTAAATTTGAAGATGTATTTAAGAATGAAAAGCAATATGCCAAAAGTATAACCAGACACAGAGCAAACAATGACCAATTAGTTCTCTCTCTCTCTCTCTCTCTAACTTACCAGCTCTCACTCTCTCCCTTACACACACACACACACACACACACAGAAGCACATCAATAAAAATTAGTACATATAATGGTTCGAACCAGTCTTTGGTATCTGGGTTTGAATTCCAGGTCTGCTGGTAACTCGTTTTAAGATCATGGACAAGTAGGCCAGGCACGGTAGCCCAGCCTGTAATCCCAGCACTTTCAAAGGCTGAGGCATGTGGATCACGAGGTCAGGAGTTCAAGACCAGTCTGGCCAACATAATGAAACCCTGTCTCTACTTAAAAAAATACAACAACAACAAAAAAAAATTAGCCCGTCAAGTTGGAGTATGCCTGTAGTCCCAGCTACTCAGGAGGCTGAGGCAGGAGACTCACTTGAACCTGGGGGTTGGAGGTTGCAGTGAGCCAAGATTGTGCCACTATGCTCCAGCTTGGGCAACAGAGTGAGACTTCATCTCAAAAAAAGAAAAAAAAAAAAAAAAGCCCGATATATATATATATATATATATATATATATATATATCGGACAAGTTAGTTTCTCTGGAACCTTAGTTTTCTCATCTGAAAAATGAAAATAATGAGGTCTGAATTCCCAAATGCCTGACTGCTGGCTTTGACTACCTTCTTCTATCTGCCCTCCAACTTTGATGATGATTTTTTTTCTCCTTATCTAATATAATTCCATTGCACATGTTGTAGTGAGGCATCCTTGCAGCAGTAATTCACTGCTTATCCAACTAACAATAGCTTAAGCAAGAAACACCTTTCACTCTAGCTCACACGACAAGAAGACTGAAGGAGTCGTGTGGTGTAGACCTGATCTCCTTCTCTGCTCTTCCCGTGTTCACAGGTTGACTTTTCTTCTCCATGCTTGTCACCTCATGCTTAGACCACTTCTAATTCTGTGGGCCTGAATATTTTCTCACTTGAAACAAATTGGTTTTTTTTTTGCTGGGTGAGATGGCTCATGTCTGTAGTCCCAGCTATTCAGAAGGCTGAGGCAGGAGGATGGCTTGAGTCCAAGAATCTGAGTCCAGCCTGGGCAACATAGCTAGACTCTGTCTCTAAAGAAATATATAAATGTGGACCCAGAGTGTGACATAATAAATTGGGGGCTCAGCTGGGTGAAGGGAGTGGAGGCAATGAAAGATGATAAATTATTATTATTATTTATTATTTTTTTGAGATGGAGTCTCACTCTGTCACCAGGCTGGAGTGCAGTGGCGCAATCTCAGCTCACTGCAACCTCCACCTCCTGGGTTCAAGTGATTCTCCTGCGTCAGCCTCCTGAGTAGCTGGGACTACAGGCATGTACCACCACGCCTGGCTAATTTTTTGTATTTTTGTAGAGATGGGGTTGCACTGTGTTAACTAGAATGGTCTCGATCTCCTGACCCTATGATCCACCCACCTCGACCTCCCAAAGTGCTGGGATTACAGGCATGAGACACTGCACCCGGCCTGATAAATTATTTAATGAGTTTAATGTGTTCAGGTGTGGTGGCTCATGCCTATAATTCCAACACCTTTGGAGGCTGAGGTGGGAGGATCTCTAGGAGTTGGAGACTAGCCTGGGCAATATGGCAAGACCCTGTCTCTAAAAAAGAATTATTAACAAAATTACTAAGTTTAACATACATCATTCAGGTGATGGTTACATACAAGTCCAGACTTCACCATTATGCAATATATCCATGCAACAAAACTGCACTTTTGTTTTGTTTTGCTTTGCTTTGTTTTGTTTGAGACAGAGTCTCTGTCCCCCAGGCTGGAGTGCAGTGGCGCAATCTCAATTTACCGAAACCTCCACCTCCCTGGGTCAAGCAATTCTCCTGCATCAGTCCCCCAAGTAGCTGGGATGACAGGCACCCGCTACCACACCCGGCTAATTTCTGTGTTGTTAGTAGAGACAAGGTTTCACCATATTGGCCAAGCTGGTCTCCAACTCCTGACCTCAACTGATCCACCCACCTCAGCCTCCCAAAGTGCTGGGATTACAGGCATGAGCCACTGCGCCTGGCCTAAAACTGCACTTGTATCTTTTAAATTTATGCAAATGAATGAATGAATGAATCAATCAATCAATTAATTAAATTTGCCCAGGCACAGTGGCATGAGCCACCATAATCCCAGCACTTTGGGAGGCTAAGGCAAGAGGATCACTTGAGGCCAGAAGTTCAAGACCAGCCTAGGTAACATAGTGAGACCCCCATCTCTACAAAAAATAAAAAATATTTTTTTAAAAAAGAAATTAAGTTACATTTTTAATAAATAAAAGATTTTTAGAAATGAATACGAATTCGTTTTTGAGACAGAGTTTTGCTCTTGCTGCCCAGGCTGGAGTACAATGGCACCATCTCAGCTCACTGCAACCTCCGCCTCCCGGGTTCAAATGATTATTCTGCCTCAGCCTCTTAAGTAGCTGGATTACAGGCGAGTGCCAACATGCCTGGCTAATTTTTGTATTTTTAGTGGAGAAAGGGTTTCTTCATTTTGGTCAGGCTGGTCTCGAACTCCCAACCTCAGGTGATCCATCTGCCTCAGCCTCCCAAAGTGCTGGGATTACAGGCATGAGCCACCATGCCCAGCTAAAATAATTTTTTTTTCTTGCAATGCAGGGATTTTTTTTTTTTTTTTTTTGGTTGGGCGGGAAAGGGTTTCTCCACGTTGGTCAGGCTGATCTCAAAGTCCTGACCTCAGGTGATCTGTCTGCCTTGGCCTCCCAAAGTGCTGGGATTACAGGAGGGAGCCACCGCGCTTGGACCTAAAATAAATTTGTTTGTTTGTTTTCACCCTCCTACCTCCAAAAATAAAATTTTTAATTTTTTTTATTTTAATTACTAGGGAAGAAGTCCTGAGCAGACAGCTGTGGAGTAGTCCCCTTCCCAGGGCCTGCCAAATCGCCTGACCTCGTGATCTCCAACATCACATGATCTCCAGGTGTGATCTACCCGCCTTGGCCTCCCAAAGTGCTGGGATTACAGGCAAGAGCCACCACGCCTGGGCCCAGGAGTTCAAGAGCAGCCTGACTAACATGGTGAAGCCCCTTCTCTACTAAAAATACAGAAAATTAGCCGGGTATGGTGGCGGGCGCCTGTCATCCCAGCTACTTGGAAGGCTGAGGCAGGAGAATCTCTAGAACCTGGGAGGCAGAGGTTGCAGTGAGTGAGATCACACTACTGCACTCTAGCTTGGGCAACAACAGCAAAACTCTATCTCAAAAAAAAAAAAAAAAAAAAGAGAGAGAAATTAATTCCAGAATCATACTCTCAAAGGGCACAGACAGCTGGAGCCTGGTAGCCGCTGCCCACTTCACGGCTCTCCAGTTCACCACAGTCACCGCCCCTCCCTATGGCATTAGACTTGGTCCACTTTACCCGTTTCCTGGTGGACATTTGATTTCACCAGTGAGGATTCCAGCAGGAAACAGATGCCTTTTTAAAATAGGGTTAGCATCTAAGGAGAGTTAACAAAAGGATTTCGAAGATATAAGCAGGGTTAAAAGTGAGGAACAAGACGTAGTGAACACCCGAGACTAATCGCTGCAGCTGGGAGCCATTATTGCCCCCAGGCCAGAAAGACACAGGTAGGTGTGGTTCCCTAATCTGAAGAACACAGCTATAGAGAAAGCTACCTGAACAGGGCTGTGACCTTCAGGAGAGCGAGGCAGCCAACCTGGGGCAACCTAGCAGAGAGGGCATCAGGGAAATAAAATGCTCCAACTTCTCTTTTTCCTCCTCCATCTCCTCCAAGTGTCTCCCATTGGCTAAACCCAACTGGAAACTGTAGAGGAGGGGAATCTGTTCATACATTCCAGGGAGGGCAGCCACAGAGCCCGGAGTGGAGGGTCGGAGAGGAGATCAAGAAGGGGAGATGAGGCCGGGCGCGGTGGCTCACGCCTGTAATCCCAGCACTTTGGGAGGCCGAGGCAGGCAGATCACAAGGTCAGGAGATCGAGACCATCCTGGCCAATATGAGGAAACCCTTTCTCTACTAAAATACAAAAAATTAGCTGGGTGTGGTGGCTGGCGCCTGTAGTTCCAGCTACTTCGGAGGCTGAGGCAGGGGAATCGTTTCAGCCCGGGACGTGGAGGTTGCAGTGAGCCAAGATCCGCCACTGCACTGCAGCCTGGCGACAGAGCAAGACTCCGTGTAAAAAAAAAAAAAAAAAAAAAGAAAGAAAGAAAAAGAAGGGGAGATGAAAAATATGGCTGGGGCCAGAGGTGGTGGCTCCCACCTATAATCACAGCACTTTGGAGGGCTAAGGCAGGCAGATGACTTGAGATCAGAAGTTCAAGACCAGCCTGGCCAACATGGTGAAACCTTCTCTCTACTAAAAATACAAAAATTAGCCAGCTGTGGTGGTGGGCACCTGTAATCTCAGCTACTGGGGAGGCTGAGGCAGAAGAATCACTTGAACCTGGGAGGTGGAGGTTGCCATGAAACGAGATCTGGCACTGCACTCCAGCCTGGGCAATAGAGTAAGACTGTCTCCAAAAAAAAAAAGAAGAAAGAAAAGAAAAGCAAAAATATGGCTAGGCGTGGTGGCTCACACTTGTAATCTCAGCACTTTAGGAGGCCAAGAAGTTTGGATCACCTGAGGTCAGGAGTTCGAGACCAGCCTGACCAACATGGTGAAACTCCATCTCTACTAAATACAAAATTAGCCAGGCGTGGTGGCGGACACTCTAATATTTTGGAATCGCTTGAACCCAGGAGGTGGAGGTTGAAGTGGGCCAAGATTGTGCCATTGCACTCCAGCCTGGGCAAGAAGAGTGAAAACTCTGTCTCAAAAATAACAAAAAAGAAAGAAAAGGAAAAACATTTACATGCCATTATTGGTTTTAAAATTCTTCCTGGCCAGGCATATCGGCTCACAGCCGTAATTCCAGCACTTTGGGAGGCTGAGGCAGGTAGATCCCTTGGAGTTCAAGTCCAGGAGTTCAAGACCAACCAGGCCAACATGGCAAAACCCTGTCTCCACAAAAAAATACATGAATTTGCCAGTCGTGGTGGTGCATGCTTGTAGACCCAGCTACTTGGGAGGCTGAGGTGGGAGGATGGTTTGAGGCCGGGAGCAGAGGTTGCAGTGAGCCGAGATCATGCCACCTCCAGCCTGGGTGACAGAGTGAGACTGTGTCTCAAAAAAAAAAATTGTTCCCAATAATAATAGATAACAGCGGACACCACCCTCTTCAATACCCACATTTTAGATACCAGTTCCTCTGTAAAATATTTTTAGACCATTTTCCAACCCAATAATAGAACTGAACCTCTTCTGGGTTTCTCCCCACTGTACCCCATTCATATTGCTGTTCTCCACCCAACACGGGAGTTCATCCAGAACTCCCAGAATGGAGCACTCATCCCGACATAACGTAATTATTAAAAACTCAGAGGTTGTGAGTGGATTTCCATGTATTGTTCTAGATGAAGGACAGGCCTGAAGAGTGAGGGGTGAGGAAGAAATAGCATCACTGTTTTCACCTGCCCCTTTGTTTCAGAGAGTGAATAATCATTCATCTCAAGTCAACAAAATAATAATAATGGCAGTAATAATAATATTATCTTTTTTTGAGCATTTCCTGTGTGCCAAGCACTTTATATATGCATTGTCATATTTAAGTCTTTCAACAACACCATAAGTCATATAATATTATGATCTCTATTTTGCCAGAGAGAAAACCGAGGCATACAGTGAGTAAGTGTGGGGGGTGGGGGCGCAGTGGCTCATGCCTGTGATCCCAGCCCTTTGGGAGGCCGAGGCAGGCAGATCGCTTGAGCCCAGGAGTTCAAGACCCGCCTGGGCAACATGGCAAAACCCCATCTCTACAAAAGATATACAACTTAGCGGGGCATGGTGGTATGTGCCCGTAGTCCCAGCTACTCAGGAGGCTGAGGTGGGGGGATCACTTGAGCCCCAGATGTCGAGGTTGCAGTAAGCTGAGATCATGCCACTGCACTCCAGCGCTGACTGCAGCATGAGATCGTATCTCAAAAAAACGAAACAAAACAAAACGCAAAGTTGGTGGTGAGGGCAAGACTTGACACCCAGGTCCAGCTGATGGATCGGAAGTCTTCAGTCAGAAGAACTGCCTCTCTAGAGTTCGCATAGCCTTAGCTTACTATTACTTCTACTACGTGTAAGCTGGACTATATGTTTGTTATTTTTCTCAAATGTATTAGATTTTTGGTTCAGCAGCCAATACAGACCCAACTTAAACAGTGGCTTAAGAACAGAAGGATTGTGTCCTTCATATAACAAGAAGTCCAGAGGTCAGCTCCTGCTGGTTTCATTCATTGGCTCAACGACACAAAGGATGAGATTTCTAATATTTTCTCGGATTTTCCCTCTTAGTCACAAAATTGCCACTTTAGCTCCACCAACCATTCCCATATTCCAGGCAGATAAAAAGAGAAAAATAGGAAAGGCCAGGTGCAGTGGCTCAAGCCTGTAATCCTAGCACTTTGGGAAGCTGAGGTGGCTGGATCACCTGAGGTCAGCAGTTCGAGACCAGCCTGACCACATGGAGAAACCCTGTCTCTACTAAAAATACAAAATTAGCGGTGGCGCATGCCTGTAATCCGAGCTACTGAGGAGCCCGAGGCAGGAAAATCACTTGAACCTAGGACACAGAGGTTGCAGTAAGCCAAGATCACGCCACTGCACTCCAGCCTGGTCAACAAGAGTGAAACTCCATCTCAAAAAAAAAAAAAAAAGAAAGAACAATGGAAGGCAAAATGAGACCTGCCCAAGAGATAAGGCCGAGGCTGGAGGCGTTGGCTCAGGCGTAATCCCAGCACTTTGGGAGGCCAAGGCAGGCAGATCAGCTTGAAGCCAGGAGTTCAAGACCAACTCATTTATGATTATGTCTATCAATTCACATCTTTTTTTTTTTTTTTTTTTGAGACAGAGTCTCACTCTGTTACCCAGGCTGGAGTGTAGTGGCATGATCTCGGCTCACTGCAACTTCCACCTCCTGGATTCAAGCAATTCTCCTGCCTCAACCTCCTGAGTAAATGGGATTACAGGCATGCACCTCCATGCCCAGCTAATTTTTATTAGAGACAGGGTTTTACCATGTTGACCAGGCTGGTCTCGAACTCCTGACCTCAGGTGATCCACCCGCCTTGGCCTCCTAAAGTGCTGAGATTACAGGTCTAAGCCACTGTGCCCAGACAATTTATATCTGTATCTTTAAATATTTATGCTTTTCTCCAGGGATTGGCAACTAAACCTATTGCCTATTTTTATAAATAAAGTTTTATTGGAAAACAGCCATGCTCATTCATTTACATATTGTGTATGGCTGCTTTCACAGGCAAGGCAGAGTTTGGTAGTTGCTACAGAGAAGCCAGGTGGACGTGGTGGCTCATGCCTATAATCCCAGCACTTTGGGAGGCAGAGACAAGAGGATCATATGAGGCCAGGAGTTCAAGGCCAGCCTTGCCAACATGGCAACATTCCGTCTCTACTAAAAATACAAAAATCAGCCAGGTGCGGTGGTGCAGGCCTGTAATCCCAGCTATGGGCTGAGGCACAAGAATCATCTGAACCCAGTAGGTGGAGGTTGCAGCGAGCCATGATCACACCATTGCACTCCAGCCTCAGCCTCAGAGCAAGACCCTGTCTCAAAAAGGAAAAAAAAAACAGCTACTACAGAGGCCATCTGGCCTCCAACGCCTAAAGTATCCGTTGTGGTTTTTTTAATAGTTAATATCTCACCATTTACAGAAGAATTTTGCCAACTCCTCTTTTATTCTATTTATTTTTGTCTTTGGAAAAACAAATTGTACCTCGCTGTGACTCATTCACTGAGAATAGACCCAAAGATAGTAGGCAAGCCAGCAAGCGATCCTCCGTCATAATTTTAGTGTCTCTTCGTCATTCCTGCTGTGGCTTCAATTAACAAAGACAATTCAAGGAACATATGAGATTGAAGAGGCATTTCCACTGTGATCTACTGCAAGGTCTGAGCAATTCGATGTCATTTTTCTTTTTCTTTTTTCTGATTTTTTTTTTTTTTTTTTTTGAGATGGAGTTTCGCTCTTGTTGTTCAGGCTGGAGTGCAATGACGCCATCGTGGCTCACTGCAACCTCCCCCACCAGGGAGGTTCAAGCAATTCTGCTGCTTCAGCCCCCGGGGTAGCTGGGGTTACAGGCATGTGCCGCTACACCCAACTAATTTTGTATTTTTAGTAGAGATGGCGTTTCTCCATGTTGTTCAGGCTGGTCTCGAGCTCCCAACCTTAGGTGATCCACTCACTTAGGCCTTTCAAAGTGCTGGGATTACAGGTGTGAGCCACCACACCCGGACTTTGATGTCATTTTTCAATCTCTCTCACCACAATGGCCGTCATTTTCACTAAAGAATAAACACTTTTTGACTCCGATGCCCAGAGATGTTCCAGAAGACACACACAGGAACAATCTAGTTATTCAGCTTAGGCTGGGTGCAGTGGCTCACACCTGTCCTCCCAGCACCTTGGGAGGCTGAGGCAGATGGTGGATTACCTGGGGTTGGGAGTTTGAGACCAGCCTCACCAACACAGAGAAACCCCGTCTCTACTGAAACCATAAAATTATCTGGGCATAGTGGCACATGCCTGTATTCCCAGCTACTCAGGAGACTGAGGCAGGAGAATCGCTTGAACCCAGGAGGCAGAGGTTGCAGTGAGCCGAGATCACACCATTGCACTCCAGCCTGGGCAACAAGAAACTCCATCTCAAAAAAAAGTAAGTAGGCTGGGTATGGTGTTTCACGCCTGTAATCTCAGCACTTTGGAAGGCTGAGGTGGACAGATCACAAGATCAAGAGTTCGAGACCAGCCTGGCCAATATGGTGAAACCCCATCTCTACCAAAAATGCAAAAAAAATTAGCCAGGGGTAGTGATGCATGCCTGTAATCCCAGCTACTCGGGAGACTGAGGCAGGAGAATTGCATGAACCCAGAAGGTGGAGGTTGCAGTGAGCCAAGATCACACCACTGCACTCCAGCCCGGGCGACAGAGCGAGACTCCATCTAAAAAAAAAAAAATGAATTAAATAAATAAATCAATCAAATTATTTGGCTTTGTGCTCTATGGAAATACCACGTTCAAAGGCAACTTTGTACGCGTGGGGATAATTACAAGTTTGATGGTGAGTGCAAATTATCTGAGAAATAATTTCTGTGAACAATTATACAGAAGTATACAGTGTTGGCTGAAGAATATAGCAAATCTCTACAGATTGAGAAAAGTCAAAAGTATCTTTGTACCTGTAGGCATGTAAAAATCTGCATGCGATACTTTCATTCAATGCTCAGTACAGAGCAGAAATATTTTTTGCAAAGAATGTGCACCCGAATAACTTTCATAATTCAAAACATTTCTGTTTATCAATTTACCAGCATTGTCATATGGCTCTCTTATACACAGTTTATAGTTCACTGAACCTGCTAGCTCCAAAATTGTGTTTCTTGGCCAAGCCTTTAATCCCAGCACTTTGGGAGGCCAAGGTGGGCAGATCATGAGGTCAGGAGCTCAAGACTAGCCTGGCCAGCAAGGTGAAACCCTGTCTCTAAAAAAAAAACAAAAACAAAAAAAAGTGTGTTTCTTGAGAAATTTGGGTTTGGGGGTCTCTTATTATACAGAGTCTCCCTTTGTCATCAGGCTGGAGTGCAATGGCATAATCTCAGCTCACTGCAACCTCCGCTTCCCAGGTTCAAGCGATTCTCCTGCCTCAACCTCCTGAGTAGCTGGGACTACAGGCATGCACCACTATGCCCGGCTAATTTTTGTAGTTTCAGTAGAGACAGGTTTTACAATGTTGGCCAGGCTAGCCTCGAACTCCTGACCTCAGGTGATCCACCCGCCTCTGCCTCCATAAGTGCTGGGATTACAGGCATAAGCCACCACATCTGGCCTCTTGCCAAATTTTTAATGTGAAAGAAAATTCATAACATATCAAATTTTGTGGAGAGTTAGGCATTGTTAATACTTAATGCAGTACTATTTTAAATTCATATAATTCTAATTTTCATAATGTTGATCATAATGTATTTAATTAGGATTTATGGCTCTCAGAAAAATAGAGGATGCAAATATGAGACTGAAATGCTTTGGGGTGGGGACTACAGGTGCACACCACTGTACATGGCTAATTCTTTTTGTATTTGTAGAGATGGGGTTTTGCCATGTTTTTCAGGCTGGTCTGGTGTCTCTTCTTTTTTTTCTTTGAGAGAGAGTCTCACTCTGTCACCAGGCTGGAGTGCAGTGGCATGATCTCATCTCATTGCAACCTCTGCCCCCCGGGTTGAAGGGATTCTTCCATCTCAGGCTCCCAAGTAGCTAGGACTACAGGCACCCGCTGCCACACCTGGCTAACTTTTTGTGTTTTTAGTAGAGATGGGGTTTCCCCAGGTTGGTCAAGCTGGCCTCAAACTCCCGACCTCAGGTGAGCTGCCACCCCAAACCCCTTGGCCTCCCCAAAGTGCTGGGATTACAGGCAGGAGCCACCAGGCCTGGACTGCTGTCTCTCTCTTTTTTTTTTTTTTTTTGAGACGGAATTTCCCTCTTGCTGCCCAGGATGGAGTACAATGGCGAGATCTCGGCTCACTACAACCTCTACCTCCTGGGTTCAAGTGATTCTCCTGCCTCAGCCTCCTGAGTAGCTGGGATTACAAGCATTCACCACCACCCTCAGCTAATGTTGTATTTTTAATAGAGAGAGGGTGCCTCCATGTTGGTTAGGCTGATCTCGAACTCCCAACCTCAGCCTCCCAGTGTTGGGATTACAGGCGTGAGCCATTGCGCCCAGCCTGGTGTCTCTTATAAAGGCACTAATCCCATCAGATAAAGGCTCCACTCTTTTTTTTTTTTTTTTTTTTTTTAGACAGAGTATTCCTCTGTTGCTCAGGCTGGAATGCTATGGCCCGATCTCAGCTCACTGCAACCTCAGTCTCCCAGGTTCAAGTGATTCTCCTGCCTCAGCTTCCGGAGTAGCTGGGACTACAGGCGCCTGCCACCACGCCCAGCTAATTTTTGTATGAAGACTCCACTCTTATGACGATATTTAACTTTAATTACTTTCTTACCCCAAGTACAGTCACATTTGAGGTTAGGGCTTCAACATATGAATAGGGAGTGGGACACAATTCAGTCTGTAGCAACATGTAAAACAATACATTTCAACACATGGTAGCTAGTATAATTTTATTATTTTTATTAATCAGCATCATCGCTTTCAAGAGCAGTCCCCACTCTGAGCTTTGTAGATTTGTGAGCAGCTCAGACAATTACCACTAGTTGTCACAGAGAGAAAAAGTTCATAAGTCTGGGAATGGTGGCTCACGCCTATAATCCTAGCACTTTGGGAGGCCAAGGCGGGAGGATCACTTGCACCCAGGAATTGGCAACTAGCCTAAGCAATATAGTGAGACCCCGTTTCCACAAAACATAAAAAATTAGCCAAGTGTTGTGGTGTGTGCCTGTAGTCTCAGCTACTAGGCAGGCTGAATTGGGCGGATCACTTGAGCCTGGGAGGTTAAGGCTGCGATGAGCTGTGATCACGGCACTGCACTCCAGCCTGGGCAACACAGTGAGACCCTGTCTCAAAAAATAAAATACTCATGAGCTAATGAAATAGTCTTTCTTTCTAAGTGAAATGAAAAACTGTATTTCAGCTAGGCGTGGTGGCTCATGCCTGTAATCCCAGCACTTTGGGAGGCCAAGGTGGGTAGATCACGAGGTCAGGAGTTCAAGACCAGCCTGACCAACATAGTGAAACCCCATCTTTACTCAAAATACAAAAATTAGCTGGGCGTGGTGGCATGTGCCTATAATCGCAGCTACTTGGGAGGCTGAATCAGGAGAATCCCTTGAACCGGAGAGGCAGAGGTTACCATGAGCCAAGATCATGCCATTGCACTCCAGCCTGGGCAACAGAGCAAGACTGTGCATCCCACAGCAGAAGTTCGTTCGTTCATTCATTTATTTTATTGCTCCCAAATAGATATGAATCTATTAAATCAAAGATTTAATTACTTTATATATAATAAGTGACCTGCTATTAATAATATAGGAGGTGGGCTGTGTGCGGTGGCTCACACCTGTAATCCCAGCACCGCGGGAGGCCGAGGTGAACAGATCACCTGAAGTCAGGAGTTCAAGACCAGCCTGACCAACGTGGAGAAACCCCATCTCTACTAAAAATACAAAATTAGCTGGGCACATGCCTGTAATCCTAGCTACTCGGAAGGAAGCAGGAGAATAGCTTGAACCCAGGAGGCAGAGGTTGTGATAAGCCAAGATCACACCACTGCACTCCAGTCTAGGCAATAGAGTGAGACCCTATCTCAAAAAAAGAAAAAAAAAAAAAAAAAAAAAAAGGGCCGGGCGCAGTGGCTCACGCCTATAATCCCAGCACTTTGGGAGGCCGAGGCAGGTGGATCACGAGGTCAAGAGATCTAGACCATCCTGGTCAACATGGTGAAACCCCGTCTCTACTAAAAATACAAAAATTAGCTGGGCATGGTGGTGCACGCCTGTAGTCCCAGCTACTCGGGAGGCTGAGGCAGGATAATTGCTTGAACCCAGGAGGCGGAGGCTGCGGTGAGCTGCAATCGCGCCATTGCACTCCAGCCTGGGTAACAAGAGCGAAATTCCGTTTCAAAAAAAAAAAAGAAAGAAAAACTGGATTTCACAAGTAGTGATCATTGTTTACCAAGCAAAGAAGGAAATATTTTGACGCTGAAAGTCCCCCCAAAAAAAGTCATTTTTTCTCATGGCAGACAGAGGAGATGGGTAAGGAGGCACCTTTCTTCAAGCCCAGCTCAGCCTGGAGATGAATGCAAGCGCTTCAGGGAAAACCAGCACCCGCTCTGGCGCCCAGAATGATGGTGAGCGCTGACCGAGACTGACGCCAGTGTGGGCTCTCCTGGTGCCTGCAGTGGATAAACGTGCTAGCTCTCCAAAGAAAGAGCCAGGCAGATGGCTACCAGCTCCAATTACTTTCAAGTCCTTTCTCAAGTGTGTAAACTCTCTGGGTGCTATTGTCGCGCGCCCTTTCAGGAGGGTATTAATGCCAGATTAGTGATCTGAAGCAGGTCCTCATGCCTCTGCAGGGCTGGAGACCAGTGCCTCCTTGAACAGGGTGTTTCCAAAACAAGACACCGGCCTCCGAGAATGTGTTTTATCACCTCTCAAGCCTTGAATGGGAAAATTCAGTGGAGATTTGCTTTTCATTATTTTCTCCAAAATGTGTGCATAACTCCTGGGGATTTATCCCTCAGCGGTACTTCCACACACATGGAATAACATACAAGGTTATTTATTGCAGCACTGATTGTAAGAGCAAAGGAGCAACAATTATTGAAATGCTTATTCATGGGAGACAGTGACCTAAATTTATTCATTAAAAGGAATACTATGCAGCAATTACAGCAAAGATTAAGGAAGTACTGTACAGGTATGAAGCAACTCCAAAATACACTGGGAAGTAACAATGGCCGGGCATGGGGGCTCCCACCTGTAATCCCAGCATTTTGGGAGGCTAAGGTGAAAGAATCACATGTAGCCTGGAGTTCGAGACCAGCCTGGACAACATGGTGAAACCGCATCTCTACAAAAAATACAAAAATTAGCCGAGTTTAGTGGCACACGTCTGTAGTCTCAGCTACTTGGGAGGCTCAGGCAGGAGGATCACTTGAACCCAGGAGGTAGAGGTCACAATGAGCCAGAATTGCGCCACTGCATCCATCCTGGGTGTCAGAGAAAGACTTTGTATCCAAAAAAAAAGAAAATGTACACAACACCCACCACAGAGCTTGCTTCTAGGTTCCTAAAATAACTCAGGAAATTTATATGAGAAACTTGAAATAATAAGCTTTCTCCAGGGAAGGGACTTGAAGACAGGAGGGAGGTTCAAAATCCTTTGTAACTTAGAAATTTGGTATCACGGCATGTATTCATTTACATATATATATATATAGTGTTTAAAAGTTTAAATAGAGCCGGCAGAGAGGGCAGAGAGAAAAAAAGTTTTTTTTAAATTAAAAGATAAATAAATAAAATAAATAAAAGTTTAAATAATACCTCCCAAAATAAAATGTATGATTAATTATCATATTGATGACTTTTGATGGAGAACAGGAAACATCCTAAACTGTTCTATTTTCTTTGAAGTTTCTTGGTCATTTTAATCTGAAATAATCTGAGATTTATAGAAGACCTACAGAGTTCCCATGGGCCCCTCACCCAACTGCCCTAATTATTAACATCTTACTTAATCCTACGTTGTTTACTAAAACTTGCAATTCACTAAACTTCAGACTCTATCCCAAGCGCATCAACTTTTTAATTAACCTCCTTTTCCTATTCTAAGATCCCATCCAAGATACCACACTGCACGGCATCCTCACGTCTTCTTGCCTCCTTCAGTCGAGATAAGCTACTGTTTTATCATTGGCACCATTCTCAGCTGATAGGAACGCTCAGAGGGAAAGAAAGTACCTTGATTCCCACCGCCCCCTTTTTTTATTATTTGAGTCAGTCTTGCTCTGTCACCCAGACTAGAATGCAGAGGCATGATCCCTGTTCACTGCAGCCTCCACCGCCTGAGTTCAAATGATTCTCCTGCCTCAGCCTCCCTAGAAGCTAGGGTTACAGGCACACACCACCACATCCGGCAGAGTTTTGTATTTTTAGTAGAGACGGGGTTTCGTCACGTTGCCTAGGCTGGTCTCAAACTCCTGACCTCAAGTAATCCACCCAACTCAGTCTCCCAAAGTGCTGGGATGACAGGCATGAATCACCACCCCCAGCATCCTACTTATTAAGTGTAATTACATAATTTTTTTAAAAGAATAATTAATGGTGCAAGCCAAACTCATGAAGAGCTTTATTACGTGAAGGGCCCGGTGTAAATGGAAACTCTGGTGCCCCTGGTTCAAATGTATGGAGTTTCAAGACATCAATAATGAAACATTAAACCAAGCATGGGGCCCTTCCGGGGGCCCTGTGCGGCTGCCCAGGTGGCACACCCATGGAGCCGACCTTGCCTATGAAAGCCAAACAAAATGTCTTGGGGCCAGCCTGGGATCTACCCGGGTCAGCAGTTTTCCTGAATTTTGTTTCACACCATAAACTCCCTCCAGAGAAGGGGCGTGTTTCCTGAAAACCTTCCACATACCCTTTGTCTAGCAGAAGCTCAGGATTAGATGAGAGGAAGATCCGTATGGTAGACCTACCTACGACAGACGTCGAGGAGAAGCAGACGCAGGTAGAGAGCTTCCGTAGCAGCAACTGGAGGAACAAACTCAGTGTTTGATACTTTATGGGAAAAGAAAAAAATATACTCTTTTTTTTTTTTAGATGGAGTCTCGCTCTGTCACCCAGGCTGGAGTGCAGTGACATGATCCCAGCTCACTGCAACCTCCACATCCCGGGTTCAAGCGATTCTCTGCCTCAGCCTCCTGAGTAACTGGGACTACAGGCATGCACCACCATGCCTGGCTAATTTTTGTATTTTTAGTAGAGATGGGGTTTCCCCATGTTGGCCAGGCTGGTCTCAAACTCCTGGCCTCAAGTGATCCACCTGTCCGGTCAACAAGAAGTAGACTCCTAATCTTGAGGATTACCATAATAATTAATAATAATAATAAAAGGGGCCAGGCATGGTGGCTCATGACTGTAATCCCAGCACTTTGGGAGGCCAACGCAGGTGGATCACGAGGTCAGGAGTTCAAGACCAGCCTCACCAGAAGTTGCAGTGAGCCGAGATAGCGCCACTGCACTCCAGCCTGGGTGACAGAGGAAGACTCTGTCTCAATTTAAAATATAATACTAATAAAAGGAATTGTCAACATTATCAAGCACTTCTTATGTGCCAGACACTGTTCTGAGCATTTTACATACATTCACTCATTTGTTTAACCTTCACACCAACCCAAGAGGCAGAGACCATCATGGTGCCTATTTCACAGATGAAGAAACTGACGCACACTGAGGTCAAGCCACTTGTCGCAGGTCACACAGCTAGGCAAGGGTGCAGTCAAGACACTATTTAGTTCGTCGGCCTCCAGAGTCGGCACACTTAGAGTGCCCTCCTGCAGAATGAATGGCTGGGCTCCCAGGAAGAGGCCCATGGCATCCTCAGGCTGGTGCTGGAAGTTGGCCAAAGAAGTTTTGCCAGCACCAGGTGGGATCAGGGAAACGGGAGGAGGAAACCAAGAGGAAATAGATTTTGAAGGAAGAACAGGCAGCCTGGGAGCATGGGAGGTCTGCAGAGTGGGAAGCAAAGATGGCTTCAGGGTGGTGGCTCACACCTGTAATCCCAGCGCTTTGGGAGGTCGAGGCAGGCGGATCACACAGTCAATAGATCAAGATCATACTAGCCAACATGGTGAAACCCCGTCTCTACTGTAAAAATTAGCTGGGTACAGTGGCGCACGTCTGTAGTTGCAGTTACTTGGGAGGCTGAGGCAGGAGAATAGCTTGAACCCAGGAGGTGGAGATTGCAGTGAGCTGAGAGCTGAGATCATGCCTCTGCACTCCAATCTGGGGAACAGAGACTGTCTCAAAAAAAAAGAAAAGAAAAGCAGGAAATTCCGTTCTCTGGAGACAGAGACCAGGGAAGAGAGTTACGAAGGGAAAACATGAAGGAGGGGAAAGCAAGTGGAGCCAGTGCCTCTGGGACACCTGTGGAAGAAGAGAAGGAGGGCGAGGAGAAGAGCACCGTGGCCAGGAGGACCCCCGAGGATGAAAGGCCGAAGGAGGGTGTGGGAGTGAAGAGTCTGCGGGCAAGCCCCTCCCCAGCTCCCCTGCACAGGGTTCATCCTTTTCTCCTGACCTGTCGCATTCCACAGTAGTTGGAGGTGCTGGGTCTTTAGTACAAGCCAGGTGGCTGGGGACACTGCCTCAGGCGCAGGGGAGTTGGCGTTTCAGCGGTCCCAGTGTCTCCCCGACCCCTGGGGGCTTTCTCCACCTCCCAGGCATACTCGGTGCTCTGGGAAGCACCAGGACACCCCTCTGTGGTTGAAAAGAAGAATTTGATGGTTCTGTGCAGGAGCCCTTGTCCACCCACACCCCTGGACCGTCTGCGGGGCGGGGGGGCAGGGGGACTTCTCTTTATCCCATTTGGGGAAGGTTACAGCAAGCAAGGGAAAAGGTCCCCTGTTATGGTCACCACTGTCCCCTGCTGCCGATGGCAAGATCGGGTGCGAAGGAGGTGCTCAGTGTTTGTTAAGTGCATGAATGAAGTCCCGCAAACACAGCTAGACACAAGGGACTCCCTGGGGTTGACAGGCAGGCTACCAGGGAGGGGAAGGGGCTATAGGAAGGAGGGGACCTGGGTTTGGGGAAGGGTTATTGCAGAATCCTGGCCCAGGCCTGGTGGCATGTGCCTGTAACCCCAGCTACTTGTGGGGCTGAGACAGGAGAATCGCCTGAACCTGGGAGGCAGAGGTTGCAGTGAGCCGAGATTGTGCCATTGCACTCCAGCTTGGCAACAAGAGCAAAACTCCCTCTCAAAAAAAAAAAAAAAAGAATCCTGGCTCAGGATCTGGTCCCTAAGCTAAAGTCCATAGTGAGGGCTGGCCTGTGAGAGAGGGGGGGCTTTCACAGCCCGGCTCACCCCAGCCCCAAAAAAGGCAGTTTCTCAAGCGCTGTGGACATTTGGAGCTGGGTAATTTTTCACTGTGGGGATTGCTTTGTGCATTGTATATTGTGCGGCATCTCAGCACCTTCACCACTAGGCGACCCACAGTGGCCCTCCCCACAGCTGGGAAAACCAAAATGTCCCAGCCAGCGCCAAACACCCTTGGAATCAGCCACAGCCTTACGGTAACCTGCCCTCTCCTTTCCTCACCTCGACGTCACAGATGCTTGGTTTCCAGCAACTCTGGTGGATTTTGTAATAACCACGCTGAGGACATCAGAGGAAAACTGAGACATCACAGGACACCTGAATTTTCCTGCAAAACCCCTTTCCAGGGTGTGTTCTGTGGAATTCAAGCCGATCGATGTTACATCCATGTTCAAGATACGTGGTCAGTTCGTTGTGGTTGTTAGTCATTCAGCTGCTTTGTTCTAAAAATGAAGACACCAGGGCCCACAGGGGTTGAGCAGTCTGTCCAGCTTCACACAGCTAGCTGCCAAGCAAGGACGATTCATTTCTTTTTTTTTTTTTTTTTTGGAGACCGAGTTTCGCTCTTGTTACCCAGGCTGGAGTGCAATGGCGCGATCTCGGCTCACCGCAACCTCCGCCTCCTGGGTTCAAGCAATTCTCCTGCCTCAGCCTCCTGAGTAGCTGGGATTACAGGCACGCGCCACCATGCCCAGCTAATTTTTTTGTAGTTTTAGTAGAGACGGGGTTTCACCATGTTGACCAGGATGGTCTCGATCTCTTGACCTCGTGATCCACCCGCCTCGGCTTCCCAAAGTGCTGGGATTACAGGCTTGAGCCACCGTGCCGGGCCGGACGACTCATTTCTAACCTGCACCAACTAGTGGGAATGCTGCCAAATGATATGGTTTTGAGTTGGCGAAGGGCATTCATGTTGGCTCTTTTGACCTCAAAGTGCCTGAAGGGTAAAGTAAAGTACCCTGGGGCCCGCTGTCCATTCCCAGCCTGCTCCTGGGGACTTTCTGCTTTGCTAAATGCCTGAAGGAGGCAGCTTGGCCCTGCAGCCTGTGTGGACTTCACACACAATTGAGGGTCATTGTGATGCCCTGGGGAACAGGGAGGGAGGGAACAAAGGAAGGGAGGCGGAAGGGAGGGAGGAAGGGAAGGAGGAAAGGAGGGAGGAAGGGAAAGAGGAGGAAGGGGGGAGGGAGGGAGGGAGGAAAGGAGGGAGGAGGAAGGAAGAGAGGAGGGAGGGGGGAGGGAACAAAGGAAGGAAGGAGGGAGGGAGGGAAGGAGGAGGAAGGAGAGAAGGAAGGAAGGAGGAGGAGGAAGGAAGGGAAGAAGGGAGGGGAGAAGGAAGGAAGGAAGGTTCAAGTTCTTCAAACACATGCATCAGGACTGAAGCAAGCAGTCAGTGTAACCAGTGGACACCATGAGGCAATGTTTTCACACAAAACAATAAGGAGCCAGTGAATGAAGTCGGTTTGTTTTGAAACACGGTTGTCATGTGTCACGCACTGTCCTCTCTGAGCCTTAAACCTCTGTTGCATGTGAGAGTCAGAGCTCACCCTGAACCTTAGGGATCAGGGTCAAACGTCAGACCAAGTCCTGGGAAGGGCAAGGCCAGAGGCAGCATTCACCACCTGGATTGTTCCAGGATCCCAGACACGTGGAGGACGTGGCTCGCCACCCCAGCTGCAGACACATTCACACTGGTGTTTGTCAGCGGACTCTGGCGCAGAGCTGCCTGTGAGTTCCTTCCCGGCCCTGTAGACATGTGTCTATACTAGGCCGTGTGTGTCCCCAGCTGTGGTTCAGGGTGGATGGGTAGCAGACAAGCAGAGGTAAGGCAACCAGTGGCCGCTTAGTCATTAAATATGTTTTTATTGAGCACCTACTGTATACCAGGCACTGTTTTAGCCACTGGAATACAGCTACAGCCAAGTTTCTGCCCTCCTGGAACTGACATAGTAGTCCATGGAGGCAGTTAATAAACAAATCAATATTTATGATTTGCTCTGTTGCCCAAGCTGGAGTGCAGTGATGTAATCACAAATCGCCGCAGCCTCTACCTCCCAGGCTCTGGGCTCAGGTGATCCTCCCACCTGAGCCTCCCAAGTCGCTGGGACCACAGGCGCGCACGGCTACGCCTGGCTAGTATTTTCTGGTATTTAGATGGGTTCTCCCTGTTGCCATCTGTTACCATAGATGCTGGTAATTCTCTTGAGAAAACTGAAGCTGAATCAAGGGGTCTATTTGGAGTAGGGCAGACAGGGAAGGCCTCTAGGAAAAGGCAGGGTTGAGGTTTTCTGGATTTTTTTTCCTTTTTTTCTTTTTTTTTCTTTTTGAGACAGGGTGTCATTCTGTCCCCCCGGCTGGCGTGCAGTGGCATGATCATAGCTCACTGCAGCCTTGACCTCCTGCGCTCAAGCAATCCTCTCACCTCAACCCTCCCGACTAGCTGGAACCGTATGCATGCATCACCACGCCTGGCTCATTTTATTTATTTATTTATTTTGAGATGGAGTCTGACTCTGTCGCCCAGGCTGGAGTGCAGTGGTACAGTCTCAGCTCACTGCAGCCTCCACCTCCACTCCAGGTTTCAATCCATTCTCCCGCCTCAGCCTCCCAAGTTCAAGCCATTCTCCTGCCTCAGCCTCCTGAGTATCTGGGATTACAGGCACACGCCACCACACCCTGCTAATTTTTGTATTTTTAGTAGAGACAGGGTTTCACCATGTTGGTCAGGCAGGCTGATCTCAAACTCCTGGCCTCAGATGATTCACCCGCCTTGGCCTCCCAAAGTGCTAGGATTGCAGGCATGAGTCACCGCACCCAGCCTGCCTAATTTTTTATTTATTTATTTATTTATTTATTTTTTTTTTTGAGACAGAGTTTCACTCTTGTTACCCAGGCTGGAGTGCAATGGCGCGATCTCTGCTCACCGCAACCTCCGCCTCCTGGGTTCAGGCAATTCTCCTGCCTCTGCCTCCTGAGTAGCTGGGATTACAGGCACGCACCACCATGCCCAGCTAATTTTTTTTGTATTTTTAGTAGAGACGGGGTTTCACCGTGTTGACCAGGATGGTCTCGATCTCTTGACCTCGTGATCCACCCGCCTCAGCCTCCCAAAGTGCTAGGATTACAGGCTTGAGCCACCGCACCCGGCCCTAATTTTTTTATTTTTTATAGAGACAGCATCTCACTATGTTGCTCAGGCTGGTCCCGAACTCCTGGACTCAAGGAATCCTAAGGAGGGAGGTTTGAGGCTGTTCTGGAACACATACCATCAATGTCATAGGTCAGAATGGAGTCCAAGACTCTCAAACACACTTTTGAAAATGGAAGTGGCTCAAACAGATGGACATTTGTGCACAAGGGCCCACCACAGCATTATTCACAATAGTGAAAATGTGGCAATAACCCAAATGTATATCATCAGATGAACGGATTAACAAAATGTAATGTGTACATGCAGTGGAATATTATTCTACCTTAAAAAAATTGAATTCTGTTGCAGGGTAAGGTGGCTCACGCCTGTAATCCCAGCACTTTGGGAGGCCGAGGCTGGTGGATCACGAGGTAAGGAGTTCAAGATCAGTTTGGCTAACATGGTGAAACCCTATCTCTACTAAAAATAGAAAACATTTTTAAAAAGTGAATCCTGGGCTGGGTGTGGTGGCACACCTATAATCCCAGCACTTCATGAGGCCACGAAGGATCACCTGAGCTCAGGAGTTCAATACCAGCCTGGGCAATACTCCGTTCTATGAAAATAAGAGGAAATATTAGCCAGATATAGCAGTGTGCGCCTGTGGTCCCAGCTACTTGGGAGGCTGAGATGGGAGGATTGCCTGAGTCCTGAGCCAGGGAGGTCAAAGTTGCAATGATCTGTGATTGCGTCACTGCGCTCCAGTCTGAGTAACAGAGAGAGATCCTGTCTCAAAAAAAAAAAAAAAGGAATACTGATACATGCCCCAACATGGATGAACCTTGAGGACTTTATGCTAAGGACATGAAGCGAGAACAAAAGGACAAATATGAATATTGTATGGTTCCATTTATGAGCGATACCTAGAAGAGTCAAATGTATGGAGACAGAAAAGTACAGTGGAGGTTGCCAGTAGATGGGAAAGGGGCGGATGGGGAGTGAGGGTTTCCCAGGGACGGAGTTTCAGTTTGGAATGGTGAAAAAGTTCTGGTGACGGATGATGGTGATGGTCCCACAATGAGGTGAATGTACTTAATGTCACTGAACTGTGCATTGAAAAATGGCTAAAATGAGGCCAGGTAGCTCATGAGGTGTGGTAGCTCATGCCTGTAATCCCAACATTTTGGGAGACTGAGGCGGGAGGATGCTTAAGCCCAGGAGTGTGAGAGATCAGCCTGAGCAACATAGGAAGACCCCATCTCTACAAAAAAAAAAAAAATAGAAAAATTAGCTGGGCATGTTGGTACACGCCTGTAGTGCCAGCTACTCTGGAGGCTGGGATGGGAGGATGGCTTGAGGGGAGGCCAAAGCTGCAGTGAGCTGTGACTGTGCCACTGCACGTTAGCCTGGAAAACAGAGTGAAACCCTGTTTAAAAAAAAAAAAAAAAAAAAGAGCCAGGCATGGTGGCTCACGCCTGTAATCCAAGCACTTTGGAGGCCAAGGCAGGCGGATCACCTGAGGTTTTGAGTTCAAGGCCAGCCTGACCAACATGGTGAAACTCGTCTTTAAAAAAAAAGAAAGAAAGAAAATAAAAATGATTAGGCTGGTAGATTTTGTCTTATGTATATTTTACCACAATTTTTTTTTTGAGACAGAGTCTTGCTCTGTCGCCCAGATGGGGTGCAGTGGCTTGATCTTAGCTCACTGCAACCTCCGATGCCTGGGTTCAAGTGATTTACCTGCCTCAGCCTCCCAAATAGCTGGGACTACAGGGTAATTTTTTGTATTTTAGTAGAGATGGGATTTCACCATGTTGACTAGGATGGTCTCGATCTTCCGACCTTGTGATCTGCCCACTTCGGCCTCCCAAAGTGCTGGGATTACAGACATGAGCCACAGTGTCCAGCTTTACCACAATTTTAAAAAGCACACTTAACTGAAAAAAAGAGGTAGCTGGTGGAGGGAGGAAGGCAGGGACAGGAACTTCATTTGTTGAGTTTTACTCTGGACCAGTCAGCCTGCTAAGCCTTCTCTGCGTATTATCTCATTTAATCTTTACAACGTCCTTAGGCTTTAGATGCGATCCTAGTCTACAAAGGAACAAACCAATGCTCAAAGCAATCAAGTGTTTTTCTCAGGTGTGGAGCAACAAAGCTGTGATTCCATTCCACATTCCTCTCTCTGCCCATACCATTAACCTAGTGCCTTTAACTCACACACCACCACCTTGTCATTTCCTTGAAACATTTGCAAAACCACCACCTCGCTTGCAACTTTCAATAGAGTTGGCTGCTAAGGTAGTGACCTTAAAAGGGGCTCAATTGCATCGGATGAACTCATGAAAAAGATGAGCCCGTCTGAATCTTGAAATCTCAGTGGTGTCATTTTCGTTTTGACATAAAGTCCTGTCACTTGTTCCACACACAGATTCAGGTACTTGTCTGGACACTTAAGGGTGTTAAAGAGATAAAGAAGCCAGCTACCTGATGAAGAGCCTGATCTAATAGGGTAATCAGATAAAGAAATCAAAAGCACCAACTTTATGTTACAAACATTTGCTCAGGATGCAGAGGAAGCTCAGAGGATCCCAGAGAAGGAGTTTTCAGTTACTCCTAAGAAATCAGAATGTGCTCTTCCTCCCTAGAAAATGTTAGTCACCCCAGAAGTTAAACTAAACTTAAGCAGAACTCTTACTTGCAGTTTCTGACACACTTTCACTTCCCCACCCACCTTCCTTCCTGCTGGTCAGTTTCCTGGGAAACATTGGCATTTGGAGAACAAAAATACCAATAACATGTCGTTAGAATGACATCAACATGACAAGAACATTTTGTTAAAATAATTGCAAGTCCTAAAGTACATGTGACAATTATTTTTAAATAAAATTAATTCCACAGCAGGGAGTCACTAATGAGATGCTTTGTGTTTGTATATGTGTGTGCATGTATGTGTGTATGTGCACAGTTGTATATTGTGTGCTTGTGTATATGTGTATGTGTAAGTGCATGTGTACTTGTACGTGTGCATGTGTGTTTGTGCATGTGTGCACGTGTGTGTATGTGTGTGCTTGTTTGTGTGTGTATGTGTGTCTGTGTGTGTGAGCTTGTGTGTGTGTGTGTGTGTGTACAAATGTATTTAATAAAAAATGCATTTGATTTGTTAGGATGTTTATGTCCTGGGTCAGAACAGTGATTGAGGTTTAATATTAACTTTGGAACAATTTAGGTAAATTCTATTACTTGGAAAGAATTAGCAAGGCCTCTGGGATTTTGGGATGGAGAAAGATATCATGGTTGTAGCAAAACCTCATTTTTAACTTCCTCCAAGAAAGAATGGGATGCTGCTGTTTCAAGAGATTTAGGTTCTGGGTCTCAAGTCAAAGGAGGCTTTGAGAACGTGGTGCATCAGAGCTCTTTGTACTGGCTCTCGACAGCTGATTTTGTACATCTCTTTTCAACTCTACCCTCACAGACTGCAGTCTAATATTAGACATGGAGGGAATATTTACACCATGGAAATTGGCAAACACAATCAAGGCTCCTCTGCCTCCACCCGCTATAGCCAGTTAACCAGCATGCCACTGGTCTAGGAGTTATAAACAGTTGCTCTATACAGTTGTTCATGGGTACACAGCTTACCCATGAGATCCTGAAATAGACTGTTTCAGCTCGCATGAACTGCACCTCTGTGTTTAGAAAGAATGTTACTTCAATTTACAATACAAGATGGAGCCCTTTTCTCTTGTTTAAAAATGCACTAAAAGGATGTTGCTGGCCCCAACTGTGGGTTATCGTAGCTTGCTTAGAAAGGGGAATTTGTAAAAGAGGCAATCTCTAGTTCTGGCAAGAAACTCTATCTGGGCTCCCAGTAAGGGATTAAATATCACGCAAGCACATTCTTGCAGCAGACCGATTCAGCTGGGAGGGAAGTCTCGCCACAACCAAGGGGTTTAGAGGAAAATAACAAATGTCTTCTCAGAACTGGCAGAGAGGATCTTTCAATTCAAGAACATACCGACAACAAAATGCACAGAATGTAGAGGCAGAGTGGTTTTTTTAAAAATTATTATTTTCACGGAATTGTGCTCACCACGTGTGCTGGTTCAACGGACACAGAACACATTTTATCCCATCTGTAAGTAGAATATTTAAGATTCCTGAAATATTTTGAATTTCCTAAAGAATTTTATCCTCAATTGATTATGCCTTGGTGCCTGAGCTACAATCTTAGAAAAGTCATACATGTGGTGAAATCAAATGCTGCATATACTTAAGAACTTACCTGCTTATCAGGTGAAGTCGCATGAGGAAAATTGACTTACTAATTGTGATGTGGCCAAGAATTTGAAAATTCAAGCAAACACAGCCTTGAGGAAAGAGATGTATTAACTCAGCTTGCCTAATATGGGTCTAGCCTGCAACTGTGTGCAGTTATTCATATGTATCCTTGAACATTACAACAAAAATACACCCAGAAAAGGAACTTATTTCGGCTTGAGTGTCAAGCATGGTTTAAAAATATATAAGTTTGGCTGGGCACAGTGGCTCATGTCTGTAATCCCAATACTTTGAGAGGCTGACACAGGTGGATCACTTGAGGTCAGGAGTTCAAAACCAGTCTGGCCAACACGGTGAAATCAAAGAAAAGAAAAGAATAGGCCAGGCACAGTGGCTCATGCCTGTAATCTTATCACTTTGGGAGGCCAAGGTGGGCGATCACTTGAGGTCAGGAGTTTGAGACCAGCCTGGCCAACATGGTAGAACCCCACCTCTACTAAAAATACAAAAATTAGCAGGATACGGTGGTGCGCCCCTGTAATCCCAGCTACTCAGAAGGCTGAGACAGGAGAATTGCTTGAACCCAGGACGCAGAGGTGGCAGTGAGCCGAGATTGTACCACTGCACTCCAGCCTGGGTGACAGAGAGAGACTCCATCTCAAAAACAAATAAATAAATAAATAGAAAAATTTAAAAGGCCCAGTGTGTAATCTCAGCAACTTGGGAGGCCAAGGCAAGCAGATCATCTGAGGTCCAGAGTTTGAAACCAGCCTGGCTAACATGGTGAAACACCATTTCTACTAAAAACACAAAAAATTAGCCAGGCTAATTTTGTATTTTTAGTGGAGACAGGGGTTTCACCATGTTGGTCAGGCTGGTCTCGAACTCCCGACCTCAGGTGATCCTCCCACCTCAGCCTCCCAAAGTGCTGGGGTTACAGGTGTGAGCCACTCTGCCTGGCTAGTACACTTTAAATTAGTGGGTTGTATGGCATGCAAATTATATTTCAATATATATAATTTTCTCTTACTTTTTTCCTGTTAATCCCAAAACCTTTTATTTATTTATTTATGTAACTAGTTTTAGGGGAACAGGTGGTGCTTGGTTGCATGGAAAAGTTCTCCAGCGGTGATTTCTGAGATTTTGGTGGAATCATCACTTGAGCAGTGTACACTGCACCCAATGTGTAGTCTTTTATCCCTCAACCCCAAACCCCTCTCACTATTGCCCCTGAATCCCCAAAGTCCATGATATCATTCTTATGCCTCCATAAGGCTAATCTGAAAAGTATATAGCTAACTCATGCCTTAAAAGGAGCTGGACGATTGATGGTGCACTTTCCATCATGTGTGGCTAACAGCTGTCCTGCCAGGCCCACTGACTGAGGGCTGGGCTGCAGTCACCACTTGGACCTGTATGTGTGCGCATCAACTCTGCCTGTAGCAACAGATTTGAATATGCAAAAAGCTTTGCTTGGGAGAATGGTCACTATGGTGCACCCAAATACTAGCGTTTAGGGTCGTTTAGGCCAATCTGCTGCAAAAAAACATGTTTCAGGCCGGGCACAGTAGCTCACGCCTGTAATCCCACCACTCTGGGAGGTCGAGGCAGGTGGATCACCTGAGGTCAGGAGTTCGAGACCAGCCTGGCCAACATGGTGAAACCCTATCTCTACTAAAAATACAAAAATTAGTTGGGTGTGTTGGCACACGCCTGTAATCCCAGCTATTCGGGAGGCTGAGGCAGAGGCAGGAGAATCGCTTGAACCCAGGAGGCAGAGGTTGCAGTGAGCTGAGATCATGCCATCACACTGCAGCTTGGTTAACAAGAGCAAAACTTGGTCTCAAAAAAATAAAAAGTCCTGCGAAGTGAAAGAGACTAGACACAAGAGGACAAATGTGACACGAATCCACTTATATGAAATATCTAGAATAGTCAAATTCATAGAAACAGTAAGTAGACTAGAGGTTACGAGGGACTTCAACATGGGGAATGGGAAGTTGTTGCTTAATGAGTATGAAGTTTCTCTTTGGGGTGATGAAATATTTTGGAAATAGATAGTGGTAATAATTGCATGGCATTGTGGATGTAATTAATGCCACTAAATTGAAGGCTTTAAAATGGTTAAAATGGCTAATGTTACGCTATATATGGTACCAAAATAAAAAGCATTTTGTAAAAAAGAAAGTAGACTGGGCATGGTGGCTCACCCCAGTAATCCCAGCACTTTGGTTGTGTTTGTTTGTTTGTTTTTGTAGCTGGGACTACAGGCGTGAGCCACCAAGCCCGGCTAATTTTTGTACTTTTAGCAAAGATGGGGTTTCACCATGTTTCCTGGCTGGTCTCAAACTCCTGGCCTTAGAGATCTGTCAGCCTCGGCCTCCCAAATGCTGGGATTATACAAACATGAGCCAGCACACCCAGCCTGGGCTTGGATTTTTTTTTTTTTTTTTTTTTTTGAAATGGAGTCTTGCTCTTGTTCCCCAGGCTGGAGTGCAATGGGGTGATCTGCCTCCTGGGTTCAAGCAATTCTCCTGCCTCAGCCTCCCGAGTAGCTGGGATTACAGATGTCCGCCACCATGTCCGGCTAATTAGTAGAGACAGAGTTTCACCATGTTGGCCAGGCTGGTCTCGAACTCTTGACCTTGTGATCAGCCCACCTCAGCCTCCAAAAGTGCTGGGATTGCAGGCGTGAGCAACCATGCCCGGCTAGGTTGCCATATTTCATCATTTCCACTCCCTATAGTTCTGTAATGACCGCTATTCTATTCAAAGACTTGCTGTCCAGCTAGGAAACTAAGTCTGAGTAATTAGACTCCTGCTGTTTGGTTTGAAAGTGTTGAATCTTATCTACCCAAGACCCTCAGCTTGAAATGTGTGGCACTGATGATCTGCCAGGACAGCTGTCACACCGGGTGTACTTGGGAGACAGGTGTCTTTCGTTGGAGGTGTGTAGCAGTGTAGGCATTTAGGCTGGCATAGTTGAGAGTCTAGGCTCTGGGCCAGACTGCCTGGCTCTGTGACCTTAGGCAAGTGGCTTAACCTCTCTGGGCTTTATTTTTAAGAGGATAACCGGCCACCATGGCTCATGCTTGTGATCCCAGAACTTTGGGAGACTGAGGCAGGCAGATTGCTTGAGACCAGGAGTTCAAGACTAGCCTGGGCAACACAAGGAGACCCCATCTCTACAAAAAATGCAAAAATTAGACAGGTATGGTGGCACACACCTTATAGTCCCAGCTACTCAGGAGGCTGAGGTGGGAGGATCACTTGAGGCCAGGAGGTTGAGGCTGCGGTGAGCCATGATTGCACCACTGCACTCCAGCCTGGGTGACAGAGTAAGACCCTGTCTCAAAAAATAAATAAATAAAAGGAAGACAGATAAAAGTAATCAGCTCACAGGGCTGTTTGGGGGGTTTTGTTGTGTTTGTTGTGTTGTGTTGTGTTGTTTTGTCTTGTTTTGTTTTTGAGTCGGAGTCTCACTCTGTCACCCAGGCTGGAGTACAGTGGTGAAATCTTAGCTCACTGCAACCTCCACCTCCCAGGTTCAAGCGATTCTCGTGCCTCAGCCTCCCATGTACCTGGGACTACAGGTGTGTGCTACCATGCCAGGCCAATTTTTGTATTTTTAGTAGAGACGGGGTTTCACCATGTTAGCCAGGCTGGTCTCAAACTCCTGACCTCAAGTGATCTGCCCACCTTGGCCTCCCAAAGTGCTGGGATTAGAGGCGTGAGCCACGGTGCCCTGCCACAGGGCTGTTTTAAGGATCAAATGAGTCAGTAAACGAGCAGCATAAGTAGCTTTTTTTAGTAAAATATCCTTTTTATAGCTCCATTTTTTACCTAATTTTAGAGTGATTTAAATAAGAATAATATATTATTTCTTATAATATGCGGAAAAATCTTGGCAATGGAAAGAAATGAACTGTGGACACATCCGGCAATTTGGATGGCTCTCATGGGCATATTGAAGGGAAAAAAACCACCCGGCCAGGAGCAATGGCTCACACCTGTAATCCCAGCAGTTTGGGAGGCGGAGGGGGGTGGATTGCTTTGAGCTCAGGAGTTCAAGACCAGCCATAGGCAACATGGCAACGCCCTGTCTCTACAAAAACATTAGTGGTGGCTTGAGTCTGTGGTCCTAGCTACTCAGGAGGCTGAGGTGGTGGGCGGATCACTTGAGCCCAGGAAGCAAAGGTTGTGGTGAGCCAAGATCACACCACTGTACCCCAGCCTGGGTGACAGAGCAGATCCTGTCTCAAAAATGAATAGGCTGGGCATGGTGGCTCACACCTGTAATCCCAGCACTTTGGGAGGCTGAGGCAGGTGGATCACCTGAGGTCAGGAGTTTGAGACCAGCCTGACCAATATGGAGAAACCCTGTCTCTACTAAAAGATACAAAATTAGCCGGTCGTGGTGGCACATACCTATAATCCCAGCTACTGGGGAGGCTGAGACAGGAGGATGGCTTAAACTCGGGAGGCAAGAAAGAGATTACGGTAAGCCAAGAATGCGCCGTTGCACTCCAGCCTGGGGAACAAGAGTGAAACTCCATCTCAAATACATAAATAAATAAATAGTAAAAAGCCAATCTCAAAAGATATACACTGTAGGCTTAAATTTATATAACATTCTCAAAAATGACAAAATGACAGGATGGGCGTGGTGGCTCACATCTGTAATCCCAGCACTTTGGGAGGCCGAGGCAGGTGGATCATGAGGTCAGGAGATTGAGGCCATCGCAGCCAACATGGTGAAACCCCCTCTCAACTAAAAAGACAAAAATTAGCTGGGCATGGTGGTATGCATCTGTAGTCCCATCTACTCAGGAGGCTCAGGGAGGAGAATTGCTTGAACGCAGGAGGCGGAGGTTACAGTGAGCTGAGATCGCGCCACTGCACTCTAGCCTGGCGACAGAGCAAGACTCCGTCTCAAAAATAAATAAATAAATAAAAAGACATCAGCTAGTATGGGCCTGAAAAAAAAAAAAAGACATAATGATAAAGACAAAGGATAGGTAAGTGGCTGCAGGGGGTTATGATGATGAAGAGGAGAGAGGTGGGTATGACTAACTAAAAGTGGGTAAGTTGAGTAAGATCTCTGTGGTCATGGCACAGCTCTGCATCTTGATTGCAGTGGTTTACATGAATCTACACATGTGACAAAATGACACAGAAACCTACACACACCCATTGTGGGACTACCAATTTCCTGGTGTTGGTACAGTACTACGGTTTATAAGATGTAACCACTAGGGGAAACTAGGTGGAGGATACATGAGACTTCTCTACAGTCTTTACAACTTTCTGTGAAACTGTAGTGATTACAAATAAAAAGTTAAGACCAGCTGGGCACGGCAGCTCACACCTGTAATCCCAGCATTTTGGGAGGCCGAGGCAGGTGGATTGCCTGAGCTCAGGAGTTCACAACCATCCTGGGCAGCATGGAGAAACCCTGTCTCTACTTAAAAAATGCAAAAAATGGGGCTGGGTGTGGTGGCTTATGCCTGTAATCCAAGCACTTTAGAGGCCAAGGCGGGCAGATCACCTGAGGTCGGGAGTTCAAGACCGGCCTGACCAACATGGTGAAACCCCGTCTTTAAAAAATAAAATAAAAATATAAAATAAAAACATACAGAAAATTAGCTGGTATGGTGGAGTGCGTCTGTAGTCCCAGCTACTTGGGAGGCTGAGACAAGAGAATTGCTTGAATCCGAAAGGTGGAGGCTGCAGTGAGTTGAGATCATGCCACTGCACTCCAGCCTCGGTGACAGTGAGGCTCCCTCTCAAAAAAAAAAAAAAATTGCCGGGCGCGGTGGCTCAAGCCTGTAATCCCAGCACTTTGGGAGGCCGAGGCGGGTGGATCACGAGGTCAAGAGATCGAGACCATCCTGAC
>NW_022437032.1:2282053-2309457 GCF_009761245.1 Sapajus apella
AACCCCCATCTCTACTAAAAATACAAAACATTAGCTGGGCATGGTGGTGCGTGCCTGTAATCCCAGCTACTCGGGAGGTTGAGGCAGGAGAATTGCCTGAACCCGGGAGGCGGAGGTTGCAGTGAGCCGAGATCGCGCCATTGCACTCCAGCGTGGGTAACAAGAGTGAAACTCCGTCTCAAAAAAAAAAAAAAAAAAAAAAAATTGAAAGAAATCAATAATATGTATGCAATAAACACTTCAGTTGGGCACAGTGGCTCATGCCTGTATTCCTAGCACTTTGGGAGGCTTTGCAGGAGGATCGCTTGAACCTAGGAATTTGAAACCAGCCTGGGCAACATGGCAAACGCTGTCTCTATTAAAAATACAAAAATTAGCCAGGCATGGTGGTGCACGCCTGTAGTCCCAACTGCCTGGGAAACTCAGACACAAGAATTGCTTGAACTTGGGAGGCGGAGGCTGCAGTGAGCCGAGATTGTGCCACTGCACTCCAGCCTGGGAAACAGAGCAAGACTCTGTCTCAAAAAAAAAAAAAAAAAAAAAGAATGGCTTTTACATGATTAGATTTTCGGTACTTGACTTTGAACTTCCTAACAGCCAAGCCATAAAGAGAAGCCATCTGGAAAGAAACAGAGCAAGCTCTTTACTGTATTTTTCAGATGCTAATGTCTAAAAGATACTTCCTGGGAGGTTTTGAAACCGAGGTCCTAATGAAGAAATATTCTGAAGAGTAGTTTTTCCATGTGCAGAATTGCTTTTTATGGCCAGTTCTTGTGATTCTCAAAGTCTAAAGAGGGGGAACTAAAATTTATCAGACATTTACTGGATGTCAGGGGCTTTACACATATTATAGCCTTCAATTATCCCCATTTAATGCATTTAAAAAACTGAGCCTTGAGGAGGTCATTTATTATCCAGAAACAAATGGGAAGCCAGGTGCCCACTCAGCTCCAACACACAGATTTTTTCCTCTTTCCTCTCCTCTCCTGCACCCCCTCACAGTGGCTGCTATCAGGACCTCTGTCTTGGGCTGCCATCTACAATTTGAGAAGCTTTGTTCTCCAACCTTAAGTATACATAAAAATCCCCTGGGAAAAATACACATCCTTGAGCCACATCCCAGTTAACGCTTTGTTTTGTTCGTCAGTCTGATGCAGGATGAGGCATCCTCAGTTACAGTTGGTGCCTCAGGTATGTGGACGTCCTTCATTCTTAGTCTGCATTTGGGCATCACTGGATCATTGTATCATCAGAATCTTCTGGAATTCCCAAGCATTAAGGACAACCTGGTATGGTGGCCAACCATTCCAGTTTTCCCAGAACTGAGGGTTTTCCCAGAACATGAGAATTTTAGTGCTATAACCAGGAAAGTCCCAGACCAGCTGGAACCACGTGGTCACCCTGTGAGTTCAGGAGGTAACTGAGAGTCCCAGATTGTTATTTGATGGGTAGAAATGCTCACTGGGCACGGTGCCTCATACCTGTCATCCCAGCAACTCAGAGGTTGAGGCAGGAGATTCCCTTAAGACCAGGAGTTAGAAACCAACCTGGGCAACAAAGTGAGACGCCATAGCTAAAATTAAAAAACAGAATAAATAAAAAGTTAGCTAGACACTTGACAGGCTGAGATGGGAGGATCACCTGAGCCCAGGAGTTTGAGGCTATGCTGGCTATGATTGCGTCCCTATACTCCAGCCTTGGCTAAAGGAGCATAAACGAAGAAAGAAAGAGAGAGGAAGGAACAAGGAAGGAAGGAAGGAAGGGCCGGATGCGGTGGCTCATGCCTGTAATCCCAGCACTTTGGGAGGCCAAGGAGGGCGGATCACATGAGGTTAGGAGTTCGACACCAGCCTGACCAACATGGACAAACCCCATCTCTACCAAAAATACAAAATTAGCCAGGCATGATGGCGCATGCCTGTAATCCCAGCTACTCGGGAGGCTAAGGCAGAAGAATCGCTTGAACCTGGGAGGCAGAGGTTACAGTGAGCCAAGATTGCACTATTGAACTATAGCCTGGGCAACAAGAGTGAAACTTCGTCTCAAAAAAAAGAAAAGAAAACATTATGTTTAGTAAATGAAGACAGACACAAAGGGCCACATACGGTATAATTTCATTTATACGAAAGGCAGAATAGGCAAATTTAAAGAAACAGAAAGTAGATTTGTGGTTTCCTAGGGTTGGAGGGAAATAGGAGGAGAGTGCTAAAGAATAAGGGGTTCCTTTTGGGGTGACGAAAATGTTCTGAGTTAGATAGCAGTGATGGTTGCACAACTCTGTGAATATGCTAAAAATCGTTGAGTTTGTACACTTTATTTTTTGGGTGTTTTTTTTGTTGTTGTTGTTGTTTGTTTTATGTTTTTGAGACAGAGCTTTGCTCTTGTTGCCCATGCTGGAGTGCGCTGGCACCACAACCCCCGCCTCCCAGGTTCAAGCGATTCTCCTGTCTCAGCCTCCTGACTAGCTGGGATTACAGGCATGTGCCACCACTCCCAGCTAATTTTGTATTTTTAGTGGAGAGAGGGGTTTCACCATGTTGGTCAGGCTGGTCTCGAACTCCCGACCTCAGGTGATCCTTCCACCTCAGCCTCCCAAAGTGCTGGGATTACAGGTGTGAGCCACTCTGCCTGGCTAGTACACTTTAAATTAGTGGGTTGTATGGCATGCAAATTATATTTCAATATATATAATTTTCTCTTACTTTTTTCCTGTTAATCCCAAAACCTTTTATTTATTTATTTATGTAACTAGTTTTGGGGGAACAGGTGGTGCTTGGTTGCATGGAAAAGTTCTCCAGCGGTGATTTCTGAGACTTTGGTGGAATCATCACTTGAGCAGTGTACACTGCACCCAATGTGTAGTCTTTTATCCTCAACCCCAAACCCCTCTCACTATTGCCCCTGAATCCCCAAAGTCCATGATATCATTCTTATGCCTCCATAAGGCTAATCTGAAAAGTATATAGCTAACTCATGCCTTAAAAGGAGCTGGACGATTGATGGTGCACTTTCCATCATGTGTGGCTAACAGCTGTCCTGCCAGACCCACTGACTGAGGGCTGGGCTGCAGTCACCACTTGGACCTGTATGTGTGCGCATCAACTCTGCCTGTAGCAACAGATTTGAATATGCAAAAAGCTTTGCTTGGGAGAATGGTCACTATGGTGCACCCAAATACTAGCGTTTAGGGTCGTTTAGGCCAATCTGCTGCAAAAAAACATGTTTCAGGCCGGGCACAGTAGCTCACGCCTGTAATCCCACCACTCTGGGAGGTTGAGGCAGGTGGATCACCTGAGGTCAGGAGTTCGAGACCAGCCTGGCCAACATGGCGAAACCCTATCTCTACTAAAAATACAAAAATTAGTTGGGTGTGTTGGCACACGCCTGTAATCCCAGCTACTCAGGAGCCTGAGGCTGGAGAATCGCTTGAACCCAGGAAGTGGAGGTTGCAGTTTGTGGAGATCCGCCACTGCACTCCAGCCTGGGCGACAGAGTGAGACTCCATCTCAAAAAAAAAATTTTTAAACCATGTTTAAAGCACCTACTGAATGTCAGGCAGTGCCGCCATCACATCTGGACATACAGCAGCAAATAGGAATGAATAGTAGGGTGGCTGGGCTGGGCAACACAGCCCTGATGGAGGTGACACCCAGGCAGGAGAGACACAGGTATCAATCAGGTAACACATTCAGTTAAGTCAGGTTAATCCAGAAAAGTGCTCCAATGGTAATAAAAGAGTATAATGAGAAAGAGGGTCAGAGAGGTAGGGAAGGGCCTCCTCTTTTTTTTTTTTGAGACTGAATGTGGCTGTGTCACCCAGGCTGGAGTGCAGTGGTGCGAACTCAGCTCACTGCAACCTCCGCCTCCCAGGTTCAAGCCATTCTCCTGCCTCAGCCTCCTAAGTATCTGGGATTACAGGCACCCACCGCCACGCTCTGCTAATTTTGTGTTCAGTAGAGACATTTCACCATTTTGGCCAGGCTGGTCTCGAATTCCTGACCTCAGGTGAGGTCCTACCTTGGCCTCCCAAAGTGCTGGGATTACAGGCGTGAGCCACCACACCCCACCTTGTGGACGTTCTTCTTTCAATGACATTCATTTGAACCTAGATGTGAATGAGGACAAAAAAAACCAGCCATAAAATAAGTAGAAAAGGCCAGACACCATGGCTTATGCCTGTAATCCCAGCACCATGGGAGACTGAGGCAGGAGGGAGGATTGCTTGAGCTCAGGAGATCGATACCAGCCTGGGCAACATGGTGAAACTCTGTCTCCACAAAAACATGCAAAAATTAGCTGGACCAGGCACGGTGGCTTATGTCCATAATCCCAGCACTTTGGAAGGCCGAGGCAGGCAGGTCAGCTGAGGTCGGGACTTTGAGACCAGCCTGATTAACATGGAGAAACCCCATCTTTACTAAAAATATAAAATTGGCCGGGCATGGTGGCTCATGCCTGTAATTCCAGTTACTCGCCAGGCTGAGGCAAGAGAATCGCTTGAAGCCGGGAGGTGGAGTTTGTGGTGAGCCAAGATCATGCCATTGCACTGCAGCGTGGGCAACAATAGCAAAATTCTGTCTCAAAAAAAAAATTAGCTGGGCATGTAGGTGCATGCCTGTAATCCTACTTACTCGGGAGGCTGAGGCAGGAGAATCACTTGAACCTGGGAGGCAGAGGTTGCCATGAGCTGGGATCACGCTGTTGCACTCCAGCCTGGGCAGCAGAAAAAGACTGTCAAAAAACAAAACAAAACAAAAAAAAACTCTGGGGAAAGTGTGGACCTGGCTGGGAGAACAGCAATTGCAAAGGTCCTGAGGCAAGGACAGTCTTGGTGTGACAAATGTACAGAAATGAGCCACTGTGGCTTGACCATGAGTGAGGGGGAGAGAGAGAGAGGAAAGAGATGGAAAAGGAGAAGCGAGCAGGGCCCGGTTCACATGGGCTCCAAGGCCATTGAAAGAGCATGGCTTTCATTTCAAGTCAGATGGGAAGCCACTGTAGAAGGCTTGAAGACAGGGTGACAAAATCTGATTTGCCTCTTGAAGAAATCCCTCTGACTCCCATGTAGAGAGTGGGTTGAGGGCTGGGCACCATGGCTCATGCCTGTAATCCCAGCACTTTGGGAGGCCAAGGCGGGTGGATCACGAGGTCAAGAGATCAAGACCATCCCGGCCAACATGGTGAAACCCCGTCTTTACTAAAAATACAAAGATTATCTGGGCATGGTGGCGTGCGCCTGTAGTCCCAGCTACTCCGGAGGCTGAGGCAGGAGAATTGCTTGAACCGGGGAGGCGGAAGTTGTAGTGAGCCGAAATCCCGCCACTGCACTCCAGCCTGGTGCCTGGTGAAAGAACCAGACTCTGTTTCCAAAAAAATAAATAAATAAATAAAGAGAATGGGTTGAAGGAGGGCCAGAGCAGGGCAGGGAGACCAGTTAGGAGACGATTGCAATTGCCCTGTTCTCCGCTGAAAACCAGAGTGAAGGGCATTTATCTGCTGTTACAATTTTAAAGTATTTACAAGCCTCATTTGTTTGAGCAAAAAGATAGAGGGGCGAGTTGAAATGCAGAGGGCCTGTGTGCTGAAATTCATTCACGCATGTATGTAGGCTGTTCATCTTCACCAGCTTGAACGCATTTGTGGGTGGATGGTGTTATTCACTAGGCTATAATGTCCTATACCAGACGTCACGGCACATGTACATTTAATCAACACATAGACGTCAAGTGGGCTCAATGATTACTAAAGATTTTAAGACGGTAAGTTAAGGGAAAAGATATATATACATAGTATTTTCCCCATTTATTTATGACTAATAGATAAGTTTAAATTAAATGTTTTTATTTTGAATAAATTATAAATTAATAGTTTTTATGTATTACATATCCTCCCTTATTAATTTATAAGTGTAGGTTGTATTAGATGTTATATATTAAATACGTATATATTCTTTGGTCTCTTATTTAATAAAAATATATACAGTTTACGATTACTGTGAATGGGTCTGCCTAAATCAAAATAATTTAGTTCTATTCAAAGCCATTTGGACTTATATTTCTAACTTCAGAATCAGCAGAATCCTGTTCAAATAGGAATATGAGTTTCTATCATTTAAGTCATCCAGGTCAGTTTCTTTCTTTCTTTTTTTTTTTTGAGACGGAGCTCTGTCACCCAGGCTAGAGTGCAGTGGTGTGATCTCAGCTCACTGCAACCTCTGCCTCCTGGTTTAAGGTTTCAAGCAATTCTCCTGCCTCACCCTCCTGAGTAGCTGGGATTACAGGTGTCCACCACCATGTCAGATTAATTTTTGCATTTTTAGTATAGAGAGGGTTTTACTATGTTGGCCAGGCTGGTCTCAAACTCCTAACCTCAGGTGATCCACCTGCCTTGGCCTCACAAAGTGCTGGGATTACAGGCGTGAGCCACCACATCCAGCCTCCAGGTCAGTTTCTGTGGCTGCAGTAAGTTCCAAAGTGTCTGTGATGGGTTTATTAGCGAAGTCTTTTTTCCCCTTGACTCTAATGATCATACTTTGTTGAGGCTGAAAAGCTCTACTGTTTCTCTTTCGGAGCTGCTCCCCTCCAACCATTCACAGACCAGCTCATGTCTGTATAAATGAACAAATTTGAAGGTATTTCATGTGACACATCTTCATAATCCCACTCTACATATTCAAGACAAAAACAGTAATCCCCCCTTGGGGCTGAAGTCCTTCCAGATCCTTCCCTGTCCCATAAACCTTCTCCCAATGACTGCCAAACCCTATTCATGATATCCCTGTGGTGCCCTGGAGTCCTTCTGCCAGTCTTACTGACATTGACTCAGCGTCTTCAGGACCTCTTACCTACCTAATTTAATAGCGTCTCTTCTTCCAGTCTTTCCTGCTTCCCTGGTTAAAAACACTATGAGTCAACCTCCTTCCTCCTCACCTTCCTTGTCCATACCATAACCTGACCTACCAATTTTGCTGCCCAAGGATCTCTCAGAGCTGTTCATCTGTCTTCATTCCCCCACAGACACCCCTCCAATCTAACCTCCCACAGTTGATAATTGCAGGAGCGTCCACACTGGACCCGCGGCTTCCACTCATATACTTGTACAATCGATCTCCCTGCTCTGCCGCCTGAGTAAACTGTTTTGTTGTTGTTGTTGATTTTACTTTTTGAGACAAGGTCTTGCTCTGTCACCCAGGATGGGGTGCAACAGTGCAATCACGGCTCGATGCAGCCTCGAATTCCTGGGCTCAAGTGATCTTCCTGCCACCATGTCCAGCTCATTTTTTTCTTTTTTGTAGAGATGAGGTTTTACTACGTTGACCAAGCTGGTCTCAAACTCCTGGGCTGAAGTGATCCTCCTGCCTCGGCCTCCCAAGGCGCTGGGATTATAGGCGGAGCGACCATGCCCGCCCTCCCAGCCCTTATCTAAAGCCATCTGCATGTTTTCCCCATGCTGGCTCACTTTTTCCTCATCTACTCACCCTGAATTTTTTTTTCGCCAATTCATTCATTAAAGTCCATCTCTTTTTTCAATTTCAAAAAGTATAAAGTTTTAGAAGCCAGAAATCTGGGGCCTTTTTGGAAAATATATATATTTTCTAATTGTTAAATTTGCCAACTTTAAAAAAAGTCATCACAAAAAAAAAAAAAAGAAAGAAGAAAAAAAAGAAAATTCAATCATCAGGCAAAGCTATTGAGCTTAATAAGACAGACCCCAGTTTCCTTTTCTGTTTATTTGTTTGTTTGGGTTTTTTTTTGTTTTTTTTTTTTGAGGCGGAGTCTTGCTCTTGTCGCCCAGGCTGGCGTGCAATGGCGCCATCTCAGCTCACTGCAACCTCCACCTCCCGGTTTCAAGTGATTTTTCCTGCCACAGCGTCCTGAGTAGCTGGAATTACAGGCGCCAGAGACCATGCCTGGCTAATTTTTATTGTACTTTTAGTAGAGACAGGGTTTCGCCATGTTGGCCAGGCTGGTCTCAAGCTCCTGACCTCAAGTGATCCACCCACCTGTACCTCCCAAAGTGCTGAAATTACAGGCGTGAGCCACCGCACTGGGCCAGACCCCAGTTTCTCCCTGTGTTTTACCTGCATCATCTCATTTGATCCTCATAACATCTTTAAGTGTGTAACTGCCATTATCCCTATTTTCCAGACTGGGAGACTGTCTCATGAAAGTAAAACAACCTGCACCCATCCACATGATTTGTTAGGGGCAAAGCTGAGATTCAGACACACACAGTCTAGCTTCAGTTTAAATGCTTAGAAGCAAGGTGGGGCGCATTGGTTCATGTCTGTAAACCCAGCACTTTGGGAGGCCAAGGCGGGCAGATCACTTGAGCTCAGCAGCTCAAGAGCAGCATGATCAACATGATGAAACCCCCTCTCTACTAAAAATAAAAAAATTAGCCGGGCGTGGTGGCATGCACCTGTAGTTTCAGCTACTTGGGAGGCTGAGGCAGGAGAATCGCTTGAATCTAGGACATGAAGGTTGCAATGAGCCGAGATTGTGCCACTGCACTCCAGCCTGGGCGACAGAGCAAGACTCCATCTTAAAAAAAAAACAAAAGGCCGGGCATGGTGGCTTACACCTGTAATACCAGCACTTTGGGAGGCAGAGGCAAGTGGATCACCTGAGGTCAGAAGTTCAAGACAAGCCTGATGAACATGGTGAAACCCCGTCTCTACTAAAAATACAAAAATTAGCCAAGTGTGGTGGCGCATGCCTGTAATCCCACCTACTCAGGAGGCTGAGGCAGGAGAATCAATTGAACCGGGAGGTGGAGGTTGCTGTGAGCCGAGATCCTGCCATTGCATTCCAGCCTGGGTGACAGAACAAGACTTCTCCTCAAAAAAAAAAAAAAAAAAAAAAAGCAAGTGAGTCTTTTTTTCTTTGGAAACCAAAATAAACTGAAGCAAATCAAAAGACATCACACTTTTAGTTTTATTTGAGGGAAGGGAAGAGATGTGAGTCAAATAAGACAAATAAGACACGAAGCCCTGTGAATGCCTTAACCCTCTTGGTTTTCTTCTCAATTCAACTAAACAGGACTCCTAGAATGAAGGTAAATTGTAAGAGGATTTTTTTTTCTTCTCTGTCACCCAGGCTGGAGTGCAGTAGTGTTATCACATTTCATTACAGCCTCAAACTTCTGGGTTCAAGCAATCCTCCAGTCTCTGCCTTCCCAATAGCTGGGAATACAGGTACACATCATGATGCACAGTTATTTATTTATTTATTTATTTGAGACGGGCTCTCTCTCTGTTGCCAGGCTGGAGTGCAGTGGCGTGATCTTGGCTCACCGCAACCTCCACCTCCCAGGTTCAAGCAATTCTCCTGCCTCAGCCTCTTGAGTAGTTGAGACTAGAGGCGCCCACCACCACTCCTGGCTAATTTTTGTATTTTTAGTAGAGAAGGGGTTTCACCATGTTGGCCAGGATGGTCTTGATCTCTTGACCTCATGATCCACCTGCCTTGGCCTCCCAAAGTGCTGGGATTGCAGGCGTGAGCCACCCCACCCCCGGCCAATTTTTTTATTTTTTTTATTTTTGTAGCGACAGTCTCTATATGTTGACCAGGCTGGTTTGGTTATTCTTGGCCTCAAGCCAATTTTCCCACCTCAGCCTGCCAAAATGCTGGGATTATATATGTGAGCCACCACACCAGGCAGTTATAGGTGATCTTGATCTGTAATCAGACAGATCTGGTTTTATATCCAGCACCACCATTCACTAGCTGTGTGTCCTTGGGCAAGTTATTTAACCTCTCTGGGTCTTTCTCCTGAGTAATACATGGATACCAATATCATCTCCTTGGATGTTTCTCAGGATTAAATGAGACAATCTATACTGGGCATGGTGGCCCATGTCTTTAATCCTAGCACTTTGGGAGGCCAAGGTGGAAGAATCACTTGAGCCCAGGAGTTCAAGTCCAGTCTGGGCAACATACCGAGATCCTGTCTTTACTTTTTAAAGTAGAAAAAAAAATCAGAGAATCTATTAAGAGTTCTTAGTGGCCAGGCACAATGGCTCACACCTGTAATCCTAGCACTTTGGGGCGTCGAGGTGGGTAGATCACAAGGTCAGGAGTTCAAGACCAGCCTGGCCAATATGGAGAAACCTCATCTCTACTAAAAACACAAAAGTTAGCTGGGCACGGTGGCGTGCGCCTATAATCCCAGCTACTCGGGAGGCTGAGGCAGGAGAATCACTTGAACCAGGGAGGCGGAGGTTGCAGTGAGCCAAGATCACACCATTGCACTCCAACCTGGGCAACAACTCAAAAAAAAAAAAAAAAAAAAAAAGACCCTTGGGAATTTATTTTCATGTTTAAGCTTAAATACATGATTACATTTCATACAATCAGATTTAATTATAATTTTTTTTATTTTTTCCCATCCCACTTCCCGTATTTAGATGTTTTAAATACAGTGTATGTCACTATTATTAATAAATTATTCAAGAAAGGAAGCCAGCCTGTCCCAAAATTATATAGGAAATAATGCCTATCATACAAAATAACAAACTAGTTTATTTCTTTTGGCAGGAAAGAAGGAAGGGAGGAAGGAAAGGAGGGAGAGAGAGAAGAGGCTAAGAAGTCCACAGGGTTTTGCCACAGAAAGAAAAAGAAATCTCAAAAATTGGTATAATGAGAAAGAAAAACCTTCATAGGCCGTAGTATAAAATGTCAAGTATAATTTCAGCTCTAGAACTTCATTCCTTTTTAATCAAATAATTATGGGAATAATACACCAGTTGGCACAGAAAACTGTAAAAGTATTTTATTAGAGAAGACTAATTAAAGAATGTAGCATTTCTTTTAGCATTTAAAGGCCCCACCGTGTGGGTGTTTTGATTTAGCGTGAAAAGAGAATACTTTCAGTTCTCTTTTGAGTTAGCAATCTATATTATCTGTATTTAATTTAATTTATTTGTTTTTTGCTTTTTTGAGATGGAGTCTCACTCTTCTCACCCAGGCTGGAGTGCAATGGCTCGATCTCGGCTCACTGCAACCTCCACCTCCTGGGTTCAAGCAATTCTCCTGCCTCAGCCTCCTGAGTAGCTGGGATTACAGGTGCATACCACCACACCTCGCTAATTTTTTGTATTTTTTAGTAGAGACAAGGTTTCACTATGTTGGCCAGGCTGGTCTCGAACTCCTGACCTCAGGCTATCCATCCACCTCAGCCTCCCAAGGTGCTGGGATTGCAGGCATGAGCGTCAGCGCCCGGGCTCTGCCATATTATTTTTAAACAATCACAATTCAGCAGCCCATGGATATCCAGACTGTGACCTGCCTTGGACTGAGTAGCTGGTAAAGGTGAAATCCATATACCTGGATTCTGGCCTGGTAAACCAGCTTCCTCAGATCTTGTAATGAATAGGATGGGTGCCCCCAGCTGCAGCTGAAGTGACAGCCTCTTTCACCCACAGGCCACTTGCTTCCCGCTGTGAGGAACCACAGGCCACACTCTCCTCCCTAACCCCACCAGACACCTATCAAGCCATCTTTGGTAACTGCAAGAACTTTCTACAGACAGAGTCTGGCTAATTTTGGGGGGCTCTAATCACATTCAGTATTATTCAGAGTTGGATTCTGACATGATCAGTGGATGAATCAAGATCAAAATACCTTCTAAATTAGTACTAGAACACTCAAGATAAGAACCCAGTGTTTTCAAAAAGAAATCTGCACAGCTGGGGCTCAAATTTTTCTTTTTTTTTTTTTGTTTTTTTTGCTCTTGTTTGTTTAAAATAGATGGAGAAAGTATGCAAATAGGCAAAATTCTAAACTTATTGATCATAAGTAAGGCCCTCTAATTACTACGCAGCACTAGACGTTTCAAGAATTGACTGCATTTACGGAATGCTTTCCTCACTGTAAAATGTGGGTAAAATTAGAACCTGTCACACTGGGTCACTGTGAAGGTTAAATGAATTAATTACCTGTTCAATAAATATCAGTTTCAAGTGTTCAGTCCTTGCAGGGGATGGTCTCTCTTAGGTTTCACAATGTGTATTTTTTTTTTTTTTTTTTTTTTTTTTTTTTAAAGAGAGGGTTTTACCATGTTGGCCAGGTTGGTCTTGAACTCCTGATCTCAGATGATCCACCTGCCTTGGCCTCCCAAAGTGCTGAGATTACAGGCGTGAGCCACCACGCCTGGCCCACAATGTCTAATAAGGGCCAGCTACATCATTTGTAAGGTCCAGCACAAAATAAAAAGACATGGCTTCTGTTCAAAAACTTATGAAAATTTCAAAGTGGCCGGGTGCACTGACACATGCGTGCTGGCCCAGCACTTTGGGAGGCTGAGGAGGGAAGATTACTTGAGCCTAGGCATTGAGACCAGCCCCTTCTGAGCACAGAACCCTGAGCAACTGCTGCCCAAGACACACACCTATGAAGCTGGTCCTGTGTCTAGCAATTCCATAACTTAGGAATGAGAATACTGAGGACAACACATTTACTAACTTAACATAAGACATTAAACACACAATACTTCAGTTAAGTCTCCTGAACAAGTCACCCAATTATTTATTTTTTTTAATTAAAAAAAAATTTTTTACAGCTATTTCTGTGTGACAAGTCACCCAATTCCAGGAACCTATGGGTGATAAAATCTGGGGGTTGCTGGGCACAGTGGCTCATGCCTGTAATCCCAGCACTTGGGAAGCCCAAGGCAGGATGAATACTTGAGCTCAGGAGTTCGAGACCAGCCTGGATAACATAGTGAGACTCCTGTCTCTACCAAAAATACAAAAAATTAGCCAGGTGTGGTGGCACGTACCTGTAGTCCCAGCTATTCAAGAGGCTGAGGTGGGCGATATCTGGAGCCCAGGAAGTGGGGTTTGCAGTAAACTGAGACTGTGCCACTGTACTCTAGCCTGGGTGATCCAGTAAGACCCTGCCTCCAAACAAAACAAAACAAAAAACACCTTAATTTTTTTTTTTTTTTTTTTTTTGAGACAGAGTCTTGCTCTGTCACCCAGGCTGGAACGCAATGGCACGATCTTGGCTCACTACAACCTCCACCTCCCCAGTTCAAGCAATTCTCTTGCCTCAGCCTCCAAGTAGCTAGGATTATAGGTGCCCGCCACCACACCCAGCTAGTTTTGTATTTTTAGCAGACACAGGGTTTCATCATGTTGGCCAGGCTGATTTCAAACTCCTGACCTCAGGTGATCCACCCAAGTCGGCCTCCCAAAGTGGTAGGATTATAGGCGTGAGCCACCATGCCCAGCCCAAGAAAAACTTTACATAAGACTGAGCATGGTGGCTCAGACCTGTAATCCCAGCACTTTGGGAGGCCGAGGCGGGCAGATCACTGGAGGTCAGGAGTTCCAGACCAGCCTGGCCAACATGGTGAAACTCTGTCTCTACTAAAAACACAAAAAATTTGCCGGGCATGGTGGTGTGTACCTGTAATTCCAGCTACTCAGGAAGCTGAGGCAGGAGAATTGCTTGAATCCAGGAGGCGGAGGTTGCAGTGAGCTGAGATTGCACCACTGCACTCCAGCCCAGGCAACAATGCAAGACTCCATCTCAAAAAAAAAAAAAAAAAGGAAAAACCTTATATGACTTTCTAAGATCTTTTGTAGGCCAGGGTTGAAAAAAAATAGATCGGTCAATCAGTCAACCCCTAAGATCTTTGTATTCCCCATTGTTTAGCATAAGTGTCACATCTAGTGGACAATTGGTAATGACAGTTAGCGAAGGTAGGTAGGAATGGCATGTGGGTAGGGAGCAAATGGCATTAAGTCCCTCCTTAGTACAATGGTAAGAAAGCAAAAGAAATAAAAATCGAATTAAGCATGAAGGCTGCTAACATTCCAATCCTAGCTCCCCTGTCATTGCCACGTGAACTTACATGAGTCACTTCATGTTGTTAAGCCTCTGTTTTCTCACCCGTCAAATGGAAATAAATAAAGCCTCGTTTACTAAACTGCTCTGGGGATTAAAGTAGCTAATCACTGAGCACAGTGCTAGGTCTACTGTGAGTCTCACCTTCTGTTAGACCTCCTATTTTTTTTTAATTGAGATGGAGTCTTACTCTGTCACCCAGGCTGGAGTGCAGTGGCACGATCTCGGCCCACTGAAACCTCCACCTCCCAGGTTCAAGGGATACTCATGCCTCAGCCTCCCAAGTAGCTAGGATTACAGGTGTGCACCACCATGCCCTGCTGATTTTTGTATTTTTGGTAGAGACAGGGTTTCACCATGTTGGCCAGGCTGGTGTCAAACTTCTGAGCTCAATCAATCTGCCCATCCCAACCTCCTAAAGTGCCAGGATTACAGGCATGAGCCACCATGCCCCGCCACATACATTTCTTGTGTTTAATTTGCACAACTTCAAGCTAATCTGTAAAAGAACAGTAAAGAAAACTTCATAGCTCTTAAATTATATGTTATGGCATTTATAAGTGTATAAAGAAACCAACAATAATATGTGTATGTGTATATATATATACATATATATACACACACATATGTAATATATATACACATATATTTGAGACAGGATCTTACTCTGTCACCCAGGCTGGAATAAATAGTTGGGACTACAAGTAAATGCCACCATGTCCAGCTAATTTTTTTTTTTTTTTTTTTTTAGTATTTATAGAAATGAGGTCTTATTATATTGCCCAGGCTTCAATAGTTTTTTATAAAAGTAACTATTTTTGGCTGGGCACAGTGGCTCATGCCTGTAATCCCAACACTTTGGGAGGCTGAGGTGGGTGAATTGCTTGAGATAAGGAGTTCAAGACCAGCCTGGCCAAAAGGCAAAGCCCAGTCTCTACTACAAATACAAAAATTAGCTGGGTGCGGTGGTGCGCACCAGCGATCCCAGCTACTTGGGAGGCTGAAGCAAGAAAATCACTTGAACCTGGAAAGCAGAGGCTGCAGTGAGCCAAGATCACACCACTGCGCTCCAGCCTGGGCAATAGAGCATGACTCTGTCTCAAAAAAAAAAATTAGCCAGGCATGGCATGCACCTGTGGTCCCAGCTACTTGTAAGGCTGAGCCCAGGAGGTCACAGCTGCAGTTAAGCCATGACTGTGCCACTGCACACAAGACAAAACAAAAAGAAGCCAAAAAGGAACAGCTAAAATAAGATTTGCTGGCATTTCTGCGAATTTAGTGTATTTTCATCATCTCTTTTTTTGTTGTTTTGGTAGAGACAGGTTCTCACTATGTTGCCCTTGCCGGCCTTAAACTCCTGATCTCAATCTTCCTGCTTCCGCCTCCCAAAGTGCTAGGATTACAGGCATGAGCCACCACTCCCAGCCTCATTCTCATTACCTCTTAATGCTCTTTCCCCCACTTTTTTTTTTTTTTTTTTTTGAGACAGAGTCTTGCTTTGTCGCCAGGCACCAGGCTGGAGTGCAGTGGTGCAATCTTGGCTCACTGCAATCTCTGCCTCCTGGGTTCAAACAATTCTCCTGCCTCAGCCTCCCAAATAGCTGGGACTACAGCTGCACGCCACCACACCCAGCTAATTTTTGTAATTTTTTTTAGTAGAGATGGGGTTTCACCATGTTGGCCTGGATGTTCTCCATCTCTTGACCTCACGATCTGCCCGCCTCGGCCTCCCAAAGTGCTGGGATTACAGGCATGAGCCACTGCACCCAGCCTTTTTTTTTTTTTTTTTTTTTTTTTTTCTTTCTGAAACAGGGTCTCACTCTGCCATCCAGGCTGGAGTGCAGCGCAAGATCATGGCTCATTGCAGCCTTGACCTTCTGGGTTCAAGGGATCTGCCTGCTTCAGCCTCCCAGATAGCTGGGACTACAAATGAGCGCCACCACTCCCAGCTATTTTTTCAAAATTTGTTGTAGAAACAGGGTCTTGCTATCGTGCCAGGCTGGTCTTGAGTTCCTGGGCTCTCACTATGTCCCTGCCTTGAGCTCCTGAAGTGTTGGTATTACAGGCATGAGCACTGCACCTGTCCCTTCTTCTTTTTTTCTTTTTTTCTTTTTTTTTTGAGACGGAGTTTCGTTCTTGTTACCCAGGCTGGAGTGCAATGGCGCGATTTCGGCTCACTGCAACCTCCACCTCCTGGGTTCAGGCAATTCTCCTGCCTCAGCCTCCTGAGTAGCTGGGACTACAGGCACGCACCACCACGCCCAGCTAATTTTTTGTAGTTTTTTAGTAGAGACGCAGTTTCACCATGTTGACCAGGATGGTCTCGATCTCTTGACCTCATGATCCACCCGCCTCGGCCTCCCAAAGTGCTGGGGTTACAGGTGTGAGCCACAGCGCCCAGCCGTCCCTTCTTCTTAACACATGAAAACCAACAGCTACTCACTATTATCCGGGGTGACTTCACTCCTCCAAACCCAAGTTTATCACGCTTTCCATAAAACACTCTTCTAGAAGGAAAGTCATAACCTCCATGTAACTGTAAAGGTGTTTCATCTCAATAAGAATTGGGTCCAGCTTCCAGGCCAGGCATGGTGGCTCATGCCTGTAATCCCAGCACTTTGGGAGGCCGAGGCGGGCAGATCATCTAAGGTTGGGAGTTTGAGACCAGCCTGACCAACATGGAGAAACCCCATCTCTACTAAAAATACAAAAAAAATTAGCCGGGCATGGTGGTGCATGCCTGTAATCCCAGCTACTCGGGAGGCTGAGGCAGGAGAATCGCTTGAACCAGGAGGTAGAGGTTGCAGTGAGCCAAGATCTCTCCATTGCACTCCAGCCTGGCAACAAACCGAGACTCCGTCTTTAAAAAAAAAAAAAAAAAACTTAGGCAATCCCAAGGATCCAGTGAGAAGTCACCTAGGTAAACATCTGCTTATATGTCCCCTGCTTTCTCCTCCCATCCTAATCCCATAATTATTTCTTATAGAAAACATGCAGTGATTAATAAAAGCACCTCCTTGAGCACTGATTTATTTTTGTCTCTGAAGGAGTTAGAGATCCGATATTCTCTCGATTATCGCTCCCTGGCCTGAGGATGTTCACTCATTCGGTCCTTTCCTCAAAGGATCTCTCTTTCACCGCTTCAAAAGCCACTCCCAGGCCAGGCAGGGTGGCTCACGCCTGTAATCCCAGCACTTTGGGAAGCCGAGTAGGGAGGATCACGAGGCCAAGAGTTCAAGCCCAGCCTGGCCAAGATGGTGAAACCCAGTCTCTACTGGGAAAAAAAAAAAATTCAAAAATTAGCCTCGTATGGTGGCATGCACCTGTAATTGCAGCTACTCGGGAGGCTGAGGCAGGAGACTTACTTGAACCCAGGCAGCAGAGGTTGCAGTGAGCCCAGATCGCGCCACAGCACTCCAGCCAGGGCAGTAAGAGTGTTAGAAGCAAAATCAGTAGCTTTTCTCCCTCTTCAGGCTATCTGCAACAAGACTCCAAAAAAGTTAGTCTGTTGAAAACACAGTCTTCTCTTTCTCCCACCCCTTTGTTATTTTGTTTTGATATGGCCAAGTGTATAATTTTTATCGTTTTGGCTTTTTTTTTTTTTGAGACGGAATATTGCTCTGTCTCCTAGGCTGTAGTACAATGGCTCGATCTTGGCTCACTGCAACCTCTGCCTCCCAGGTTCAAGCAATTCTCCTGCCTCAGCCTCCCAAGTAGCTAAAATTACAGGCAGCTGCCACCATGTCTGGCTAATTTTTCTGTATTATTAGTAGAGATAGAGTTTCTCCATGTTGGTCAGGTTGGTCTCCAACTCTTGACATCAGGTTATCCATCTGCCTCGGCCTCCCAAAGTGCTGAGATTACAGGCGTGAGCCATTGTGCCCGGCCATATCTTTTCTTCCTAACATTGCAATTGTTAAAATAAAAATTTATTTGACACAATCCAATTTTAGGTTTATTATTGTTTTTTAAATAACCAATATGTTCAAGCTTTCTCTGCAACCTTTGCTTTCTGTTTAATGCTGTTAATTCTATTCTTGTTCTTGCTGCTGTAAGCTGCCCCTATCGACAGAGATTCAAGACAGATTTGAAAGAGTGAGCATATTCCTCAAAGGAGAAAAAAAAATAAAGAAAATAAAGACAGCACGAGAGCATATTGGATATATAAACTGTTCTTCCTGAAAAGATAAATGATTTGGTAATGAATAGATCCTTTAGGCCATAAAAAATCCATTTATTTTCTTTTGAATTTGAATAGAAGAGATTTGCATTTTTGTTCCTGCGCAGTTACACTTAAATTAAAATGCAGAGCATGAGGCTAGCATACAATCAAACTAAATAATAACCGGGGCATACTGTATTATTCATAAAAACAAAATTAATAGTTTGGGGCAGGAAAGCATTGTGGTAGGAAAATGTACATTGACACCAAACACCTACTGTCGGAAGGAAAAATAAAGCGATTTAGACTTCTTAAGAATTGGTAATCGAAGTTTGGCATTTTATTCGGGGATGGGGAACAAGGTCAAGGCATTTATCTTGTATGAAATCTACAATGTCGAAAATGTCTGCTTTTCTGATAGCAAAGTGCTAAGAACATTTCTCTGTATTTTGACGTCTAATTATACAGAGAAAGAGAGTCAAAAGTTTTGTTTTGTTTTTTTTTCTGAAAGCAGAGTAGAATCAAGATTTTTTCCCCCTCAAAAAAAAAACATCCTGCAAGCGCCTGTCTTTCTGTAGCTGGTCTGACAGGCACGATTGGGGCAGAACAGGAAGGTTGAGCAACAGCCCTACTCATCTTTCTGCCTCTGCCTTTCTCTCAGCCTTCCCTTCCCCCACCCGCACACACGGGAGAAAGTATTCTGATGTCTTCGACTGCCATCAACCTGCGGTGGAGTCCGCTGAGAAAGGGGTCTCTCTAGAGAGCCGTTCCTGCTAGCCTGGTGGAGACAAAGAACAAAGCCCAGGCCATCACGGAAGGTTCAGGAGCAGTGAGGTCTTGAACTTCGGGGAGAGACCCAAAAAGTACATTTTTTAAAAATTTAGGCAATAATCTAAGATCTCCAGTGTACACACACCAACCTTAAAAAGAGAAACAGGGTGTGGCAAAGTCAAAATGCCTTCCGGAGGCCAGGCAGGTGGCAAAACAGAAGCTGGCCACCAGGTGGGGGCCGTGGCAGTCAAAGGGGAGGGGGCGGGTGTCCCTCTCCCACAGCCCCTCCTGGGCCAGCGGCTTGGAGTTTGGACCTGGTGTGGCCAGAGCTCACATTTTGTTAAGAAAAGCAAGAAATCCAAATTTTGATGTGGAAGCTTACTTTAGAAACGTTGGCGACTATTTCAAAATGTTTGAATACCATCTGAGCCAAAGAAAACATGACCGTAGCAAAGCCAACACTTGCCCCCACCAGTCTCCTATCTCTGCTTAAGAAGAACGTAAAAGTCCAGAAAAGGGTTATTTAAAACCCACTGGGCCGGGTGCGGTGGCTCACGCCTGTAATCCTAGCACTTTGGGAGGCCGAGGTGGGTGGATCATCTGAGGTCAGGAGTTCAAGACCAGCCTGGCCAACATGGTGAAACCCCATTTAAAAAATAAACAAATAAATAATAAAAAATATTTAAAAACCACACTGGACTCACACCACCAGTTACCTATCAATAGCTCCTGAACAACTGGCTGATTAGATAAACTCTGACCGATAGGACAAACACTTTACTTTTTAGGTTTGTAAATATGCCATTTATTCATTCAACTTTTTTTTTCTTTCAGTCTGTCGCCCAGGCTGGAATGCAGTGGAGTAAAGTGCCATGATCTCAACTCACTGCAACCTCCGCCTCCTGGGTTCAAGAAATTCTCATGCTTCAGCCTCCTGAGGTAGCTGGGATTACAGGCATATGCCACCACACCCAGCTAATTTTTGTAATTTTAGTAGAGAAGAGGTTTCGACATGTTGGCCAGGCTTGTCTCAAACTCCTGGACTCATGTGACCCACTTACCTTGGCCTCCCAAAGCCGTGGGATTACAGGTGTTACCCACCGCGCTCGGCCGCAATTTTTTTTTTTAATTGAATGGCTACTATGTACTGGGAACTTGGCAATTCATAGAATGCTCTTTTCGAGAGGGAAATACACCATCAGAAGCCCATTACTTTGAGCATACACAGTCAGTAATTCCAAGAATTTGAAAAAAAGAAATTTGAAAAGCAGTACTACCTTCTTTATTATTATTATTATTATTTTGAGACAGGCTTTCACTCTTGTTGCCCAGGCTGGAGTGCAATGGTGCGATCTCGGCTCACCAAAACCTCCGCTCACCCCAACCTCTACCTCTCAGGTTCAAGCTATTCTCCTGCCTCATCTTCCTGAGTAGCTGGAATTACAGGCATGCGCCACTACGCCCAGCTAATTTTTCATATTCTTAGTAGAGACAGGATTTCTCCATGTTGATCAGGATGGTCTTGAGCTCCCAACCTCAGGTGATCTGCCCGCCTGAGCCTCCCAAAGTGCTGGGATTACAAGTGTGAGCCACCTCGACAGGCCCACCTCCTATATTATTAATAAAATAGTAGGTCACTTACTATATTTTAGGTAATTAAATCTTTTATTTAATAGATTCATATCCAGTTAAAGTGACTCATAAGAATTTCCCAAGAGCTATTTGTATTACTATGTTGAACCCAAATTTTGCCTTCATGCTGCTTGAAACATTGGTTAATTCCCTGAAAGGATATTCACATTTATCTTTTGGCATTGTAAAATTGATCAACTTATTGTATTGTAGGCATTTTTCTTTTTCTTTTCTCTAAAGTGATCCATTTCACAACACAACTAAGCATTTTTCCTTGAATACGTTAAAATGCAGATCTCAAGATAGTGAAATGGTCTCATAAATGGTTTAAAAAGTGCAGATATCTGCCAGGCGCTGTGGCTCATGCCTGTAATCCCAGCACTTTGGGAGGCCAAAGAGGGCAGATCACCTGAGGTCAGGGGTTCAAGACCATCCTGGCCAACATGGCAAAACCCTGTCTTTACTAAAAATATAAAAATTAGATGGGGCATGGTGGTGGGTGCCTGTAATCCCAGCTACTCAGGAGGCCGAGGCCGGAGAATCGCTTGAACCCAGGAGGCAGAGGTCACAGTGAGCCAACATTGTGCCATTGCATTCCAGCCTAAGCAACAAGAGCAAGACTCCATCTCAAAAAACACAAAAATTAGCCGGGCGTGGTGACCTGTGCCTGTAATCTCAGGTACTCGGGAAGCTGAGGCAGGAGAATCGCTTGAACCCGGGAGATGGAGGTTGCAGTGAGCCAAGATCATGCCACTGCACTCCACCCTGGGCTACAGAACAAGAGTCCGTCTAAAAAAAAAAAAAAAAAGTGCTGTATCAGGCTGGGCACAGTGGCTCACACCTGTAATCCGAACACTTTGGGAGTCCAAAGCAAGCAGATCTCTCAAGCCCAGAAGTTCTAGACCAGCCTGGTCAACATGGGAAAACACATCTCTACAAAAAAATTCAAACATTAGCTGGGCATGGTGGTGTCCACCTGTAGTACTAGCTACTTGGCAGGCTCAGGTGGGAGGAATACTTGAACCTGGGAGGTGGAGGTTGCAGTGGGCCATGACGGTGCCATTGCTCTCTAGCCTGAGTGACAGAGTAGGACCCTGTTTCAAAAAAAAAAAAAAAGTTTCTTACACATTTGGAATGAGGGTAATTTGGTATAATCTTTCCAAAAGGCAGTTAAGCAATATGGAACCAAAAATAACACACGTTCACTTTGATGCAGATATATTACCTTTAGGAATTTACCTTAAGGAGAGGCTGGGTGCAGTGGCTCACACTTGTAATTCCAGCATTTTAGGAGGCTGAGGCGGACCTGTCAGCCTGAGATCAGGAGTACAAGACCAGCCTGGCCAACATGGTGAAACCCCATCTTTACTAAAAATACAAAAATTAGCCAGGCATGGTGACACACACCTGTAATCCCAGCTACGTGGGAGGCTGAGGCACGAGAATCACTTCAGCCTGGGAGGCTAAGTTTACATCGAGCAGAGATGGCACCACTGCACTCCAGCCTGGGTAACACAGTGTGAAATGGCCTCAAAAAATAAAGGAGAGCATCTCTCAAATGTGAAAGTCTGGACATGCAAGGGTGTTTGAACAAGGCTCAATTTGGAATGATTATAAATTGCAAAGAAACTAAATGTCCCTTAAAGGCTGTCAAAAGGGGCTGGGTGCAGGGGTTCACACCTGTAATCCCAGCACTTGGGAGGCTGAGGTGGGCGAACCACCTAAGGTCAGGAGTTTAAGACCAGGCTGGCCAACAGGGAGAAACCCCGCAGACTAAAAATACAAAAATGGCCGGGCGCTGTGGCTCACACCTGTAATCCTAGCACTTTGGGAGGCCAAGGTGGGTGGATCACCTGAGGTCAGGAGTTCAAGATCAGCCTGGCCATCATGGTGAAACCCCATCTTAAAAAAAAAAAAAAAAAAAAAAATTAGCTGGATGTAGTGGCGCATACCTGTAATTCCAGCTACTTGGGAGGCTGAGGCAGGAGAATCGCTTGAATCCAGGAGGCAGAGGTTGCAGTGAGCCAAGATCACACCACTGCACTCCAGGCTCGGTGACAGAACAAGACTTTGTCTCAGAAAAAAAAAAAAAAAATGAGGCCGGGCATGGTGGCTTACGCCTGTAATCCAAGCACTTTGGAGACCAAGGCGGGCGGGCGGATCACCTGAGGTCAGAAGTTCAAGACCAGCCTGACCAACACGGTGAAACCCTGTCTTTACAAAAAAAAATTTTTTTAATTGTTAAATAAAAAAAAAAAAGAAAGAAAAAAAATGAAGCTGTCAAAGGGTTACATAAACTAGGGTTCAGCCATTAACAAAGATAATGTTAATTTATGTTTATCATTGCAGAAAAAAGTCTATGACATATTGCACAGAATTTGTAGAGTATAATTGTATTCATGTAAAATTCCTGTGTAAAAGCCTAAAATGATATTCAACAAGAAGTTAAAAATGCTCTTTTCTACGTGGTAGAATCTTAGATGACTTCAAGTCTCTTTGTACTTTTCTTTAAAACTGAACACAAGTGATTCCGTCAATAGCAAAATCTCTTTTCAGAAGAATTAGGAACATATTAAGCAGAGAAACAGCTTGGCCTGGAGTGATGGCTCATGCGTGTAATCCAACACTTTGGAAGGGACCGAGGTGGGAGGATTACTTAAGGCCAGGGGTTTGAGATCGGCCTGGTCAACGTAGCAAGACCCCCATCTCTAGTTATACATTTTAATAATAAAAATAAATAATACAAAGAGAAAACTTGAGTGCAGAGTGGACATGAGCAAAAACCAAGAAAGTGTAACTAGAAAAACGGAATAAATAAATAACTTTCTCAACTAAATAACACTGCCGGGCTTGGTGGCTCACGCCTGTGATCCCAGCACTTTGGGAGGCCGAGGTGGGCGGATCACCTGAGTCAGGAGTTGAGTCCACCCTGATCAACATGGTGAAACCCCATCTCTGCTAAAAATACAAAAATTAGCTGGGCATGGTAGTACATGCCTGTAATTCCAGCTACTCGGGAGTCTGAGGCAGGAGAACTGCTTGAACCCCAGAGGTGGAGGTTGCAGTGAGCCGAGATCAAGCCACTGCACTCCAGCCTGCTGGATGACAGAGTGAGATTCTGTCTCAAAAAAAAAAGGAAAAGAAAAATGAATGAGCTGGTTATTAGCCTGCCTTGCCTCCTGGATTCTAACCAACATCTCATGTGAAGTTATGTTCTCATTCCAATGTGTATACCACATTTGCTTGGCTTTCCTGTAGACATAGCAATATGTTAGAGTTTTCCAGACTATATTCCACAATGTTAATAAGACGTAGAATACACTACAATAAAAATCTCTGTGGTCAAATCAACATAGGACATGATGGGTTAGAGAAAATCAAACTGTTTTCTTTCCTACAGAACTTCTTAGTGCATTTTACTTATGAACACGTGCTGTAGATTTTCAAGGGGAGGAGATTACATTTCCTGAATCTATTGACCATGGACCTAGTTACTCCTCAAAGAACAGCTAAGTTCTTCAAGAGGATAAAATATGAATCATCCTCGTTTTAAAAAAAAAACGCACAACCTATATTTTATTATCCTATTTTAAAAATATTCTATTTCCTAACAATCCACAGCTATTTTTTCCATTACTTTATTCCACCATTTCCTAAAACCAGTGGTTTGCAAAGATTTTTGTGTAAGGGACAATTCAGAAAAGATGAGGCCTGGCGCTGTGGCTCACGCCTATAATCCCAGCGCATTGAGAGGGTGAGGTGGGCAGATCACCTGAGGTCAGGAGCTCGAGACCAGCCTGGCCAACATGGTGAAATCCCATCTCTACTAAAAATATAAAAATTAGCCGGACTTCATGGTGGATGCCTGTAGGCTCATCTACTTGGGTGGCTGAGTCAGAAGAATCTCTTGAACCTGGGAGACAGAGGCTTCAGTGAGCCAAAACAGTGCCACTGCACTCCAGCCTAGGTGACAGAGTGAGACTCCACCTCAAGAAAAAAAAAAAATGAAATTTTAAATGTATATGTAGTCATGCAAAGAGCTTTATTGCATTTAGTGGGAGACATATATATATGCACACATATACACATACATTTTTATATGTGTGTGTGTATATATATATATATACACACACACATATATATTTATATACACACACATATGTATGTGTATATATACACATATATGTATGTTTATATATTTATATATGTGTGTGTGTGTGTGTGTATATATATGTATGTATGTATGTATGTATATTTTTTGTGTGTGTGGTTGGGGATGGAGTCTTGCTCTGTTGCCCAGGCTAGAGTGTAGTGGTATGATCTGGGCTCACTGCAACCTCCGCCTCCCGGGTTCAAGCAATTCTCCTGTCTCAGTCTCCCGAGTAGCTGGAATTACAGGCATGCACCACCATGCTCGGCTAATTTTTGTATTTTTAGTAGAGATGAGGTTTCACCATATTGATCAGGGTGGACTCAACTCCTGACTCAGGTGATCCGCCTGCCTCGGCCTCCCAAAATATGCTGGGATTACAGGCGCGGGCCACTGCGCCTGGTGGGTGGGATGCGTGTGTGTGTGTGAGTGTTTATGTGTGTGTGTGTGTGTGTATATATATATATATATATATATATATATATACACTTTTTTTTTTTTGAGAAGGCATCTCACTCTGTTGCCCAGGCTAGAGTGCAATGGCATCATCTTGGCTCACTGCAACTTCCACCTCCCGGGTTCAAGCAGTTCTCCTGCCTCAGCCTCGCAGTTAGCTGGGACTATAAGCGCGCACCACCACACCCGGCTAATTTTTGTATTTTTAGTAGAGATGGGGTTTCACTATGTTGGCCAGACAGGTCTTGAACTCCTGACCTCAGGCAATCCACCCACCTTAGCTTCCCAAAATGCTGGGATTATAGGTGTGAGCCACTGCTCCCGGCCTTTTTGTTTGTTTGTTTTTTTGAGGAGACTCATTCTCACCCAGGCTGGAATGCAATGGCATGGTCTCAGCTCACTGCAACCTCTGCTTTCCAGGTTCAAGTGAATCTTTTGCCTCAGCCTCCCAGTTAGCTGGGACTACAAGCGCTCACCACCACACCCGGCTAATTTTTGTATTTTTAGTAGAGATGGGGTTTCACTATGTTGGCCAGGCTGGTCTTGAACTCCTGACCTCATGATCCACCTGCCTCGGCCTCCCAAAGTGCTGGGATTATAGGAGTGAGCCACTGCACCTGGCCCTTTTTTGGTTTTAAGAGGGAACAGTTTAATAGGTAAGAAAGAAAGAAGAGAACAGCTTCCCCGTACAAAGACAAGGGAGGGGGGCTTGGAACAAAGAGAAACCCCCACAAAAAATCTTTTAATGAAGGTAACTCTGAGCCTGAAAGGAAAAGGTCATTAGGCAGCTATTATTATGCCTGTGTTGTGCTAAATACTCTGGATAGGGAGTGGTTCTCAGCACTAGATTGGACTTCAGTCTTCAGATGAAGGACCCCAGAGCACAGGTTTATAACAACCTGCAATAGGGAAATAAGCCCTATAAATGTGGGCAGGGCTTTCTTCAACATAAAGTTTATCCATTTACTTAGAATATCCCACGGCAAAGTCCGGGCAAGGTGTCACATGCCTGTAATCTCAGCACTTTGGGGGGCCAAGACAGGCGGATCACCTGAGGTCAGGAGTTCAAGACCAGCCTGGTCAACATGGTGAACATGGTGAAACCCCATCTTTACTAAATATACAAAAATTAGCCAGGCTTGGTGGTACGCACCTGTAATCCCAGCTACTTGGCTGAGGCAGGAGAATCCCTTGAACCTGAGAGGCAGAGGTTGCGGTGAGCCGATATGGTGCCACTGCCCTCCAGCCTGGGCAACAGAGCAAGTCTCTGTCTCAAATAAAAAAAAAAAAAAAAACATCCCACAGCAGAAGTTCATTCATTCATTCATTTATTTTATTGTTCAACAACTACATCTTAGTGTTACAGCTCTTCTAAAATTTGTCTAGTAGGCTTTCTGGTTTTCGCCAGAAAGCCCCCTTAAGAAAACTTAAAAAAAAAAAACCCACTTTTTTTTTTGAGACAGGGTCTCACTCTGTCACCCAGGCTGGAGTGAAGTGGCAGGATATCGGCTCACTGCAACCTCTGCCTTTTGGGTTTAAACGATCCTCCTGCCTCAGCCTCCTGAGTATCTGGATTACAGGCACCCGCCAGGATACCCGGGTAATTTTTGTATTTTTTTTTTTTTTTTTTTTGGAAACGGGTTTTGCTCTTGTTACCCAGGCTGGAGTGCAATGGCGCGATCTCGGCTCACCGCAACCTCCGCCTCCTGGGTTCAGGCAATTCTCCTGCCTCAGCCTCCTGAGTAGCTGGGATTACAGGCACGCACCACCATGCCCAGCTAATTTTTTGTATTTTTAGTAGAGACGGGGTTTCACCATGTTGACCAGGATGGTCTCGATCTCTTGACCTCGTGTTCCACCCGCCTCAGCCTCCCAAAGTGCTGGGATTACAGGCTTGAGCCACCGCGCCCGGCAATTTTTGTATTTTTAGTAGAGACGGGTTTTCACTGCATTGGCCAGGCTGGTCTCACACTCTTGACCTCAAATGATGTGCCCAGCTTGGCCTCCCAAAACGCTGGGATCACAGGGGCAAACCATCACTCCCGGCCAAAAATACAACATCTTAAGCACATATTAGAAGCCAGGCACTGTGTTCAGTTTTGTGCCCAACGTTATGAACACAATATTCGGCCCACAGAGGCAAGGACCCCATGATCCTTACTCAGACACAGTGATCAACATCACAATAATGTGAATTTAAAAGGCTGGAAGGCCGGACTCGGTGGCTCAAGCCTGTAATCCCGGCACTTTGGGAGGCCGAGGCAGGTGGATCACGAGGTCAAGAGATCGAGACCATCCTGGTCAACATGGTGAAACCCCGTCTCTACTAAAACTACAAAAAATTAGCTGGGATTACAGGCACGCACCACCATGCCCAGCT
>NW_022437032.1:2339457-2359059 GCF_009761245.1 Sapajus apella
TATATAAATTGGTTCATTCTATATGAAGAAACATTAAACATCTTCTTACTTCTTTTTTCAGAGATATCTCCAAATCCTAACAAACAACAAAAACCTAGATGGTTATTAGCATTAAAAAGATAGTAACTGGCCGGGTGCAGTGTCTGATGCCTGTAATCCCTGCACTTTGGGAGGCTGAGGTGGGCAGATCACGAGGTCAAGAGATCGAGACTTTCTGGGCCAACATGGTGAAACCCCGTCTCTACAAATATAAAAATTAGCCAGCGTGGTGGTCCCAGCCACTCAGGAGGCTGAGGTGGAAGAATCACTTGAACCCAGGAGGCGGAGGTGGCAGTGAGCGGAGATTGTACCACTGCACTCCAGTCTGGCGACAGAACAAGACTCCGTCTCAAAAAAAAAAAAAAAAAAAAAGGGGGGAACTGTCCAGGTGTGGGGGCTCATGTCTCTAAAACCCAAACTTTTTGGGAGGCTAAGGTGGGAGGATCGCCTCAGCCTGGGAGGTCAAGGCTGAAGTGCGCCTTGTTCGTGCCTCTGTAGTACAGCTTGGGCAACACAGTGAGATGTTATCTCAAAGAAAGAAAGAGAAAAAGACAATAATTAATCAAAGTAGATACTCATATACAATTTGCAAACCAATGGAAGCAAATTTTTTTTTTTGAAACAGTCTCGCTCTGTGGCACAGGGTAGAGTGCAGTGGCACGAATCTCGGCTCACTGCAACTGCTGCCTCCCAGGTTCAAGCGATTCTCCTGCCTCAGCCTCCTGAGTAGCTGGGATTACAGGCGAGTGCCACCACGCCGTGCTAATTTTTTGTATCTTAGTGGAGATGGGGTTTCACCATGTTGGTCAGTCTGGTCTCGAACTCCCGACCTTGTGATCCTCCAGCCCCGGCCTTCCAAAGTGCTGAGATTACAGGCGTTGAGCCACTGCATCCGGCAAAAGGAAATCTGTATCTCCTCTTGTAAGCAAACTAGAGATCAGGCAAAGGAGAGGAAAAAGCAGACCCATATTCTCCTGTCTATAAGCCCAGCATTGACTGGCTTCTGTTTCTTTTCACACTATTCTTGTCCTTGCTGCAGTTTCTCTAAATCTTACTGTCTTCTTTTAGTTATTCAAATGTTCCTGTTTTTTCCTACCCCTGGGGCTTTGCATATCCTGTTCCCTCTGCTTAGAAAACTCTTCCTGACTGGGTGCCATGGCTCACACCTGTAATCCCAGCACTTCTGGAGGACGAGGCTGGTGGATCACCTGAGGTCGGGAGTTCAAAACCAGCCTGGCCAACATGGTGAAACCTCGTCTCTACTAAAATCCAGAAGTTTAGTTGGCGCGGTGGTACGCCAGTAATCCTAGCTGCTCAGGACACTGAGGGAAGAGAATTGCTTGAACCCAGGAGTTGGAGGTTGCAGTGAGTTGAGATTGTGCCGCTATACTCCAGCCTGGGTGACAGAGTGGGACTCTGTCTGAAAAAAAAAGAAAAAGAAAAAGAAAATTCTTCATTTTTCTACCGTCTCAGTGTTCATTCTCCCTGTTCTGCCTTTATTATTTATTTATTTATTATTATAATCTTTTTTTGAGATGGTGCCTCACTCTGTTGGCCAGGCTGGAGTACAGTGGTATGATCTCAGCTCACTGCAGCCTCCACCTCCTTGGTCCAAGCGATTCTCCTGTCTCAGCTTCCTGAGTAATTGGGATTATAGGCACAAGCCACCACGACTAACTACTTTTAGATATATATATATTTTTTTTGAGACGGAGCCTTGCTTTGTGCCCCAGGCTGGAGTGCAGTGGCACGATCTTGGCTAACTGCAACCTCCGCCTCCCGGGTTCGAGTGATTCTCCTGCCTGAGCTTCCTGAGTAGCTGGGATTATAGGCTTGCACCACCACGCCTAGCTAAGTTTTGTATTTTTAGTATAGATGGGGTTTCACCATGTTGGCCAGGCTGGTCTTGAACTCCTGACCTCGTGATCCACTCGCCTCAGCTTCCCAAAGTGCTGGGATTACAGGCATGAGCCACTGTGCCCGGCCCTTCTTTTGCATTTTTAGTGAAGATGGGGTTTCGCCATGTTGTCCAGGCTGGTCTCAAACTCCTGATCTCAGGTAATCCACCTGTCTCAGCCTCCCAAAGTGCTGGGATTATAGGCGTGAGCCACCATTCTGGGTCTCTGCCCTGCCTTTAGCATAGTTGATTTCTATTCTCTCTTCAGGTCTCCATTCAAAGGGTTCCTCCTACCTAGAAGTCTTATCCAGACCCCCACCACCTCCAGGCTCCTTACAGGTTTCCATAGCATCCACAGCCAAATCATGACTCTTAAGGGCCTGAGATATATTTGCCTTTGTGGACCTTCCTTCATAAAAGGATATTAAAAATTATATTTTATGACTACATTGGCCTGAAGAGGAAATATAATTCAGACTGGATTCATTACTATATATTATATATGAATATATATGAATACTTTATATTACTATATATATGAATATTATTCATGTTCTCTTCTGTCCTTAAAAGAAATTAAAATAAAAATATTTTTGTGGGCCCCTGAAATTATCATGGGCCCTGGATATTGTGTTTGCTGTGCCAAGTGGAGAAGCTGATGACCTACAAACACTATGTAAATTTTCTTTTCTTTTTTTTTTTGAGACGGAGTCTCACTCTGTCACCAGGCTAGAGTGCAGTGGTGTGATCTTGGCTCACTGCAACCTCTGCCCGCCTTCAAGCGATTCTCCTGCCTCAGCCTCCTAAGTAGCTGGGATTAACAGGTGCGCACCACCACGCCCAGCTAATTTTTGTATTTTTAGTAGAGATTATAGGTATGAGCCACCACACTCAGCCCAAGTTTTCTACTGAGCATTTATTCTTATCATGGTTACTTTCTAGAAGGTGTGAGCCCAGAATATTTCACCATGTTGGTCAGGCTGGCCTCAAACTCCTGACCTCGTGATCCACCCACCTTGTCCCCCCAGAGTGCTGGGATTGCAGGCGTGAGCCACTGTGCTTGGCCTCTTTTCTTTTATTAGAGACAGGCTGTGGCTCAGGCTGAAGGGCAGTGGCGAAACCTCGCTTCACTGCCTTCCCCACTTCCTTACTGAGCCTGAATTTCCAGGCTGAAGTGATCCTCCCACCTCAGCCTCCCAAGTAAGCAGGACTGCAGGCACACCAGGCTAATTTTGCTTATTTTTGGTAGAGATGGGGTCTCTGGAACTCCTGGGCTCAAATGACCCTCTCATCTCAGTGCTGGGATGCCGGGGCATGGTGGCTCACCCCATTAATTCCTGCACTTTTGGAGGCTGAGGTGGGTGGATCACCAGAAGTCAGGAGTTCGAAACCAGCCTGGCCAACATGGTGAAACCCCATCTCTACGAAAGACACGAAAATTAGCTGGGCGTGGTGGTGTATGGCAGTAAACCCAGCTACTCAGAAGGCTGAGGCAGGAGAATCTTTTGAACCCGGGAGGTAGAGGTTGCAGTGAGCCAAGGTCATGCCATTGCACTCCAGCCTGGGCCACAAGAGCCACACTCCAGCTCAAAAACAAACAAATAAAAGTGCTGGGATTATAGGTGTGAGCCACCACACTCAGCCCAAGTTTTCTACTGAGCATTTATTCTTATCATGGTTACTTTCTAGAAGGTGTGAGCCCAGAACACCCGCCTCTCCATCTGTGAGGGTGACACTAGAGTATGAGATCTCAGTCTCCCAGGGACATCCAAGCCAATGTGCATTTTTAACCAAGATTTTGATGAGTCCAATGCTTACAAATGGTTGAAAACCACTATTGTTGTTTTGTTTATTTGTTTTGGTTTTGTTTTGCTTTGCTTTGATTTTTGAGACGGAGTCCCGCTCTGTTGCCCAGGGTGGAGTGCAATGGTGCGATCTTGGCTCACAGCAACCTCCGACCCCTGGGTTCAAGCAATTCTCTTGCCTCAGCCTCATGAGTATCTGGGATTACAGGTGACTGCCAGAACGCAGGGCTAATTTTTTTTTTTTTTTTTTTTTTTTGAGACAGAGTTTCACTCATGTTACCCAGGCTGGAGTGCAATGGTGCAATCTCGGCTCACCGCAACCTCCGCCTCCTGGGTTCAGGCAGTTCTTCTGCCTCAGCCTCCTGAGTAGCTGGGATTACTAGCTGGGATTACGCACCACCATGCCCAACTAATTTTTTTTTTATTTTTAGTAGAGATGGGGTTTCACCATGTTGACCAGGATGGTCTCGATCTCTTGACCTCGTGATCCACCCGCCTCAGCCTCCCAAAGTGCTGGGATTACAGGCGTGAGCCACCGCGCCCAGCCCAATTTTTTTGTATTTTTAGTAGAGACAGAGTTTTACCGTGTTGACCAGGCTGGTCTCGAACTACTGACCTCAGGTGATTCGCCTGTCTCAGCCTCCCAAAGTGCTGGGATTACAGGTGTGAGCCACGTCGCAGGGCCAGATGATTTTTTTTGGCTGTCTTTGCTTACTGTGTTTTCCTTTAGTTAAGGATTGCCTGAATGGAACACCTCCTGTTTGTGATGAGGGAACACTACTTCTTGGTGCAGGGGGACTGGCATCTTTTACATCATGGAGTTTGACTTTTCCTTAATTAATTAATTATTATTTTTTTTTTTTGACACAGGGGCTCACTCTTTTTCCCAGACTGGAGTGAAGTGCTGTGATTATAGCTCACTGCAGCCTTGCCTTCTTTGGCTCAAACAAGCCTCCTACCCTTAGCCTCCTGTGTAGCTGGGACCACAAGTGTGCACTACCACATTCAGCTAATTTTTTTTTTTTTTTTTTGGTAGAGATAGGGCTCCACTTTGTTGCCCAGGCTGGTCTCAAACTCCTGGGCTCAAATGATCCTCATGCCTTGGCATCCCAAAGTGCTGGGACTACATGTGTGAGTTACTTCACCTGGCCTGGTTTTATCAGTATAAATCTATTATGCTCAATAAGAATTTAAAAGTTCACTGAACTTTGTCATACAATAAAAGCATTTACACTTTCTCTTGTGGGATTTACACGGAGTTCACTTTGAAATGACAGCCTTCGGGTGTTCTCATCATACACAGAATAAAAAGCTTAATTAAATTATACTGGGCATAGCTTTTTTTTTTCCTTTTCTTTTCCTTTTTTTTTTTTTTAAAGACGGGGTTTCACCGTGTTGGTCAGGCTGGTCTTGAACTCCCAACCTCAGGTGATCCGCCCTCCTTGGCCTCCAAAGTGCTTGGATTACAGGCATGAGCCACTACCCCCAGCCTGGGCATAGCTTTTTTGTCCTTCAGTGTTGAGAAACTGTATTATAAAGACAAGTTTTAATGACCCATATAAGTTCCGTGTACTTCAATTTCAATTGTGTCTCAAAGATAATTTGTCTTTCTCTTGTTAAAATTGCATTGCAATATTCTATATAATGTGTGTCATGTTAAAAAACATGTCTGTGTGTATGTATAAAAACTGAGTCTTTAATTTTTTTTTTTTTACTTTCCCTTTAGAAGGAGGAAGAGATAAATCATAAGGATAGAACTGATATTAAGGATATAGTCTGAAAAAGAAAACTTCCAGGGAATGTTATGAAGTCCATGTGGGTGAAACTAAATTGTACTTTCTCTTTCATCATGAATGATTATTCAGATTCAAAATGAGAGCATTAATAATGAACTGTGAATTCTCCATGAAAAATGGTATTTTTTCTCCTTGTGGTTTATTGATATTCAATCTTGTTTCATAAAAAATTATATGTTTGCCGGGCGTGGTGGCTCAAGCCTGTAATCCCAGCACTTTGGGAGGCCGAGGCGGGTGGATCACGAGGTCAAGAGATCGAGACCATCCTGGTCAACATGGTGAAACCCCGTCTCTACTAAAAATACAAAACATTAGCTGGGCATGGTGGCGCGTGCCTGTAATCCCAGCTACTCAGGAGACTGAGGCAGGAGAATTGCCTGAGCCCAGGAGGCGGAGGTTGCGGTGAGCCGAGATTGCGCCATTGCACTCCAGCCTGGGTAACGAGAGCGAAACTCCGTCTCAAAAAAAAAAAAAAAAAAAATTATATGTTTGCCATGTTAAACGTGTTTAAAGGTGGAAAAGTATTTCTTGCATATTAAAAGAGTACAAGAAATATTTATATATGCATATAAATATATATATTAAGATATTTAAATTATGTAAAGATGAAACGAAACCTTTATTTGTGGATATCTGAGTAACTAGAAAATATAATTGGCTGGGCACAGTGGCTCACGACTATAATCCCAGCAATTTGGGAGGCCAAGGCGGGCGGATCACCTGAGGTTGGGAGTTAGAGACTAGCCTGGCCAACATGGCAAAACCCCATCTCTACTAAAAATACAAAAGTTAGTGGGTGTCGTGGCATGTGCCTGTAATCTCAGTTACTTGGGAGGCTGAGACAGGACAATCACTTGAACCCAGGAGGCGGAGGTTGCAGTGAGCTGAGATCCCACCATTGCACTCCAGCCTGAGCAACAAGAGCGAAACTCAGTCTCAAAAAAAAAAGAGGCTGGGTGTGGTGGCTCACACTTGTAATCTCAGCACTTTGGGAGGCCTAGGCGGGCAGATCACAAGGTCAGGAGATCCAGAGCATCCTGGCCAACATGGTGACACTGTCTTAAAAAATAGGGCTAGGCGCGGTGGCTCACGCCTGTAATCCTAGCTCTTTGGGACGCTGAGGTGGGTGGATCACCTGAGGTCAGGAGTTCAAGACCAGCCTGGCCATCACAGTGAAAACCCATCTGTAAAACTAAAAAAAAAAAAAAAATACATATATATATATATATATATATATATATATGCCGGGTGCGGTGGCTCACGCCTGTAAATCCCAGCACTTTGGGAGGCTGAGGCAGGTGGATCACCTAAGGTCAGGAGTTTGAGACCAGCCTGACCAATATGGTGAAACCCTGTCTTAAAAAAAAATTTAAAAAATTTAAAAATATATATGTATATATATACACACATATAGAAGAAAATATAAAAAAAGAAAGAAAATATAATTAAGCCACATATGTATTCTGCAAAGCATTATGATTAAGCCTAATTTGTTGTTTGTTTTGTTGTGCTTGGTTTTTTTGTTTGTTTCTAGTTTGCTTATTCATTGCTGTTTTTTAAGATAGTAACCATGAGTCCTTCAGCTGGTGAATGAAATCCTCCAAGTTTAAACATTTTACAACTGAAATATATAAGCATTGAAAATAGATGGAAATAAATCTATTTGTTCAAAAGTGTATGTTGTGTTTTGTAGCTGACCTGACCCGTCCAGGGAACCACTGCGTGTGTGTGTTGTAACAACAGAGTTGGCTCATAGATTTAAAGGAAGTATAAACGGGCAAAAATAAAAATGTTGGCCTTGATCAATGTCACACACCTCTTTTTCAAAGAATTCCAACTTTCTGTTCAATCTCAGTCTCTGTAATGAGACTCTCTGACTTTCAACCATATTTGTGAGATTAGAAAAAAATTCTGCCTCTGGGACAGAGGTCAGAGAGCTAATCCCAGCCCTGGAGACTTCATTGAGGGTTTGCAGGCTGCATAAATACCTTCGGGCAGCAAAGAAAAATAGGTCAGAGCTCGGTGCTTAGCTGTGTGATCTTGAGCAGGTTAGTGAACATTTCTGTTCCTCAGTGTCTTCCTCTGTAAAATCGGGATCCTAATAGCATGTATGCCATAAGGCTGTTTAAGGATTAACTGAGTTAACATGTGTAAAACTCTAAGGAGAACGCTTGGTACACGGTGAGTGCTTAAGAAAAATATCTCCCATTGTTAGGATGTGAGTTGCTGACAACTTTCCCCCCTCCCCAAAATGGCTACTGCTCTGTAAATAAGAGATAAGAAAACTCCACTGGAGAGGGAGGGATTTGTAACTTGCGAGGGGGAGAAAATCACTTACTAAAGAACAAAGTTTTCTTTTATGTATTTTGAAAATGAAAATGTTCACAAAAGACAAGTATTCTGCCGAGTAAAAAACATCAGTTAGGGAGAGAAAATGCTGACTCCTCCCAGCTTGCAGCACAAGGAGGAGGAGGACAGAGTCAAGGGGACTTTTAGCTGAGTAATAGGCAGTATCCCTCGTGAACGCCACCCTCCGTCCTTCTCGCCAGGATTGTAAACCTCCCTAACAGAATGTTCAAGGTCTCCTAGGTATTTTACAAAAATCGTTTGAGAAAGACTTCCCGGGATCATCAATTTTTAACCACTGCTTACCAGGCATATTCTAAATGAGTGAGACCTAAACCCTGCCTAAGGATTCGTCATGAAGCTCCTGCGATATTTTTTCCTTCTGGTCTTAGTAATAACCACCCATTGTGTGGATTACACCATGTGAATTACACAAAAATAATGTTTTTAAAAATAATCTTTCCCTAAATGTCAAAAAAGCCCACACTATATCATTGTTTTTTTAAAAAAACTGAAAAATACACACATAGACAAAGGGAATTAAAAGTCATTGGTGATCATTAGTAACATCTTAGTGGATGAGAAAATTTTTTTTTTTAAGTTTCTCAAATGTGTTGCAGAATTCGGGATTTTTTTGGTGGGAGGGAAGAGTATTGGGATAAAATAATACCAGAATAAATTCAAGGAGAAAAAGAGGAAGCCATTTTACACTAATACCATACTCTAGACCACTTCCTTCTCAAAAAGGCACATCCCCTCTTGTGAAAACAGACCGGGAGTTTCAAGGTGGGAAGTGGAAACAGACTTGAATATTCCTTGTGAATTCTAGGAGCTAAAATCTCAGGTCAAAAATGCAAAAGCAAAGGACATACAAGCTTACAGAGTCCAGGTCTACAGAAGGGAACACTCAGATCCTGTTTATAAGGGGCAAGACAGAGGGAGAGGTTAGCACTCTTGCCAGGCAGGGGTCTTGGATTTAGGCATAGACTTTGCAATGTACTAATATTGTGACCTTGGGAAGGTCATGGCCTTTTTGAGCCACTGTTTTCTAATCTGTGAAATGGGACATTCAACTTCCCCTCTGTACCTTGCAGAGACATTTGAAGATAATGTATCTCTAAAATCCTTTTAGCAGAACAATGCAAACATAAGGTGTGATGTTAAGGCGGCACAATTCCAAGCTTTTCTGTATTGTTTGGATCAAAACATTGTTTCCTTGTCTACATTATTTATCTACGTGGACTTACAGCTGTTTGTGAAGATGAAATAGGCGGCTTCCACTGATGGCCTAACCAGAAACTGCAGTGGTTTAACTTTTAGTGAATTTGCCTCAACTTATGTTTTTTTAAAAAGTACCTAGAGATACTCTGTCTCACCAGCAAAGAAACAGAATGAAGCTGTCCCTAGGTTAAAACCACCTCCCTCACCGTTTATTTCTGAAACAAACATTTGTTGACTGTGTTTTGGACATGGTTTACTGACCTAAGCTCGCAAACTTTCCATAAATGAATCAAGAAGTCAGGATTTCCTAGCCAAACATTCTCATCTGTATCCCATCTCTAGCCAAATTCTGTAGGGATCTGGCCGTAAATAAGTAATGCCTCCTAGGAACACGGGCCTGCCAATCTGCCGGCCCACGCCCTTTTGCTGTTCCACTTGAAACTTGGAGGCAGGCCAGGGATATGGCCAAATAATTACTGAGCCAAAACCAGTTAATCACAGGCCCTCCGAGGTGGGGACGAGGCCCCTGTGATCGGCACCCTGCGGGGGCAGGAGAGGCACTTGAGAGTTTACCATCCTGGTAGGAATAAGCCTTCCGGGCATCACAAGTCCGTGAAATTACTCCAGTCGTGAGTTAATTTGGTGCAGTTTCCTTGGATTTAGGCCCCAGTGAGTAATTGGCTTTTTGGTTTTTGGCACAGGTAAGAAAGGAGGAGGGGAAAAAAATGGTGTAAGCAAGTTTCGAAATCTTAGATCATTTCATGAATGACTCAGTGTTTCCTTCTGGAAAAGTGCAAATAATTGGCTTTCATTAATAACTCAGCTTTGAAAAAAAATTCCTAAATAGCCAGGATCCCTAGCCCTTCATGCTCTCTGGACATGGTCATCCTCCAATCTTCAATTTGATAGCTTCCAGAGGAATTTCATTCACTTGATAACGTGTGCTTGTTGAAAAATAAACTGTCACCTACTTCCTCCTGAGGCTTCCTGTTCTTTCTGAGAAACGCATTGAGATTGTCTTTCTTTTTCTCTCTCTTTTTTTTTCCTATTTAAAAATATTCAGCCAGGTGCAGTGGCTCATGCCTATAATCCCAGCAGTTTGAGAGGCCTAGGCAGGCGGATCACTTGCGGTCAGGAGTTTGAGTCCAGCCTGGCCAACACGGTGAAACTGTCTCTACCAAAAACATAAAAAAATTAGCTGGATATGGTGGTAGGTTCCTGTAGTCCCAGCTACATGGGAGGCTGAGGCAAGGGAATCACTTGAATGTGGAAGTTGGGGGTTTCAGTGAGCTGAGATTACACCACTGTACCCCAATGAAATAAAAAATAATAAAATAATAGAATACGCTGGGCACAGTGGCTCACATCTGTAATCCCAGCACTTTGGGAGGCGAAGGCAGGCAGATCACAAGGTCAGCTGTTTGAGACCAGCCTGGCCAACATGGTGAAACCCTGTTTCTACTAAAAATACAAAAATTAGTCTGGTGTGGTGGGGAGTGCCTGTAATCCCAGCTACTAGGGAGGCTGAGGCAGGAGAATCCCTTGAACCTGGGAGGTGGAGATTGTCGGGAGATCATACCACTGCATTCCAGCCTGGGCAACAGACCAAAATTTGTCAAAAAAAAAAAAAAAAAAAAAAAAAAAACATTAAAATAAAATAAAATAAATAAAAATATTAAACATATAGTTATTCTTCTTTGAAAATTAAGTATATGCAGCACAAAAGGAAATAGCCTATATCTTCATAGAATAAAAATGTTATACTGTGTATTTCTTTAGTTAGAAATACATAAATAAATATATTTCAAATATCTTGAATTCATTTGAGCACATTTCACTTTTAGAATTAAAAAAGCTAACCCGGCCGGGCACGGTGGCTCAAGCCTGTAATCCCAGCACTTTGGGAGGCCGAGGCGGGTGGATCATGAGGTCAAGAGATCGAGACCATCCTGGTCAACATGGTGAAACCCCGTCTCTACTAAAACTACAAAAAATTAGCTGGGCATGGTGGCGCGTGCCTGTAGTCCCAGCTACTCAGGAGGCTGAGGCAGGAGAACTGCCTGAACCCAGGAGGCGGAGGTTGCGGTGAGCCGAGATCGCGCCATTGCACTCCAGCCTGGGTAACAAGAGCGAAACTCCGTCTCCAAAAAAAAAAAAAAGCTAACCTCTGTTTGTCTCTCTCTTTCCCTGCACATAAACAATCCCTAAGTTTTAATACAGAAGACATCCATTCTTTCATCATTAGTATGGCTGAATCCAGCTTCAGAGCTATAAACTCTGAAGATGTCTCAAATGACTCGTTAATGGAATAAAATGTTTCTCATGTTGAAGGTATGCAAATAGAACTTAATCGAGGGAAGGAAGACTGTGTAATTCAATAAATAAAGCTGAGAATGTTACTGTGGTCACCCTGAGCTCTATTTGCGTACAGGTTTAGCTTGCTTTTCAAGCAGAAGGAAAGGAAAGAGGAGGAAGAAAAAAAATTCCAACGTTCACCACATGTTCTCAAAATAAAAATCTCCTAAGGTGAAACAGTTAACAAAGCAAAAACTGCTTAGAATGGATGAATCCAAAATGCAATGAAATCATTTTCTAGAATATAGACAGCAAGTATAGGACTGGCCTCAGGTCCTCTGATGGAGAAAATTGCACAATGAAAATTTTTGTCACTCATGTTTGTTGTGTTAGGTCAGGACTGATTTTTTTTTTTTTTTGAGACGGAGTTTCGCTCTTGTCACCCAGGCTGGAGTGCAATGGCGCGATCTCGGCTCACCGCAACCTCCGCCTCCTGGGTTCAGGCAATTCTCCTGCCTCAACCTCCTGAGTCGCTGGGATTACAGGCACGCGCCACCATGCCCAGCTAATGTTTTGTATTTTTAGTAGAGACGGGGTTTCACCATGTTGACCAGGATGGTCTCGATCTCGTGACCTCGTGATCCACCCGCCTCGGCCTCCCAAAGTGCTGGGATTACAGGCTTGAGCCACCGCGCCCGGCAGGACTGATTTTTTTTTATTTTTTATTTTTTTGAGACAGGGTCTCACTCTGTCACCCAGGATGGAGTGCAGTGGCATGATCTCGGCTCACTGCAACCTCTGCTTCCTGGGTTCAAGCAATTTTCTTCTCTCAGCCTCGAGTAGCTGGGATTATAGGCGTGCGCCACAGCACCCTGCTAATTTTTTGTGCGTTTTTAGTAGAGATGAGTTTTGCCATGTTGGCCAGGCTGGTCTCAAACTTCTGACCTCAAGTGATCCGTCCGCCTCAGTCTGCCAAAATGCTGGGATCACAGGCATGAGTGCTGGGATTACACGCCCAGCCAGATCAGGACTGATTCTGTTACTAGTCTGGCTTCAGGAGTCAACCCTGCTTGGGTTGTTGGTCTAATCACAACGTGAGTCCCTATTTCCTCAAGTCAGACATATCGTCAAATTGAAATAGAACAGAAGGTTGAGCACAGTGGCTAAGACCTGTAATCCCAGCACTTTGGGAGGCCGAGGCAGGTGGATCACCTGAGGTCAAGAGTTTGAGACCAGCCTGGGCAATATGGCAAAACCCTGTCTCTACTAAAAATACAAAAATTAGCTGGGCATGGTGGCAGGCACCTGTAATCCCAGGTAATTGGAAGGCTGAGGCAGGAGAATGGTTTGAACCTGGGAGGAGGCAGAGGTTGCAGTGAGCTGAGATTGTGCCATTGCGCTCCAGCTTGGGCGACAAGAGCGAGACTCCAGCTCAAAATAAATAAACAAACAAATAAAAACATAAAGAAGGAAATAGAATAGAGATGGGCAAAGTTCATGCTGGATATCAAATTACCAATCTTGCAACGTTTAATACTGGGAATTAAAACCAGAAGGACTGTTATCTTCTTTGAAGGAAAGCTCAAATTTCACATCGTTTTTACATCTGTGTGACTTTGTATGATGTATTTTTTGGAAGAAAGATTGCTTCACTGCAATTGCTCATTCATGTAAGGTGGAAATATTTCAAGGAAATAGTAGGATGAGGAAAGTCCACACCCTCTCAGGGAGAGAATAGATTTAAATAAATACTTCAGAACAGATCTAAATTAATCACATGATTGGTCGAGTATGAGGAAGAGCCCATCAGCAGCCTGGTTTAATTCCCGAGAGATATACGTGGGCTGTTTCAGAAGATGATGCTAGTGAAGAAAGCCTTGCCTTGCACACGTAATAGCATCTCACACTTTAGCTCACAGCAAATCCTACACTCAAGCCACATCCTGGTAGCTGATTCGCCATCCTTAAGGTCCCACATGCCTGGAGAATGAGTGAGGAAACTAAGATAAACCACAAATAGTGTAAAGATTTTTTTTTTTTTGAGGAGGAGTTTTGCTCTGTTGCCCAAACTGGAGTACAATGGCATGATCTTCGCTCACTACAACCTCTGCCTCCCAGGTTCAAGCAATTCTCCCTCCCTCAGCCTCCTGAGTTGCTGGGATCACAGGCATCTGGCACAACGCCCGGCTAATTTTTGTATTTTTTAGTAGAGACAGGATCTCTGCATGTTGGTCAGGCTGGTCTTGAACTCCCGACCTCAGGTGATCCACCCGCCTCCGCCTCCGCCTCCCAAAGGGCTGGGATTATAGGCGTGAGCCACCGCACCTGGCCTAAGAGTTATTTTATAAATATCTTCAGGTGTTGCCATTTTATTTGGTTAGGCCGTCTAGTTCTGGAGGCGTTGTCAAGGCTTTTCTGAGAATTTACTGAAGGACAAAATAGAGCAGGTGTCCTATGATTAGTTACTGTGCCCTTCGTCCCTACCCCTGACCTACCCCCCCAAAAAACTGATTTTAAAATAAAAAATAAGAAAAGGGAGAAGTGATAAGAACCATATGTATGTGGAAAGAGAGGTGATATGTTTCTAACAGGAGGTTGGTTCCCTAAGATTATTATACAGAAGTATGTGTTACTGTACTTTAAAAAATGACACATGTATCTTTTATGAAGTTAAAGCATCATTCTGGGCCCAGCACAGTGGCTCATGCCTGTAATCCCAGCACTTTGGGAGGCCGAGGCAGGTGGATCATCTGAGGCTAGGGGTTCGAGACCAGCCTGACCAATGTGGAGAAACTCCCATCTCTACTAAAAACACAAAAATTAGGTCGGGCGCGGTGGCTCACGCCTATAATCCCAGCACTTTGGGAGGCCGAGGCGGATGGATCACGAGGTCAAGATATCGAGACCATCCTGGTCAACATGGTGAAACCCCGTCTCTACTAAAACTACAAAAAATTAGCTGGGCATGGTGGCGCGTGCCTGTAATCCCAGCTACTCAGGAGGCTGAGGCAGGATAATTGCCTGAACCCAGGAGGCGGAGGTTGCGGTGAGCAGAGATCGCGCCATTGCACTCCAGCCTGGGTAACAAGAGCGAAACTCTGTCTCAAAAAAAAAAAAAAAAAAAAAACACAAAAATTAGCCGAGTGTGGTGGTGGGCGCCTGTAATCCCAGCTACTCAGGAGGCTGAGGAAGGAGAATCGGTTGAACCCAGGGGGCGGAGTTTGCAGTGAGCCGAGGTCATGCCACTGGATTCCAGCCTGGGCAAAAGAGTGAGACTCCATTTCAAAAAATAAAAATTCTGAAATCAAAAGATACCCAGAGAAAATCCAGTAAAACATAATTCTGATACCAAAAGGTGCACAAGAGAAAAGCCAGTCTTTCTCCCACCCGCTGTGATTCCCCTGACTCATGGTTCCTCTTCCCCCTGCAGAGTCATCCCTAGGACCCAAGTAAAGATTATTTATTTATTTGTCTGTTTATTTATTTATTTCTGAGACAGAGTTTCACTCTTGTTGTCCAGGCTGGAGTGCAATGGTGTGATCTCAGTTCCCTGCAACCTCTGCCTCCCGGGTTCAAGTGATTCTCCTGACTCAGCCTCCTGAGTAGCTGGGATTACAGGCACCCCGCTAATTTTTTTTTGTATTTTTAGTAGAGATGGAGTTTCACCATTTATTTGACCATGCTGGTGTTTAACACCTGACCGCAAGTGATCCACCTGCTTCAGCCTCCCAAAGTGCTGGGGTCACAGGCTTGAGCCATCACACCCAGCCCATATTTACTTATTTTTATTTGCATAAAAATGTAAGGCCAGGCGCGGTGGCTCACACCTGTAATCCCATCACTTTGGGAGGCCTAGGTGGGTGGATCAGGAGGTCAAGAGATCGAGACTATCATGGCCAAGATGGTGAAACCCCGTCTCTACTAAAAAATACAAAAATTAGCTGGGCGTGGTGGCATGAGCCTGTAGTCCCAGCTACTTGGGAGGCTGAGGCAGGAGAATTGCTTGAACCCGGGAGGCGGAGGTTGCAGTGAGCCAAGATTGCACCACTGCACTCCAGCCTGGTGACTGGCGACAGAACAAGACTGTCTTTATTATTTTTCTATGCTTAAAAAAAAAAAAAATTAGCTGGATGTGGTAGCACATGCCTGTAGTCCCAGCTGCTCAGGAGGCTGAGGCAGGAGAATCAAGTGAACCCGGGAGGTGGAGGCTGCAGTGAGCCAAGATCGTGCCACTGCTCTCCAGCCTGGGTGACAGAGTGAGACTCCATCTCCAAAAAAAAAAAAAAAGCAAAAATCAGCTGGGCATGGTGGTATGCGCTTTTAATCTCAGCCATGATCCCTCCACTGTATTGCATGCTGGGCGACAGAGCAAAGCAAGACCCTGTCTCAAAAAAAAGCGCTTTACATTATTATTATTATTAATCATTAGCGACAGAGTCTGGCTCTGTTTCCCAGGCTGGAGTGCAGCAGCCTGGCTCACTGCAGCCTCTAACTCTTGGTCTCAGGTGATCCCCCCCATCTCAGTCTCCCAGGTAGCTGGGACTACAGGCACATGCCACCACGCCCAGATAATGTTTTGTGGTTTTAGTAGAGACCGGGTTCTGCCCTGTTGCCCAGACCGGTCTCAAAATGCTAGGCTCAAGTGCTCTTTCAGCCTTGGCCTCCCACTGTGCTGGGATTGCAGGTGTGAGCCACCATGCCCAGTCTTACATTATTTTTGACACTTAAGTAAAATGATCATTGTAAAGTATCAGATAAAGAAAAGCAGGGTTCAATTAAATACTATGCCATTAAAATTTTTTTATTAACACGTAAGAGTTGTATATATTTTGGAGATATGTATGGCCATTTTCTTCTTCTTTTTTATCATCCAGCCCAAAATGTCAGATATGGCCATTTTTTTTAAAGCTGCAAGAAGGCAGGAAAATTTTTTTTTTTTTTTTTTGGGACGGAGTTTCGCTCCTGTTACCCAGGCTGGAGTGCAATGGCGCGATCTCGGCTCACCGCAACCTCCGCCTCCTGGGTTCAGGCAATTCTCCTGCCTCAGCCTCCTGAGTAGCTGGGATTACAGGCACGCGCCACCATGCCCAGCTAATTTTTTGCATTTTTAGTAGAGACGGGGTTTCACCGTGTTGACCAGGATGGTCTCGATCTCTTGACTTCGTGATCCACCCGCCTCGGCCTCCCACAGTGCTGGGATTACAGGCTTGAGCCACCGCGCCCGGCCAGGAAAATTTGAAAAATGGTTATTTCTGCATGTCACGTGTTCGGTTTATGGGAGCAATTTTCAAATTTTCCATAATGATAAGTAGGGCTTCCTTTCCTTTATTAATCATTATTTTTGACATGGAGTCTTGCTCTGTTGCCAGGCTGGAATGCAGCGGCAGGATCTCGGCTCACTGCAACCTCCGCCTCCCAGGCTCAAGTGATTCTCCTGCCTGAGCCCCCTGAGTAGCTGGAATTACAGGCGTGTGCCACCACGCCTGGCTAATTTTTGTATTTTTAGTAGAGATGGGGTTTCACCATGTTGGTGAGACTGGTCTCGAACTCCTGACCTCGTGATCCGCCCACCTCAACCTCCCAAAGTGCTGGGATTACAAGCCTGAGCGACTGCGCCAGGCTTACTATCATTATCATTACTTTTGAGATAGGGTGTTGCTCTGCTGCCCAGGCTGGCGTGCAGTGGCACAGTCATGGCTCCTGGCAGCCTCGAAATACTGGCCTCAGGCAATTCTCCTGCCTCAGCCTTCCAAAGCACTGGGATTACAGCCGTGAGCCACCACGCCCAGCCAAGTAAGGCTTTCTAATCATAAAAATAAAAATGTACTCCTTAAGAATTATGCATTTCGGGGCGGGCGCGGTGGCTCACGCCTATAATCCCAGCACTTTGGGAGGCCAAGGCGGGCGGATCACTAGGTCAAGAGATGGAGACCATCCTGGTCAACATGATGAAACCCCGTCTCTACTAAAAATACAAAAAAAAACCTAGCTGGGCGTGGTGGCACACGCCTGTAGTCCCTGCTACTGGGGAGGTTGAGGCGGGAGAATTGCTTGAACCCCGGAGGCAGAGGTTGTGGTGAGCCGAGATCGCGCCACTGCACTCCAGCCTGGGTAACAAGAGAGAAACTCCGTCTCAAAAAAAAAAAAAAAAAAAAAAAAAAATTACGAATTGCGGCTGGGTGCTATGGCTCACGCTGGTAATCCCAGCATTTTGGGAGGCTGAAGAGGGAGGATCACCTGAGGTTGGGAGTTTGAGACCAGCCTGACCACATGGAGAAACCATGTTGAAACGTCTCTACTAAAATTACAAAAATTAGCCAGGTGTGGTGGGAGCCTGTAATCCCAGCTACTCGGGAGGCTGAGGCAGGAGAATTGTTTGAATCTAGGAGGCGGAGGTTGCAGCGAGCCAAGATTGCACCACTGAACTCCAGCCTGGGTAACAAGAGCAAAACTCTGTCTCAAACAAAACAAAACAAAACAACATTGTTCCTCTACTTTACTGTAAAGTTAACCTGAATAATTCTGATTCATTTACAGTGGCTTCTACTATATTGTATTTACATTGGTTCAACACATATGTGTAGTTTAACCATAGATATTATTTCAGCACCTATTCTCACACTTGGAAGATGATACTTTTGGTTTTCTTTTTAATTATTTAAAATTTCTTTTTCTTTTTCCTTTTTTTTTTTTTTATGAAGGTGGTACTTTTAACACGGTGCTGGACGTTCTGTATGAGATCAATAAATACTAATTAAATTTGAAGACTGAGCATAGGATTAGCTTTTCAAAGGGTTGATTTTGAGATTAATAATAAGCCTGAGAATGGATTATGGATACTCCACCCTAATAATGCTATAAATACCTCTGGTGGCGGTTTCTAGGCTTGATCAGCTTAATGATTCATTTTACTGGCAATGATATTTTTCAGTTGTGTGTCTGTGTGTGCTTTAAAAAGGACAAAAATAAGTTTGGGGGAAAAAAACCACCATTTGAATTGCTTTCAAATGTTCCAATAAATTCAAACCCATATACTCTTGCTCAAGAATTTCCTTGCTGGGTTATTACATACATTGCCAAATCTCTCTAGCTTTCTCTTATTTTCTTAATCTTAGGAACTATAGAAGATTTTAAGTGTTGCTGGCTGCTCAGAAAATGTAAATGTTTTCAAACAACTTAAAGATTTAAATGTCATAAGAGACATTTTAAAAACAGCTAAAAGTTTTAGAACCAGCAAAAACTATCTTGGGCCCCGAAAGAGAAAGAGTATATATATATTTTCACATTCCTATTTAAATAACCATTTGTTATCTGCAAATGTTCCTACTGAGAACATCCCAATAATTGGCTGGTCTGTGACTAAGGAAATACTCCAACTAACGATCCACTGATAGGCAAAGAAATATCAACTAGGCCAGGAGGCCTCATTGGTCACTATCTAACAGACGTGGTAACAGCAGCAGCACCAGCTAGATTGCAAAGGAGCAGTGGTTGAGCCCGAGCCATTGCAAGTTTGTTAGGATTCTTTCAGTCCATCTAGCAACGCGCTCCAGATGGGCAGCATTTTAGCTGGATTGTCTGCAAACTAAACACAATAGAATACACTAGCAATGAGGGGCGCCCTTGTGTTCTAGACAATAGAAGATCTGAATTATTATACCCTAAAATTTTAGTGTTTCTGTAATGGATCTATGATGTTTTGCTGTATACCTTGAAAACCAAGACAGACATAAATTCTTCAAAAGCTTAGAAAAGGGAAAAGGAAAAATGGCTAGACTTTTTTTTTTTTTTTTTGAGTGTTGCTCTGTCACCCAGGCTGGAGTGCAGTGGCATGATCTCGTCTCACTCCAACTTCTGCCTCCTGGGTTCAAGTGATTCTTCCACCTTAGCCTCCGGAGAAGCTGGGATTACTGGTGTGTGTTACCACACATGGCTAATTTTTGCATTTTTGGTTGAGTCAGGGGTTTATCATGTTGGCCAGGCTGGTCTCCAACTCCTGACCTCAGGGGATCCACCCCCCTTGGCCTTCCAAAGTGCTGGGATTACAGGCATGAGCCAAAGCGCCAGGCCTAGACATTGTTTTCTAATGTACAGGAATGGAAAGAGACGAAACTTGAGAATGAATTCAGAGATCATCTTTTTTTCATGAGCAAAACTCTCTCCTAGATACAAGTGACATCCCCCAAATATCAAGAACAGTTTG
>NW_022437032.1:2359159-2391730 GCF_009761245.1 Sapajus apella
TTTTTTTTTTTTTTTTGAGACAGAGTTTCACTCTTGTTACCCAGGCTAGAGTGCAATGCCGCGACCTCGGCTCACCGCAACCTCCGCCTCCTGGGTTCAGGCAATTCTCCTGCCTCAACCTCCTGAGTAGCTGGGATTACAGGCACGCGCCACCATGCCCAGCTAATTTTTTGTATTTTTAGTAGAGACGGGGTTTCACCATGTTGACCAGGATGGTCTCGATCTCTTGACCTCGTGATCCACCCGCCTCGGCCTCCCAAAGTGCTGGGGTTACAGGCTTGAGCCACCGCGCCCGGCCTAATTATATATCTTTTTGAGATGGGGTTTTGCTATCACCCAGGCTGGAGTGGAGTGCAGTGGTACAATTATAGCTCACTGCACCCTCAACCTCCTGGGCTCAAGGGATCTTCCTGCCTCAGTCTCCCAAATTGCTGGGATTACAGGTATGAGCTACTGTGCCCAGCAAAACCCAAATTTAAATCTATCAAACTGGTGGTCAAAGAATATAATTTTACACAATTGCCTCCAGCTAAGAGAAAAAAAAGAATTCTTTGGAAAGTATATAGTTTAAGGAAGAGAGGACTAGAAGGGGAAAATGAAATGATATAAAGGAGAACAGATTTGAGATCCCTCAAAATTCAAAAATGATGTTTCTCCACATAGTTTTTTAAAAAGCCTACCAAATTTGTCAATCATGGGCTTAGGGTTATTTTACATTTCTTTAAAACCTCTGAAGTTCAAAGTAAATAACTGTTACAACGGTTACATCCAATATTTACAATCAGAACGTGTTTCCCGAAAATTTGACATGTCATTTAAGGTTGCAGTAGTGCTGCCACCACGTTTTCACGCGTGATCAAATATATCCCATTGGAAAACTGTGTAATCTTGTTTGGAAATCTTCCTCAGCCTCTGGCATCCTGTAGGAATTCTGCCAGAGAACTTTAATCCAAATCATAAACATAAGTAATAAGTACTAAAAAAGGAACTTCTGGTCCAGGACTTTGAATCTTTTGACTTTTAATAATCAAGAAAGCTGTATTTTTCTTTTGTTTAAAAAGTAGAGATGACTGGCCGGGCATGGTGGCTCATGCCTGTAATCCCAGCACTTTGGGAGTTTGAGGTAGGCAGATCACTTGTGGTCAGGAGTTCAAGAACAGCCTGACTAATATGGCGAAACCCCGTCTCACAGAGTGAGATTCTGTCTCAAAAAAATAAAGAAAGAAAAATAAAAAATAGAGACGGGGGTCTCACAATATTGCTCAGGTTGGTCTCAAACTCCTGGGCTCAAATGATCCTCCCACCTCAGTCTCCCAAAATGAAAGCTGTATTTTCTTTTCTTTTCTTTTCTTTCTTTCTCTCTCTCTCTCCCCACCCCCCTCGTCTCTCTCTTTCTTTCTTTCTTTTTTTTTTTTTTTTTTTTGAGACCGAGTCTCTCTCTTGTCGCCCAGGCTGGAGAGCAATGGCACAATCTTGGCTCACTGCAACCTCCGCCTCCTGGATTCAAGTGATTCTCCTGCCTCAGCCTCCCCAGCAGCTGGGATTACAGGCACCTGCCACCACGGCTGGCTAATTTTTGTACTTTTGGTAGAGATGGGGTTTCTCCATGTTGGCCAGGTTGGTCTCGAACTTCTGACCTCAGGTGATCTGCCCACCTTGGCCTTCCAAAGTGCTGAGATTACAGGGGTGAGACACCCAGCCTGGCCCGAAAGCTATATTTTCAAAATGGACAAGTGTTCACCTATTCTACCTCCAACTGTGTTTTCAGTATATAGAGGCATCCGTGAAGTCTGGAAAACAAAGAATCTACGTCATTACACACATTTTCAATTTGTAAAAATTACAATACATACAATAGAATAGAGTATAATAAAGTAGAATAAAACAGAACAAAGTAAAATGAAATAAATTAAATAACACTATGTCTCCAGACTTTATGAAAATCTTTTACATGAACTTGATGTGCCGAGGCCGTGGAGTGGCTGGATGGAATGGGAACTCCACTGCAGGAAGTGGTGCTTTTCTGATGCTGCTAATTAAGGAAGGTGGAAGCCTTCTTTCTGAGTCAGCTTGGCGGGATGTAGAATTCTGTCCTGTTCAGTGCTTACATGATTATTGCATGAAACTTTAGAAATAAACCAGGGTATCTTACCACTTAACACTTAAGAGGCAAGAGGTGGTGTGTGTTTGTGTGTGTGTGTGTGTTTATGTGTGTGTGTGTGTGTTTGTGTGTGTGTATTTATGTGTGTGTGTGTGTGTTTAAATGGTTCGTATCTTTAAAATGGTTAGTTGCAGCTGGCATTTTTATCAGCTGATCATATTTACAGCACAGTCTCAGATGGCATGGCGCGGTCCCAAAAGATCTGGACCACTTAGGAGCTCATATTTTAAGGTACACAGGCTTATCACAGCATTCTGAGGATTCACTAGAATTACATGGCAAGAAAAACTTTTCTGTGGGACTGTTTACTCTTCTTATTTTTCATTTCTTTTTGGTAAGATAAATGTTAATTTGTTTCAAAGGTAATACAAGTATATTATGAAAAATAGAGAAAAATAGGAAGTAGGAAAAGTCATGCATATTCCATTACTGAAAAACCATTAAAAATTTTAAAAAATATAACGCGTCATGGGATTAAGTATAAAAAAAGAAAACAATTTAAATAAAAGTTTTGAAATGTATGTGAAAGCAGAGAGAATAGTAAAAATAATACAATGAGCAATCCCCATACATGATGTCTGGTTCTAGCTTCAAGATTCTCCTGTTTTCTTTTTAAAATTTAAATTTAAAATCTACTCGAGTATTATAAATTCTCGTCTGTCGTGTCACTCTTCTATACGCTTCAGTATACATCTTTGTATGTATACATATTCTGTAATAATCCATAATGTCATTATCGAAGCTAATGAAATTAAGTTTTTTTGGTTACGTATAATATTCAGTCCATACTAAAATTTTTGATAAGAAAACCAATTTTAATATTTGTATGTATATTACAACCTATTTTTTTCTTACTATTAGGAAAAATTAGAGTTCATTAAAAATACAACTTTGTATCTCGGTTTTTTCATTTGCTTATTTCCCAATGGCCTATTTTTCAAAACTTTCTAATTTTAAAATGGCTGTGTGCAATCGTGTGGGGATACATAACTTGGATGACTAACCATTCCTGTATTTGTGTGCCTCCACACATGTATAGAGAGTGAGTATTTCTCTCCCACTCTGGTAACTTCGTAGTAAATCTTGTTACCACGAAGATTTTTGTTCCTAACACCTTTTCCTACGTTAGGGTTGTTTCCTTAGGATTGATTCCAGGAGTGTTATTGCTGCATCCAAATGTATGAACATTTGTAAGGTCCTTGACTTGTCTCATTGAGTTGTTTACAAAAGGACTGTACCAATTTACACTTCCACTTACAAAGGATGAGAGAGCCTCTATTAAAATGTTTAAAGGCCGGGCTTTTCAGAGCTCTTAGAAATCACTGGCTGTAAGAGGCTGACTTAGGTTTCTCATATGGTCATAGTCATATCAAAATAAACAAATACGCATTTTCTATAGCTATAAAAACATGGCATGCGCAGATTGCCAAACAACCACAAAGTAACTTTGATTAAAGGAGGAAACTGGTCTACTTGTTGAAAATGTGGTAATGAGACAGTTTCCACCCAGCCGGGAAGCGCGGCCCGGAGGGGGAGGGGAGCCTGCATTTCTTCATGCCTCTACCCATCCTGAAGAAGGTAGAAAGGAACAGGTCAGCGTTCTCTTCGTTTACTTTGTAATTTTTTTTTAAGCCGAATGTTTAATTTGTTTCCATATGCCTGAGTTGATGATGCAAAAAACACGGTTGAAAACGAGCAGAAAACTTCTGGTGGGCAGGGGCTTCCTGTAAACAAGCCCCAGAGTACTGGGTAAGAGAGGATTAGGGTAGAGCCATTTTAGCTGCGACTCCAAATTCTATTTTGTTTCCTTGGGGACATGCTGTTTTTATTTGTGGGCTTCAAATAAAGCTACTGCAGAAACTGTTTTTTTCTGTTCAAAGCATTCTTACTTTCTTTAAGGAATATATATCCTATCAGTTACGAGTCTTCGTAGAAAATTCAGCTGTCTTGCTTTGGAGAAGTGTGTCAGTTTTTTTTGTTTTCTTTTTCTTGAGTCAAGGAGAAAGAAAAACTCATTACTGTTATGTTTATATGAGGACAAAAAAAAAAAAAAAGGAAGTTGATAAGAAATACTTAGCATGAAGGTCTTTAAAACCCAGCCTCTGAATTTTGAATTCCCTCCCCTCCTTTTTTAGGAAACAGAACAGGAAAGACAGTCTTATTATCCTAGTTCGCATTTCAATGTTTTCACCCCACTCGACCAGGACGAAGTCATTCCTCAAAGCAAGTGGGAGCAAAACATAATCTCTTAAAATATTTTTAAGAGGACATGTAGACTTGGTCTTTCTGGAAAAAAAAAAAAAAAGAAAAAAAAAAAGTCAATAAAATGTGCTAACCACATTAAACAAGGAGCCAAAGGGATTAGCCCACATTGAAGGGCGGTATTAGAACAGGTCGCCTTCCAGGGAGAATCCTGGTTGAGGTCATTTTGGCGGACGTTTATTGCGTGATTGCCATGTGCCAGGCACCGTTTTAAGGCTTCATGGTGATGAGGGCATGTCAACCTCCGGACCGGCCATTCTGCAGGTGAGGCTGGGAAGAGGGTGAGGCCCTGGCCCGGGTCTCCCAGCGGTTGAGGGCGGCGGCAGGATTTGAATCCAGGCGGTCTTTGAGACTGGGTTCTGAGAAAACCCGCGGTGTGAGTGCTGGGGAACCGCTGGGCAAAAGCCCCCCGCGGGAAGTGGTGAAGAGGCTTTGGGTCAACTCAGTTCAGAGCGCCAGTGTAGACACGTGGCTACAGAGTGTCCTGGGCGCCGGTCAGGGGTGTGGCTCCGACCCTAATCTCATCCCCGGCCTTTCCCAGGCTCAGGGTCCTGTGGGAGGGTGTGGTTGGGGAGGACACATCTTCCCCGGAGCTTGCCAGTTTCACCTCCTTCCCTGCGGGTGGGTCGTCCGCACCTCCCCCTCGTCTCCTAGGCCTGGCTCGACCTCCAGTTTGGAGAAGATGCTCCAACTCCCACCTTCTGTGAGGATTCCCGGCTCAAGGTATACTCTGCAAAGAATTCCACTTACTTTGTCTACACTGGGCGATGTAGCTGATGATTGAGCGACTCAAGTTCCAGAGGAGCTGGATCCGGGTTCGGATCTGATCTCTCCCTTCTCTGCTCTGAACACCTTCCCGTATTGCGCCCTGGCAGGGCCCTGCGCGGGTGAAGGAGCGTCTGTGGGTGTCCTTCCTGCTGTGCAGAGCCCGCAGGTTCTGCGGCCGCGGGCGATGGTCGGGATCATAAAGGTGTGCCTTAATTGAGCGCTTACTGTATGCCAACCCCCACCTCCCCCACCCCGTTACCACGAGGGAGGTCTTGCCTATTCCTCCCAAATTCACTTGTCAGCGAGTACTATTTTTAAATTTTATTTTTATATTTTTGTATTTAATTAATTAATAAGACGGAGTATTGGGAGGCCGAGGCGGGTGGATCACGAGGTCAAGAGATCGAGACCATCCTGGTCAACATGGTGAAACCCCGTCTCTACTAAAAATACAAAAAATCAGCTGGGCATGGTGGCTCGTGCCTGTAATCCCAGCGACTCAGGAGGCTGGGGCAGGAGAATTGCCTGAACCCGGGAGGCGGAGGTTGTGGTGAGCCGAGATCGCGCCATTGCACTCCAGCCTGGGTAACAAGAGCGAAACTCCGTCTCAAAAAAAAAAAAAAAGACGGAGTATCGCTCTGTCGCCTAGGCTGGCGTGCAGTGGCACCATTTCAGCTCACTGCAACCTGCATTTTCTGGGTTCAAGTGATTCTTCTGCCTCAGCCTCCAGCGTAGCTGGGACTACAGGCGGGTGCCACCAGGCCCGTCTAATTTTTAAATTTTTTTTTAGACGGAGTTTCGCTCTTGTTGCCCAGGCTGGAAGGCAGTGGCACGATTTCGGCTTTTTGCAACCTCTGCCTCCCGGTTTCAAGCGATTCTTCTGCCTTAGCCTCCCAAGCAGCTGGGATTATAGGCATGTGCCACCAGGCCTGGCTACTTTTGTATTTTTAGTAGAGACGGGTTTCTCCAAGTTGGGCAGGTTGGTCTGGAACTCCCGACCTCAGGTGATCCGCCTGCCTCAGCCTCTCAAAGTGCTGGGATTACAGGCGTGATCCACCTTGCCCGGCCCTTAATTTTTATTCTACTTTAGAAAATAATAAATTGAGATGGGGGGTCTTGCTATGTTGCCAGGGCTTGTCTTGAACTCCTGGACTCAAGCAGTCCTCCTTCCTCGGGCTCCCGAAGTACTAGGATTACAGACTTCAGCCACCATGCTGAGCTAATTTTTGTATTTTTTGTAGAGATGGGAAGAGGAGTCTCGCTATGCTGCCCAGGCAGGTCTCGAACTCCTGAGCTCAAGCTATCCACCTGCTTCAGCCTCCCAAAGTGCTGGGATTAAAAGCAGGAGCCACTGTGCTGGGCCCTTAGGGAGTTCTGTTATCCCCATCTGTAAAATGGGGGAAATGGAGTCAAAGACAGTTCAACAGAAGTCGCAAACCGGCACAGCCAGGAAATCCAATTTTGGTTTGAGCCCAGAGAGCCATTTTCTTTCTTTTCTTTGTTTTTTTTTTTTTAAGACGGGGTTTCACCATGTTGGTCAGGCTGGTCTTGAACCCCCGACCTCTCAGGCTGGTCTTGAACTCCCGACCTCATGAGATCCGCCCACCTTGGCCTCCAAAGTGCTTGGATTACAGGCGTCAGCCACCACACCTGGCCCAGAGCCATTTTCAAAAGCTGAGCCCTGACCTGCTGCGGGGGTCACCGCTCCAAGCTGCCACTTTCTACTCTGGGAGACCCGGATTTTGAGTCTGCTGGGGGATCCCGAAACGGAGTATGGTGTGCTTGCTGCAGAGTCAATGCCCAACCAGTGATTGTTATTATTATTTTGTTTTCCTAAGGCCAGGGTCAACCGCTTAAGACAGAGAAGAATGGTATGAGTCAGCATGCTTTTTTTTTTGAGACAGTCTCACTCTCACCAGGCGCCAGGCTGGAGTGCAGTGGCTCCATCTCGGCTCACTGCAACCTCCACCTCCCAGGTTCAAGCAATTCTCCTGCGTCAGCCTCCCGAGTAGCTGGGACTACAGGCGTGTGCCACCACGCCCAGCTAATTTTTTTGTGTTTTTAGTAGAGACGGGGTTTCACCATGTTGGCCAGGATGGCCTTGATCTCTTGACCTCGTGATCCGCCTGCCTTGGCCTCCCAAAGTGCTGGGATTACAGGCGTGAGCCACCGCGCCCGGCGTCAGCATGCTTTTGGCCTTAGATCTGGGCTACAATCCCACTTTCTTCTAGTTGTAGATCTTCCAGTAAGAGAAGTCAGTCAGAAAGTTAGCTAACCTCAGGCCTCAGTTTCCTCATCTGCAAATGTATTTAAGCAGGAAAATTACCAGGAGAACTAAGTAACACCATAATATAAATCAGCTTTAAAGCTAAGAGGGACACAAAGCAGGGTGCAGTAACTTATTTTGTTTTTCCTCTATTATTATTATTATTATTATTTTTTTTTCTGAGACGGAGTTTCACTCTTGTTACCCAGGCTGGAGTGCAATGGCGCGATCTCGGCTCACTGCAACCTCCGCCTCCTGGGTTCAGGCAATTCTCCTGCCTCAACCTCCTCAGTAGCTGAGATTACAGGCACGCGCCACCATGCCCAGCTAATGTTTTGTATTTTTTTTAGTAGAGACGGGGTTTCCCCATGTTGAACAGGATGGTCTCGATCTCTTGACCTCGTGATCCACCCGCCTCGGCCTCCCAAAGTGCTGGGATTACAGGCTTGAGCCACCGCGCCCGGCCTTCCTCTTTTATTATTATTACTATTTTGAGGCAGAGTCTCGTCCTGTTGCCCAGGCTGGAGTGCAGTGGCTCAATCTCTGCTGACTGCAACTTCCACCTCCAGGTTTCAAGCGATTCCTGTGCCTCAGCCTCCCAAGTAGCTGGGATTACAGACGTGCACCACCACACCTGGCTAATTTTTGTATTTTTAGTAGAGGCAGGGTTTCCCCATGTTGGCCAGGCTGGTCTGGAATTCCTGAACTCACGTGATCCTTCTGCCTCAGCCTCCGAAAGTGCTGGGATTACAGTGCTGGGATAAGCCACTGCACCTGGCCTATTTTTCCCCTTCTTATCCCTCCTCTTCTCCTCCTCCCACTTCTTCTTATTTAATTAATATTTTGAGACTGTCGCCCAGGCTGGACTGCAGTGGCGTGAACACTGCTCACTGCAGCCTCGACCTCTTGAGCTCAAATTATCTTTCTATCTCAGCCTCCTGAGTAGCTGGGACTGTAGAGGCGTGCCACCACGCCTGGCTGATTTTTGTATTTTATTTTGAGATGGAGTTTAGCTCTTCTTGCCCAGGCTGGAGTGCAGTGGTGTGATCTCAGCTCACTGCAACCTTTGCCTCCCAGGTTCAAGTGATTCTCCTGCAAGACTTTTATCTCAAAAAAAAAAAAAAAAAATTGAAGGAGCACAGAACAGCTAAATATTGGAACAGCTAAATATTGGAGCACTTTTTTTTTTTTTTTTTTTTTTTGAGAAAGGGGTTTCGCTTTTTTTTCCCCGGTGGGGGGCAATGGCGCGATCTCGGCTCACCGCAACCTCCGCCTCCTGGGTTCAGGCAATTCTCCTGCCTCAGCCTCCTGAGTAGCTGGGATTACAGGCACGCGCCACCATGCCCAGCTAATTTTTGTATTTTTAGTAGAGACGGGGTTTCACCGTGTTGACCAGGATGGTCTCGGTCTCTTGACCTCGTGATCCACCCGCCTCGGCCTCCCAAAGTGCTGGGATTACAGGCTTGAGCCACCGCGCCCAGCGGAGCACTTATTTTTAAATTTTTTATGACAGAGTCTCGCTCTGTCCCCTAGGCTCACTACAACCTCCACCTCCCGAGTTCAGGCAATTCTCTGTCTCAGCCTCTCGGGTAGCTGGGATTACAGTTGTCCATCATCACGTCCGGCTAATAGTTTTGGATTTTTAGTAGAGACGGGGTTTTGCCATCTTGGCCAGGCTGGTCTTGAACTCCTGACCTCACGATCCACCCACTTTGGCCTCCCAAAGTGCTAGGATTACAGGCGTGAGCCACCGCACCCGGCCTGGAGAGCTTACTGTGTGTTGACCATTGGACAACATAGAGGAAACTGGTCTTCCCTTTGAAAATCCTGCAGCCTATTCAGGTGGTTAAGAGAAATACACATACCCAGGGCTAGGCATAATGCAGTCGATGTCATAAAGGAGGCATTGAGCAAAGGACTGAGTAACTGAAGGAGGTGGCATTTGGAGTGGATCTTGGCGGCTGATTAGGGTGGTTACAGGTTGATGTTTATATATATGGCATTCCTGTTGGGGACTGGGTGATGGGGGAGGCATGCAGGCAGTTGGAATAGAGCAAAGAGACCAGTAAGTATAGAATGGTGTATCAAATGCTTATCCAAAAGCAGGATGTGAAACTTGTAAACATTTTTATTCCTCTTTTTTTTTTTTTTTACATTTTTATTCCTAATGTTTTGTTCTGCACAGTAATTAACACAGTGTGTATTTTTATTATTTATTTATTTATTTATTTATTTATTTTTGGAGACAGAGTTTCGCTCTTGTTACCCAGGCTGGAGTGCAATGGCGCGATCTCGGCTCACCGCAACCTCCGCCTCCCGGGTTCAGGCAATTCTCCTGCCTCAGCCTCCTGAGTAGCTGGGATTACAGGCACGTGCCACCATGCCCAGCTGATTTTTTGTATTTTTAGTAGAGATGGGGTTTCACCGTGTTGACCAGGATGGTCTCGATCTCTTGACCTCGTGATCCACCCGCCTCGGCCTCCCAAAGTGCTGGGATTATAGGCGTGAGCCACCGCGCCCGGCCTTTTATTATTTATTTTTTGAGAGAGAGTGTAGCTCTGGGATTACAAAGTGCTGGGATTACAGGCATGAGCCACAGCGCCGGACACTTGTCTGTATTCTAAAACGTGGATATGGTATAGCTTATGTGGCCATTTTCTTTTGATGAACATGTGGGTCGTTTCTGACTTTTCACTATTGTAGATGGTGCTGCATCCTTGTGCATGCTTTCTGTAATTATATACTTGTCTACTTATTTGTGTGTTGATTTATTTAATGTCTATGTTTCCTGTTAAAATATAAGCTCTATGAGGGCAGGAATCTAACTTATTTTGTGCCTCATTCTTTAATTACTACCTAGCCAAGTGCTAAGGAGAAAGGAGTAGTCAATAAATATTTATTGAATGAGGCCAAAAGATTGGCTGGAACCATGGTGTGGTTTTGCATACTAAGAGAGGGAGCTTGACTTTTTTGGAAAAATAAAGTATATTTTGGATAATTTCACACAAAGCAGTAGCAGGATGGTTATTAGTGGAACTGAGGAAAAAGTATTCTGGACTAGAAAAAAGGCAGGTACAGGAGAACTGATTATGAGATTAACGGGTCAGAAGGAAACAAAGAAACGTGGTTGGTGGGAATAGAAAGGAAAGGGTACATTTCCAGAGAGATGAGAAGGATAGGATTTGTGAGATTTATTGACTAGCTATGAGGGGTGAGGCAAAGAAGGCATAGAAGGAAAGGTGACATCTAGCATGGAACATTTTAATTTTATAAACATTCATTCTATCCCAGCTCCATGGAAAAAACACTAATTGCTATTGGCATATTAATTTGTATTACCTTTTCTTCCCTCCTTTTCTTCTTCTTCTTCTTTTTTTTTTTTTTAAGATGGAGTTTCGTTCTTCTTGTCTAGTCTGGAATGCAATGGTGTGATCTTGGCTCACCACAACCTCTACCTCCCCGGTTAAGTGATGCTCCTGCCTCAGCCTCCCAAGTAGCTGGCACCACAAGTAGGAGCCACCATGCCCAGGTAATTTTTGTATTTTTCGTAGAGACAGGGTTTTGCCATATTGCCCAGGCTGGTCTTGAACCCCTGGCTTCAGGTGAGCACCTTGGCCTCCCAAAGTGCTGGGATTATAGATGTGAGCCACCGTTCCCACCTTCCCTTTCAAAAGAGATTTCAGCTGGGTGTGGTGGCTCACGCCTGTAATCCCAGCGCTTTGGCAGGCCTAGGTAGGCGCATCACCTGAGGTCAGGAGTTCGAGACCAGCCTGGCCAACATGGTGAAACTCTGTCTCTACTGAAAATGCAAAAAATTTTAGCCTGGCGTGGTGGCAGGCGCCTGTAATCCCAGCTACTTGGGAGGCTGAGGCAGGAGAATAGCTGGAACCCAGAAGGCAGAGGCAGTGAAACTCCTTCTCCAGAAAAAAAAAAATTTACAGACTATTACAGTCTGGCGAGGAAGAGGATTCTGTACATAGGTATACCAAGAACTCAAGGGATGACACAGGTGGGAGGAAGCTAGCCCTCAGGCAACCAAGCAAAATACTTTATTGCTGTTCCAGAATGTGGGGAGGGGAGGATAGTGGGCGAGGATGTTTCAACCTTGCCCCAGAGCCACACAGGACTGACTGGTAAACATCCTGGAAACCTGGGGTCGAGAAATACGCATCGGTGTCAATTTTTAGAACTGAGGAAATGTAGGTTGGTGATAAAGAGGGAGTCTGACCTTGGGTTCAGTTGGTGCCTTGGCTTCACTGTAGTCGGGAAAGTAGGAAACAAATTGTAATGATCCTGAGCATTAGTTTTCTCTTTTTTCTTTCTTTCTTTTTCTTTTTTTTGAGATTGGGTCTGACCTTGTCACCCAGGCTGGAGTGCAGTGGCGCGATCTCAGCTAACTGCAACATCCGTCTTCCGGGTTCAAGCGATTGGGATTACAGGCACCTGCCACCATGCTCGGCTAATTTTTGTATTTGAGTAGAGATGGGGGGGAGTCTCACCATGTTGGTCAGGCTGGTCTCGAACTCCTGACTTCAGGTGATTCTCCTGCCTTGGCCTCCCAGAGTGCTGGGATTACAGGTGTGAGTCATCGCTCCATGCCTAGTTTTCTGTTTTTAAAGAAAAGGCAGTATAACTAAATGAGTGATATTGATAAGATTATAGCAGGGGGCCGATTTATGAAAGGTAGTTTGCTCTGATTCTCTGATCATACCCTTGGCATAGGAAGAGGAAAATGTCAGCTCCAAGTTCTTACACAGTTTGTCTTGTCCTTTCTGTTAAACCAAGATGGGATTTTCTGGGACATGTTAATATCTCTTGAGAAAGAAACACTTAGTAGAAGTTTGATGGTTCTTTCCGTTTTATTTCCATTTCCTTTTATTGGCTTCCCAGTACTCTTGAAATAAAACCCAGAGTCTTAGCATGGCCCACTGGATCTTGCCAGCCATGTTATCAGGACTTTTGTTTTGTTGATGCTCTTTGAGACAGGGTCTTACTCTGTTGCCCAGGCTGAGTGCAGTGGCACAGTCTGAGCTCATTACAGCCTTGATGTCCCTGGCTCAACTGAATCCTCCCGTTCATCCTCCCGAGTAGCTGATTCTATGGGCACACAACGGCTAATTTTTAATTTTTTATAGACATAGGGTCTCGCTATGTTGCCCAGGCTGGTTTCAAACACCTGGACTCAAACAATCTTCCCGCTTTGCACTTCCAAGTGCTGGAATTACGAATTACAGACATGAGCCATCGCGTGAGCCACCTCGCCCAGTCGGGAACTTTGTTTTTATTCTAAGACGCATGAGGGCTGTGTTACCGGGAATTTTGTTTTTATTCTAGGACACATGAGGGCCATGACATAATCTGACGACGACTTTTGAAAAGGTCAATTGTGGCGGCTTAGAGATGGGACGGTCTACATTTCTGCCTTGTAAACACAGGGACCTTGCACGTAGAGACGAAATCAGCAGTTGGAAATGACTTTTGGGAGTGGATGGGAGAGTTCTGCGTGGGAAATATATACATTTAGGAGCTTTCCAAATATTGATGGCATGCTGAACCTTCGGACTGGGTAAAATCACATGAATAAGAAAGTGTTGCTAGCATTGGGCCCTGGGGGCATGTCAGCACCTAGAAGTCAAAAAGAGTCTAAAGAAGGAGCCAAGGGGACCAGGAGGGAGCAGCCAGTGAGGACTGAAGGAGATCAGGAGAGCTTGAGGACCCGAGTTCAAGGCAGGAAAGAGTGTCATTCAGCTCTATCAAGTTTTGCAGATGTGGCCAATACCAGGGAACAGAGAATTGACCACTGAAATTTTGCTGTAACTAGAGTTGAATCTCCGGGCTTCACGCGGACCTGCCTTGATTTCTTGCTCCTCTGTCCCTAACCTGTCTTCATTCCATGGTCCCCAGATACACTGGCCACCTTCCAGTTCTTTCTCCAAGCCTGGCTGTCTTCCTCTCTGGACCTTCTCACCTTCTGTTCCCTCTGAATGAATGGAACACTCCTCCCCATCTTGGTATGATTTGCCACCTGACTTTCTGGGGGTCTCTGCTCCTCAGGGAGCCTCAGTCTAAAACAGCAGGCATTTCCCCTCTCGTTACCCAGTCCCAGTAGGTTGCAAATACAACTACTGGGGTGTTGCCTGTTTCCCGCAAGAAGATAAGCCCCAACGGGACAAGGACTTTATTTGTTTTGCTTACTGCCCTATCTCCCATGCCTAGAACAGTGCCAGGGCCCCCAAAACTCGAGGCTCACAAACTTTGTAGTGTGTCTCATTTCATTCTCCAGACTCTTGAAGAAATGTGAGTGACTGTTATTTATATAAGTAATACAAACAATTATTATAATTGTCTTCTTCATCATCCCTTCTCTTTTATAGATAAGGAAACTGAAACCCAAGAGATTTTTTTTTATTTTTTATTTTTAAAGACAAGGTTTCATCATTTTGGTCAGGCTGGTCTTGAACTCCCGACCTCAGGTGATCCGCCCACCTTGGCCTCCAAAGTGCTTGGATTACAGGTGTGAGCCACCATGCCCGGCCCAAGAGAGATTAAATAATATTCTAGGGTCGAGTGCGGTGACTCACGCTTGTAATCCCAGAACTTTGGGAAGCCAAGGTGGGGGGCGGATCACTTGACTCAGGAGTTCCAGGCCAGTCTGACCAATAAGATGATGAAACCCCATCTCTACTAAAAATACAAAAATTAGCTGGGCATGGTGGCATGCACCTGTGATCCCAGTTACTCAGGAGGCTGAGAAAGGAGAATTGCTTGAACCCGGGAGGTGGAGGTTGCAGTGAACCAAGATCTCACCATTGCACTCCAGCCTGCGTAACGAGCGAAACTCCGTCTCAGAAAAAAAAAGAAAGAAAGAAAAAATTCTAGGGTTATGCAGTTCTCCAGGTGTAGAATCTGAGTATCTGAGCCTCAGTTACTGAAGACATGTTCATAACGAGGACACCATATCATAGCCTCCCCTCGCCTCCCCCTCCCACAGAACCAGGGGGTTTAAACCATTCTCAGAAAGAATGGAAGCCAAGTTCCTGAAGAGAATAAGAGGGTGCTAAGCAAGGGGAACCCCAGGGCTGAAGGCTGTGGGTCAGAGAGAAGGCTGGAATGTAGGAGCCTCAGTGAAGGGCATGCCAGGACTTGAGGCTGGAGGTAGGCAGGGGCCAGATCCGCAGGGCTGATGGGGCAAGCTATGGAGTTTTTTCCCTCAAGGCCACAGGAAGCCATTGAGGGGTGTTGAACTCATCTGACAGCCATTGTAAAACACATCTTGGGTTATAGGTAGAGACAGCATTAAGGCAAACCCCGAAAGGAAGAAGTTTTGAGAAACCTGTACATACAGTTCTGTCTTTGTCTGGAGGAGAACACGTGACAGATCTGACATCCTTTCCTCCCTTGCATTTGGGACCCCTTGCTCTCCTGTTGTCCCTCAGACCTCACTGCCTGCTCCCTCTCAGTCCCCTTTGCCCTCTTTGTCTTTTCCTTTATGTCCAGGCGCTGAACCACCCCAGGGCTCAATGCTAGCACCTCTTTTGGGCGATTTTATCCAGGCTGATGGCTCAACATGCCATCCGTATTTGGAAAGCTCCTAAATGTCCATAATTCTTATTGGGAACTCTCCCTTCCCAACACATTTTCAACAGCAGGGTCCATGTTCACTGGCAAGGCACCTGCCATTGGTACCCTGGTGTAGGCTTTTATTAGCGATAAAGATAAATGGACAAAATTGAGACATATGAGGGTTTGCTGACGGATTCAAGGTCTGTGTAGGGTGGGGCAGACGGAGATGAAATATCCTGATTTGATTGTAAGATTTTGGCTGGAGATAATAATAATTGGATTTCAATTAATGTTAGTTAACCAGCTTCTTTCCCCTCCGTCCCTCATTCCAAAGCTTCCCATTTGGAATATCTGATGAAGGCAGAAAACGTTAAAGAGGTGTTCCCAGTGTTGCGTTTTGTGTGCAGTTTTTAAGGCAGTTTACATTAACATTTTGAGTGAAGGTAATTTCAGAAAACTATCCAGAATATTAGTGGAGTCATGAGTTGTGCTTGCAGTGGGGGAGGGCACTCACTGAATGCACCAGTGGGATAAATCCAGTTAAAAAATGTTGTTAACCTTATCAAGATTGACTAATGCAATCAAGTTGGGAGGGTTCTGAAACCTTTATTTAAATTGAGTCTTATTCTTGACCCCTCCCTTTTTGGTTTGCTTATAAAAACCAGCAATCACATCTCTTCCAGTGTTCTTCGGAGCCACGTAGAGTGAAGGCCTAGAGAGTTTTCAGGTTCCAGACCCTGCCTTCTCTTCTGAAAGGTAATTTCTGACACATATATATATATATATATATATATATATATATATATATATTGATTGTATATTATTGTGATACTTTACAGAGCGGTGACTTGCATGGGTTAAAGAAACTTAATAGAAAAGAGTTGTTTGTTATTCCTACTGTAGTGCATTCAGACTTGTTCAGAGGGCTGTCCCTGTTTCCTTCTCAAATGTCCTTTGTAGTTTGCAGATGCTGGCAGGTTTGCCTAACTTTTTCATGTTCTTTTCCTGCTAACTCCTCACTGCAGTTTTTCAGGTTTTCCTGCTCTGAACACTGAATTCTTTTACGTCCCGTATCTATGTTGGCTCTGTTTCAGCTCCAGGGATTTACATACAGTTTCCAAATAGTTTTTCTATCATAGTTCCACAGTAAAATAAATGCTTGTGAAATAAGAAGATCATACTGCATTCTGTTCTTCTAATTAAGGCTAAGTCTCAAAAGATGATTCCAGTAAGTGTTAAACACAGCGAATCAGAAGTTTATTTTTCTTCTTTTTTTTTTTTTTTTTTGGTTTTGTTATGTTACTAGATCTGAGCATGCTGTGACTGGCAGGATCTCGATAGAAAATCAGATGTTAGCTAAACGGAGAGGCCTGATATCACTAGGATTAAATCAGAGATAATGGTGTGATTTTATAAGCGCATACTAGGAAGTATGTCTTAAGGAGGAGGGCCTGTTTGGATAATTGTGAAAAATGAGGTGTAGCTGATGTCTGCTGCATGAAAACGAGGTGAAGTGGGGTTTTTCCGCCCTTTCTCTAAGTAACATGTGCAGAGCTTTTCTTTTGGTTCCATTCTTTGTTTTTGTTGCTGGCGTCTAGTAGCACCTGACTCCTTTAGAGATGGTCTAGCCAGGGAGTGATGGCGAAGCTGGATTTCTTGTGGGTGGAGCTAAGCGTAGGAAGACCAACGTTCGATTTTCAGTTTTCACTTTGTGCAATATGAGTTCTTAGCTTTTATTACAAAACCAAATGTTTCCAGCGTTTTCCTGTTACTTTTGGAGTTTTCATATTTTAATTGTTTGAACTCTACATGCTTTCCAAATAAACGTTAAGTATGAGCCTCACATTCTCAAGGAAGAGTGTGTCTCAGGGAAGCCCTCCCGGGCGAATTCAGATCCTTCTCTGTCCTTCTGAAAACACAGTATGTATTTGCAACCCAGCAGTCAGTCACTGGCAGAATTTTGCAACGATTTCCCAGTTTTGTTGGCACATCTCCAGGACGAGGTTCTTTGTAATTCTTTGCTCAAACATAAGGAGGATCACATATTTATAAAACTCTTAGCAGCTGGATCAGTGAATACAATCATCTTTCAATTTTTAAAAGCTACGACATAATAAGGTGCTTTTTTTTTTAAGGGAGGCGGCGTTGAAACAGTAACAAATCATGATGCTATAATGTGAACAAAGTGGTAGCTTTGGAGGGCACAGGGGAAAAAAAAAGCACAACCCTTTATGCTCAGAAAATAATTCAGTAGCAACAAGGTCTGAGAGCAAGGAATCTCCTTGTTCTTACTGAAACGATTATTTGTCAAAATATTTGATTGTTATCTTATTCCTCCTGAAAAGTTTGGACTTTTCTTTTTCTTCGATTTTGACACTAGAATTTTTAACTATCAGCGCTATTGTGTTTACAGCATTCAAGGTCTCAGAGTTCAAAGGTTATCCATTAACATGTAGAATAAGGCTACATTTAAGGCTCAACCTGGTTCTGCTTGTTCATAGTTTCTTTGTTGTGTAGCAAGGCGCGTAGTCATTTGTTTTCATAAAGTTAAATGAAGTTTCTTGTTTATGAAGAGTGTTTTTGGCTGTGTTTTAAAATGTGACAATAAGATTAAAAAATACATTTTAAAGAAAGGTGTTCATCTTTTGTGAGAAAAGGAATTCTACTACTTAAGTGATCAGTATCAGTGGATTTGAGTGAAAAAAAAATTCACCCAATGTAGTTTTTTAGTGCTGGCCTAAGAATCTACTTCTGGCACTGCTAATTAATTAAGTGTGAGTAAGTAATTGATTCACTTCCTTTTTAAAAAAGACTAACCAGACCATATGTGAGGTTAGTAGTTATATATAAAATGACAGCAAAACATGACACTTGGCAAATTTTTCCCCTTTGCTGAGCTGTGTTCTCAAATTCCTTTTCCTATTTATTAAGGACTGCATTGCTCACCAGCTCCGGATCGTTTCTGTAGTGCGTTCTTTCTTTTGATTTAGGAAATAATATATAAATGCTTTTCTTGATGTGTTTTAAAGTTTTTTCACTTTGGATGTGCCGAAGGCCAATACAAAAATAAATACTTGGCTATTTTGTTGGTAGCGACTTGCATAGATCCATTTCACGTTGGCATTTTGGGGCAGAAAAATTGGGGATGTGCTTGTTTTATGTATGGTTCCTCCTTGAGGCTTCCTTAAAATGGGGGAATATCACACGCCTTAGGAATCAGAACCTTTTTTTGTCCTTTTTTTCAGCAAGGAAAAAAAAAAAAAACCAGTTGGGAAACGCTTTAAATGAGTTGGGCGTGGGGGGAAGGGGGAAAGGGTAGCAGTTCTTTTTTTTTTTGTCCTCGGTTTCCTCCAAATGGATTTCTATCAAAACCAAGTAGATTCTTGGAACCTGGGCTAAGTTTAGAAATCTCAAGTTAGAATAGCGCAAGCCCAGCCCTCTCAGGAAAAAAAAAAACCAAAAAACAAAAAACAGAACAATTAAATAGCTTTCTGAAGATACTCATTTAAAAACTGTTTATCTTCTCGACCTTCCTTACGCTTGAAGAAAATCTGAGGTGTTTTTGGCTCACAGCTGTCTTCTAACCCGCGCGCCATAGCGTAAGGTTTTTGTTTGTAATTCGGGGTGACCCAGGGGTTCGGCCTCGCCCGGGCACACCTTGAAGAGGGGGCGGCGGGGACGGGGGCCTGTGTCTGCGCCTGCGCATACCCTCGCGGCCCCCCCCTCCTCCTGGAGTACCTGTCACTGTTACGGCTGCGGCGCGCGCCCGCCACGTTAAGCCGGATGGCGGGAGGAGGGGTGCGGGGGGGGGTGCGGGGGGGGCGCACGGCGCGCGCGTGCGCGGGAGTCGCGGGGCGAGAACTGGGAGTGCGCGCGCTCGCCCGTCGCTCGCGTCCCGGAGGCGGAGCCTGCAGCGGTGGGCGGAGCGGAGGCGCGCCTGCGCTGGTCACGTGGGCGCCGGGGCGGGGCCGGGGCGGGGCCGGGAGGCCGGTGAAGGCAGGGGGCGGGGCGTCTCCGAGCGGCGGGGCCGAGGGAGGGCGCAACAGCTGCTCCCTGAACACTTTCTGACCCAACAGTCCCCCAGCGCCGGACGCGCCGCGCCCCGGCGGCTCTAGGGACCCCCCGCGCCTGCACTGTTCCCGCGCGGACGAGTAGGGGGCGCCCGCGCCTTTGCCCCCCGTGCGCACCCCCGCCCCGCTCACCTTAGCCCCGCGCCCGAGGTGAGCCCGGCCCCCAAATCCTCCAGGCGGGGGCGGGGGTGGGGGTGGGGACGCTCCTTTTTTTGGGGGGTCTTGGAGGCGCGAAGCCCGGAGGCGCTCTGGGGGATGGCTGCGCCCCTCGCTCGGAGCTCCCCGTGTCTTTTGGGGGGCCGGGTGCGGGCGCGGAATCCGGGAGGTGTCCGCACAAAAGGCCGATAGAAACTCCGCGACGCCTCCCTCCCTCCCTCCCTCCGCCCTCCCCGCCCCCTCCCCTCGCGCCCGCTCCTCCTCATTCAAACCCGGCCGGCCCCAGTGGTGTCAGCTCAGTCCCGGCCGCCGCCGCGCGAGGAAATGGCCGAGGAGCCGGAGCCGCAGGTAAAGGGGGCGCGCCCCCCGCCCGCGCCAGCCAGGGCGCCCGCCTGGCCCTGCGGAGGCTCCCGCGCCGCCCCCGAGGCGCCCGGCTCTCGTTGTCTTGTCCCCCTCAGGATGACCCCAGTCCCCCGTCTGCGCTTTCTCTCCGCTCCTCTAGGGCGCCCCCTCCCCAGCCGGCTCCAGCGCTTCCGCCCGCGGGAAGGTGCGGGCGACCCGGGCTGTATCCGCGCTTGGCCGTCACACTCACGCCGCACGATTCAGAAGGGCTCGGGGTGCGGGATCCCCTGAATCTCCGCCCCGAGCGGGGGTCCGGGAACCCGGGGACTGCGGGGGCGGGCGGTGGGGGGCTGTTCCGAAAAGTTGGATCGCCTCGCGGGGCAGGTCTCCCAGTTTGCTCACTCGGCCTCGGGGCGCGAGTGGAAGGTGGACGCCCGCGCGGGGTCCCCCGCGATGGCCTGGGAGGGGCCGGGGCAATTTGGAAACGGCCAAAACAATGCGTCCGGACGGGCATCCCCCGCAAACAATGGCAGGGACGGTCCACAAGGGCCGGGCGGAGGGCGCGTCTGAAGGGCCGCGGGAGGGGCTGGGCCTGGCCGCGGACCCCCGACGCGCGCCCGGGTGACCCCCTTGGGTGCCCGAAAATCCGTCCCCAAGAGTTCCGGGGCTCTTGCTCATCCCTGAGCACAGGGCTGCGTTTCCTGGATGTGTGCGATAAGGTGGTGTGTTTTTTTTCTCCTTTAATTTTGAAGATTTTTATTTTAAAGTCTTAATGTCCTCTAAACTCTTAAAGAATGTCTTTACAACTCAATTCCAGTGGAACACCCAGAGCCAGCTAGAAGCCGAACTGGGATCTCTAAAGGGCAGGAAGGATTGAAATGCTAGCCCAAAAGTGCTGCTTGCTTTTTTTTTTTTTTTTTTTTTTTTAAAGGGAAGTTTCTGCCAGGAGGTGCCGAGTGGTGAAACCGCTCAGTTTCAGATGCACAGCTCTCTTCTCTCTTGATTTGGCCCCGATTGCGAGCGGGACGGGATGGTGGAGGGGAGGAGGGCTCTGCTGGGGGCCCGGGAGGCTGGATTTGGGGCTGCCTGGGCGGTCCCGACCGAGGGGCAAGACCCGGCACGCGGGGCGCGCAGCTGGAACCTGGGTCCCGGGGTTTTGGGAAGACGTTCTGGGCCCGAGTTGAAACCCACATTTTAGGATTCTGGGTAGGGCCACCGACAACGGGAAGGCACATTTTTGGGCGGGTGGGGGGGGGGTGGGGTGAGCAGGCGGGGAGTTTTCCGTCAGGTTTAGTTACAGGAGCAAGAAAAGGACACTTCTGGGACCCTGGCATCCTGGCCACACTGGGAGCCCCAGAAACTTTTTTCTCTTTTTCTTTTTTTCCTCCCAAGAAAAGGATAATCATTTCAGGGTTTAAGGCTTTGGGATATTGTTCCACTTCGAAATTCCTTGAGCCTCAGTTTATCTTCCTGAATTAGCCTAGGGGCTTGAAGCGTTGAACATTCCTAAACACGGAGGAAGTAAATGGCGGTTGCAGTGGTCCATTGGCCAGTTTGGGGGTCCTGTATTACTGGCCACTGTGTGTCCCACAGTGTAGCTAGGTTTCCTAGTTTTCTAGATCGTTTGGAAGCATTAAGCTGTATGTTTTAAGAAGCCTAGGTCTGATTTAGTTCAGGTTGATTCAATTACGTCTTCATTGCTTTTTAGTTGCTTGAATGACTTGACATGAGATTAAGCTCAACAAAAGAAAAAGCGAGGTAGCAACAGCTGCCGTCCAGGCCTGGCCACTAGGTAGGGGTCTTAGGAGGCCTTTTACCTTTTCTTTTGTATATGTCAAGAAGGACGTTTACAATGTCCTTATTTTACTGTACTGCTTTCCTCTGAAGTGGATGTTCTTTCTTGCTTGATATCAGGCGAGACTTAAAATGCTAAGTTTTATGATACTTAGTGAGTAGTAGATGTAGTTTTTAAAAGCCTTTACGTGTCTGCAGTGACAAGTGCAGAGGAATAACCTCATTGCTTTTTGTCTGAGAGTATAACAGGCAAGCCACTAGTTTGTGCTTGCTTAGTTAATGAGTGCTAAGAACTTTTAAGGTGTGTCCTTAATGGTAGATAACTTTTTTCCTTCTGAGAAGTCATATTTATTTTAGATATTGTTTTGTTCAGTGTTCTAGAGACTAATAGTGTTTTGTTTTGTTTTTCTTAATCCTGATGTTGCTGCCATTTTTAATCAGTTATATAAGGATTACATTCAGGAGGCAATGACTTATTAAAATTCAGTTGTCAGTTACAACTCAGATTTATAATTTAATTGTTAGAATGGGATTAATAATCTGTTTGGGATTTTTAATTATTTGGTGTGATGAGGAAAGCTAGTCTTTCAGAATTGTGTTAGAATTGTGTCTTTATTTGCCTACAGAAGGAGGAAGTGGAGGACAAGATTATGACTTTCTTGGTGAAGGACACACACTTCGCTTTAGTGCCCCACTTCTTTCACCCCTTTTGTCTTCACAACACCTTCCTAACGTTTTGCAGTTTGACCTTTGCTGTTTTTTAATAACTTGTGAGATCGAAGTTTAGCAATTGTGTGTTGGGTTCATGTTCCCTTTCACTTCTTACCCAAAAAAAGGAACTAATACACCACTTAGAAAAATTTTGTAGAAAACTTTTCTCCCCTTTACCCTGAGGAATCTATTTTGGTAACAGCTCAACATTTTTTTCCAGGTAGTAGGGGAGGAAGGAGGAGCAGTGAAGGTTTTGACTTTGACTGCCTTTACTTTTAAAAAAGGTGGGGGTAGATTTGCATTTTCTTTGTAAGCCTCCATTTTTGGCAGGAAAACTTCAGGGAGGAATAGGAGCCCCTAATCCCCTTCCAGTGGACTTGTTTTGGAGGAAATCTGAAAATAAGACTTAATCATCAAGTCACTTATAAACTGATGAAATAATTAAGGAATATAATGGCCTGGCAATGACCAAGTCCTTCTGTCTCCTCATTGCAGATAAATGCTAATCACTTTTTTCTCTCTTAACAACATTTATTATGAAATGGCATGTTTTCGCCACAGCAGGGTAGCCATTTCCCAACCCTGGAGCACTCTTAATTCTGAGATGCCTGATTAGAGCCTCAGGGGTCCCAAAAGATGTGCTGTTTTCCCACTTTATAAAATGACATTCTTTTCTCACAGTTGTCACGAACATGATATTGGTGGATAAGAACTTTGGAGTAGTTTTAATGACTCTTGACTGCCTAAAAGATGCCACTTTAAGAAAGGAGCTACTTTTATCTGACTCTTATTTAAAAGTAAATGACTGGACCCTTTTTGTCTTTTATATGAAGCTTAGTTTCCTGCTTAAAAAAATTCAAATGGTTCCATCTCCTGTATGCTCCTATGGCCTGTATGTTATAGATTTTGAGGTTGCTGGGTGTGATTTGTTTTAAATGGTTCATTCCTAATTTCCCATTTCGGTTTAATCGCTGAGCAGAATGTTTAATGAATAAATTGGGAAAGTGAAGCCGAAGTACTGAGCACTGGCTATTTTCAAGCTTCAGAATTAGAAAGTAGGAATGAAAAAGGTGAGACAGTTACATAAACTGAGCATTCCACTAGTAAAATAAATGTAATAAGATTATAAATCCAGTTACTACAGTTGAAATATAGAGAATAGTTTTCAGATTACTGGGATATTAAAAAGTAAAAACCTGAAAGGTATTTACAGAACAGCTACCAAAATGGAATTAAAGGAATCCCAATCTTGTTAAATATTCTAAAGAGTGAAGGATTTGGTTACAGCATGTAAATTACACTTGAGACAATGGAGGGTGTCTTGATCCGCACACCTCATCTCCAGATTTTGGGGGGGAGGGGTGTTAGCTAGTTTAAATGCACGTGGAAGAAAGAATGTTTTCCACACAGACAGCAGGAAATTTTCTTAAATTCGGGTGAAGGAAACCTGATTATTGAATACCTCTTAATGGCCTCTTTTTAGGGGCAGTATAAAAACTTTTCTGAAATGTTCATGTTTTTAGAGTAAGGTGAAGTGAATTATTTTTCTCCAGCTAGTAATACAGTTAGACAAATTTGCAGTGGTATCTGGGGCAAAGGTTTTTGAATTTAGACCACGAGGGCAGATAGAAATCTGACTTTAAGGAAGTGGAAGAACAGGGACCATTCTTTCCTAAAATCTGCAGCTCACGATGACATGGTCAATTCTTGTACACATCTATCTTCCAGATAAATAGGGGGAAGCCCCCACTAGCCAGCTGCCGCCACATATTACCCTTTTATATTTAACGTTGGAATGCTTTCCATTTGAACAATTGTTGACTGACTGTTCTGAACATCTCCATTACTTCCTGCCCAGGGTATCAGCATAACTGAGTTACTGGAAATTTGGGGACAGTTTGGTAATTTTAAGATAAGTTGAGAAATAAAATTACTAAACCTGAAAAGACAGCTGAATAAGTTTTATGAGAGTTAGTTTGATTCCTTACTTAGCCTTTGTTCTTATTAAGCTTCACAAAAGCTGTCTCTGACCTCCACATGCCTGTACTTCCTATAGAAAAGCTGCCCTAGACTCAGAAGCTAGGTTTTTAACGGGTTCGTGTAGTGTTTTTATATTGGTATTCCATTATTTTCTGGTGCATCTGGAAACCTTTGGAATTTAAAATGTAGCTAAATGGACTGGAAATGTAGATTCTAGACATTTCTTGAATCATCATTAGGAATGATACTTTTACTTTTCCTACACATATCAAATAAGGATAACTTAAAGCAACTCAGTTAAACCAGAAGTGTTTTTCTCTTTTGTAATCAATATAGGGGTTTTTTTTTTTTTCAGTTTATAAATACTGAACAGTGATTGTATTACTAGTTAAAAGGAGACTTTTCCCCTTGATTTTGAAAGCAAACAGGTGATGCGAAGAGCCAGATATACAACTTTAGTATGTAGTCAACAAAAGAAACGAAGGGGAATATTTAAATCTTATAGAAGAAAGACCTTATGCCTTAAAAGGCATTGCCTAAGTTTGTATTTAACTAGGTTAGTTGAATTGGGTTTAATTCAGAGCGCTCATTGGAAAAAGTGGTATAATGTGCATTGTAGTGGTTTAGTAATAGGTATAATTATTTGTGTATATAGATGTGTGTATACACATGTACACACACATACACGTTCAGTGCTTTCATTGCAGAGAGTTAAAGAGTGCAGGTAAAGATAGAACGGGTTATTAATAAACTTGTTTATTAATTTGCTGAAATCTCTTTTTGGTGCAGTTAGGCTTGTCAAATTTTTACAAATACTTAAGGTTGTGCTTGTTAGTAGTGATAGGAGAAACTGATAGCAATGCTTAATCTTACTTAATTAACATTTTTAAAACTTCACTTATAACCCTTTTTTTTAGATCAGGATGTTTTTAAAAACCACTTTGCAGATTATAGTATCTGTTAATATTGAAACTAAAACTAGTATGTTATACTAAGTTCTTACTAAGATCCCTTAACTACCCTTAACTGATTTAGGATGAATCAGGCAGTTTCTAGTTAATGACACTCAAATATGCTATATGACTATATTTTTATTGTACTTTGGTCTCTAATCCTATTTAAAATAGGTAATTTCTGAACAATTGCAGCAAAATGAAATTATGTCCTTTAAGAGCTTCCCAGGTTGAAGAGTTCAGGTTGTAACCTTAAATACAAACTTTGAATGTTCCAATATTTTTCTTTTGCTTAATTTGTAAGCATCTTTCCACAGCTATATTAGGAAAGTGGGGTTGACCATTTAGCCTCATGGGTGTGACCGTAGTAATTTCCTTGAAATAGTATTGAAGGATTTAGAGGATTAAAAATAAAATAAAAATTAAAAAAAAAAAAGCTCTGTAGCTTTTTGATTGAGATGCAGAGTTTTCTCCACTTGTCAGATTAAGAAAAAATACTGTGTGTAAAATACAGAGGAAAAGCTTTTAACAAAAGTGTAAACTTCTAACCAGATCTTGGAGATAATTTTGTAGTTTTCAGGGTACAGATGCATTGGCCAGAAAATAGCAATTTAAGTTGAATGTTTTAATAACTATTTATTTGGACACTTTAGTAACTAGAAAAAAGTAGCTTTGTTAGGAGTATGACAAATTACTTGTATATAAATATTTGTGTTTTTGAGGACTCCGAATACCTCGTTGCTTCACATTATGGTAGATACATATTTCATATCAACAATGTAAGAATACCTGCTAAGCTGAAACAAAGAGGCTGTGCTGTTTCTAAAAGTTAACAGTTTGAGTACATCTGGATGTGAAGGAAAATAATCCCAAATTACAGTGATTGTCAGCAAAGTGGCTGTTGTCCCTAATTAGTTGTACTTAAGCACAGATTATTGTGCTTTTTATTAAGCACTGTATATATAATGTGTCGTATTTGCTATTTCAGAATCTGCAGGTAATGGTAGAATTCATAGTAGCTTTAGTCACAGATGAGTGTGTAATTAGTCACCTAAAGAAAGAACACCACACTTAGATTTCAGGCCCTTCTAGCATTATGGTTCCTACTGGATTTCAAAGATTATGCTGTGGTAAACTTTAAAAATATCTACTTAAATAATTCCAGTGTAAATTAAACTCTAGTATTCTCTCAAAATATGGCTACATTGAATAACCACTTGCCTTAGGGGTATATGAGTGAAGGTTGAGTTCTGTTGTTTGCCTGAGTACAGATTTTAAAATGTTTTTAAACATTGGAAAAAAATTTTGTGAAGTACTTTTCAGTGAGCTTGCTGTGTTCCTAATGCTCACTTTCTTGCAAACTAAACGCGTTTAGATTATACTGTTGGGTTATAATATCCTCTCCTCCCCTCCAGTTCTTTGCCGAGAAAGACAGTTTCCTCTATCAGCAGTGCCATCAGGTTACTGCTGACTTCTGTGTGCAGGAGTGTGGAGAGATGGGGGCTTCTGGGAAGGGTTGTGTTTGTGCACACGCCCCATTCAATTGGAATGGTGATTTGCTGTTGGTAGATTAGAATTTCTATTTTGCTGTATTCTGTTATTAACGTCTTTATTGTTACAACCACTTAAATGATTACTGATTAGCAAATTGGTTTTAAGCGATGTAAACCTAAAGTATTATTCATTGTCTTGGAGTTTAAGGAAGTGTTTTGTCTACTTATGTTACAGTTTCTAAGTCAAGGGCTGAAGGCATTTGCTGTCAGATACCCCTAGGATGCCCAGTATTTTTGTTTTGGGGGGTGTTAAGGGGGGAGTGAGTATAAATCCAAATGTGCAGGGTTTTGTTTGCTTGTGCTGACCAACTTTATGGTGTGATTAAATATGATTTTTTAATTACACTCTTGAAGTTGTAGAATGGCAATTAGATGGCAGCCACTGGTGGCCTTGTAGAAGTTTTGAGGAACATGCAAGTTAATTTTAGTTTCTGATCAGTTATGGTTAGTGACTCCGGCCAAACATGTGCATACTGATTCTACACGTGTGCTAATTCCATGGTGTTTATTCAAACCAGCTGTGTGTTGAGTGCCTAACCCTGTGACAGGCACCTTGTTCCAGGCATTGGGGACAGCAGTGGACAAGGCAGCAGAGTCTCTTGTGTCCTGAGATGTTACTTTTAGAAAAAGACAGTTACAGGCAAACAGAATGGTTTTAGATCTGGACACAAGTTTTCAGAGGAAGTCATCCTTGAGCAGTGACAATGCTTTGAGGGGTAGGGTGTGCTGGGCAGTGGCACCTTTGGGGTGCCTAAGGATTGATGTGACCTTGGGAGCCTAGGACAGTGGAGCACAATTGACTATGAGAGTCTGTCTCAGATGCTTCCCTGGAGAAAGAATTGCTGGGGTTTTGCCAGGAGGATTTCCTTCCACATCTGATTATAAAAGAAGGCCCCTTGGCCCAGAATGCCTGCCCTCATCTCCAAGTCTCCCATGCTGTTCACCCTCTCAGGCAGAGTGGAAGTTTCTTCTCTCCTAAGATCACTTCCCACTGAACCCAGCAGTGAAATAATCCTAGAACTGTTCATGTGGAGAGTGATGGTAACTTCTTTAACCCAGATAATTGAGAATTGGAATCAAAACATCTTCTATTGATACATCTTTTCAGTAACTAAGTTATGCTGTTTCCCTGTGTGGGAAATACGAGAGTTACACTCACATATTTCTTCTCTTTCTTCTTCTTTTTTTTTTTTTTTTGGAGACAAAATCTTGCTCTGTTGCCTAGGCTGGAGTGCAGTGGTGTGATCTTGGCTCACTGTAACCTCCACCTCCTGGGTTCAAGTGATTCCTGAGTAGCTGGGATTACAGGTGTGTGCCACCATGCCTGGCTGATTTTTGTATTTTTAGCAGGTACGGGATTTCGCCATGTTGGCCAGGCTGGTATCCAACCCCTGGCCTCAAGTGATCCACTCATCCAGGCCTTCCAAAGCATTCAGATTACAGGCTTGAGCCCCGTGCCCCGCCTCACATTTTATTTCTAATCCTGAGACTGAGTGTAGAGCTGGTGTCCTTTTTTGGAAAGCATGTCAATAGAGAAGTGGAGTTCCCCAAAATTAGTTTCACATATTAGTCAAGTTTCTAAAATACAGTAATAATGTTTAGAACTGACATAGAAGACTAACTTGGATATTTTTCTTTTAATTCTTACCTGAGAAGGGACTAAGTTTGATTTTGCTAAATGAGAACATTAAAAAAGAAAATTCTAGGCCGGGAGCGGTGGCTCAAGCCTGTAATCCCAGCACTTTGGGAGGCCGAGGCGGGTGGATCATGAGGTCAAGAGATCGAGACCATCCTGGTCAACACGGTGAAACCCCGTCTCTACTAAAACTACAAAAAATTAGCTGGGCGTGGTGGCACGTGCCTGTAATCCCAGCTATTCAGGAGGCTGAGGCAGGAGAATTGCCTGAACCCGGGAGGCGGAGGTTGCGGTGAGCCGAGATCGTGCCATTTGCACTCCAGCCTGGGTAACAAGAGTGAAACTCTGTCTCAAAAAAAAAAAAAAAAAAAAAGAAAATTCTATTGCCACTTCTTAAAAAACTTAGTGCATTTCAGCATCTAAACGTAGGAAGGACCTCAAATAAATGAGTCTTTGTTCTTGGCCATGGAAAGCAGTGTTGTCAGAGTGTGATAACTTTTTCTGGGATATGTACTGTTACTCAGTTAAAACATTGCCTGGGATGCTGGCATTCAGTAAATACTTGTTGAATAAGCAAATTAAACTTAGATTTCTTTTTATAGAAACCTAAATTGTTAGACTGATGTCCAAATATCACTTAACATCCTGATTAGCAGAGTAATTGAATATTCTTTTCAGTGTGTAGATCTATCCCCAGAACCACAGAACATTGGAACTGTAAGGGCCATCCTGTAGTTTAACCAACTGCATTAAATGATAGAAAGATGTGGTATGTGGCAGTGACAACTTTAAGGTTGTAACTTAGCCAGACTAGAACTCGGATGTCTGGAGTGTTCTATCACACCAGGTTGGTTACCAGCCCATGTGTTGATCCTCCATTGTGATTACAACAAAGTAAAGACTTCAGTACATTCTTTCTTTTACCCTAATCCTTGATCTGCAGTCTTACTTAGAAAAGATCTAGTTAATGTTAAAGATCTAGTTTATTCAAAACTAAAGATAAGGAGTACGAGAATTTCTGTTTCAGAGTGTAAAGGAGGAGGAGATGTTTCCTTGGCTTTCTCTGAGCCTGCAGGCCCTCCTTGCTCTTTAAGGAAGTAGAGGGAGGGAAGAAAGTATGGTTTTGTTTTTTATGGTTACTTTGCTAGGAGTAGTTTGTATGCCTTTCGGTTTTCTTTGGTGGAATTAACTGACTTAAGTTTGAAATAGTTGGGACTATTTAGAAACAGTGTTTGCCATAAAGGTAGAGGGTCTTGGCTTTAGAAGTTAATTCTTCTACAGGAGTGAAAATTAGCTTCTAAACCAGAAGGAGCAGAGCTAATTTTCCACCTGGCCAGTGCATGATGTGAAAGGTAGATTAAAAAAACGAGAGGACCCCTTTGCTGATGAGAGACTAAGCCATGTTGAAACAGCCCTGTTGAGGACTTTAGGTTGAATCTATACGTTCACAAAGGAGTTTTGTGTATGTCTTTCCCTATTTGTTGTTTGGACTAGGAAGCCCCACCCAGTGCTTGTTGAAGGCAAAGTTGTTGAAAGCAAGCTGGGATTTGAACAGTAGATTGAGGTTTCGAATATCCAGTGAACCAAAATACATCAGGTTCCCCTGACTAAGATGAGTGGCCATTCTGAGGTGGTTTGTATTTTTCAAATGGGAGTTTTAGGTAGAGTTCCTGTATTTTTGGGCTTATTTTGTTGCTCTCCGTATACGCATCTCTGAGGGGGTGTGTTTGGGCACTAAGACTTCTTGGATGCAGATTTGCTTGTGTATAAAACACATTTTAAATGGTTTTATATAAAACAAATTTTAAGTGGTTTTACACTGGATTTAAAATTTTTTAGCTTAAAGCATTTGAATTTTTTCATCTGAATTTTCACAATTCTTACAGTCTTTAGATTTAGGGAGGCTGTTGATGGCATCCACATGTGCATTTTTGGGGCATTTTAAAATGTATTTAGCTGAATTTAACAATTTCTGACCTAAAAGTTGACATTTTAGATTTAAGTCAGTGAAGCACTGTTTTAAACTGGATTTTAACTGGATGAAATTCTGACTTAATAAGTGTACTGACTGGATGAAATGCCAGTGATTTAATTAACAGGCGTGTTTAACAGGATGCCCTATATATTAGTTAAAAGTGAAGCAATTGAATTAGGTACCTTCTCTGCTGCATGGAAAAGACCACATGAGTCATCCACACCAGCCTTCTCTTAGCTCTGCGTGTAGCTAACCGTTTCTGTTTTTTTTTTCCTCTAGGGTTTGGAAATCTCTTGTCTCCAGGTTGCTGGGATTGACTTCTTGCTCAATTGAAACACTCATTCAATGGAGACAAAGAGAACTAATGCTTTGTGCTGATTCATATTTGAATCAAAGCACTGGGGAGTCTGTATGCCTTGTTTGTGGAAAGAACCAGTGATACCACCAGTGAGCTTCCTAAAAGTTCTGAAGAAGTTATAGGACTCTACACTTTCTTTTGAACTTTTATAATACATATTTGCTCTACGTCTGAAGCCCAGGGCTGTTGAAGGGGGTGAGTGACAAGTGTTACAAGTGGCCTTATTCCAACTCCAGAGATTCCCCAACGGAACTTTGAGATTATCTTATATGCAATCGAAAGTGACAGGAAACATGCCAACTCAATCCCTCTTGATGTACATGGATGGGCCAGAAGTGATTGGCAGCTCTCTTGGCAGCCAGATGGAGATGGATGATGCCTTGTCAATGAAAGGGGCCGCTGTTGTTCCATTCAGAGCGACGCAAGAAAAAAATGTCATCCAAATAGAGGGGTACATGGCCTTGGATTGCATGTTCTGCAGCCAGACCTTCACGCATTCAGAAGACCTTAATAAACATGTCTTAATGCAGCACCGGCCCACGCTTTGTGAACCAGCCGTTCTTCGGGTCGAAGCAGAGTATCTTAGTCCTCTTGATAAAAGTCAGGTGCGGGCAGAACCTCCCAAGGAAAAGAATTGCAAGGAAAATGAAGAATTCAGCTGTGATGTGTGCGGGCAGACATTCAGAGTCGCTTTTGATGTTGAGATGCACATGAGGACACACAAGGATTCTTTCACTTACGGGTGCAGCATGTGTGGCAGAAGATTCAAGGAGCCTTGGTTTCTTAAAAACCACATGCGGACACACAACGGCAAATCGGGGGCCAGGAGCAAATTGCAGCAAGGCTTGGAGAGTCCAGCAACCATCAACGAGGTCGTCCAGGTCCATGCGGCCGAGAGCATCTCCTATCCTTACAAAATCTGCATGGTTTGTGGCTTCCTATTTCCAAATAAAGCAACTCTAATTGAGCACAACAAGGTGCACAGCAAAAAACCTGCTTCCGGTCCCAGCAGCACACAGACTGACTCTCCACCAGAGGGAATGTCATCTTCGAGGGAAGAGTTCCTGCAGTTTTTAAACTTAAGACCGAAATCTCGCCCCGTAACTGGGAAGAAGCTTGTCAACTGCGTACCTCAGCTCGATCCGTTCACCACCTTCCAGGCTTGGCAGCTGGCTACCAAGGGCAAAGTGGCCGTTTGCCAAGAAGAAGTGAAGGAATCGGGGCAGGAAGGAAGCACCGACAATGACGACTCGAGTTCCGAGAAGGAGCTTGGAGAAATTTGGGGCGCGAATAAGAGCAACTCGGAAGGTTCTGGAAAGGCCAAAACAAGTAAGGGCGGTTGTACAGGCCTCTCGCAAGATAAAGAGAAGTGTAGACCCTCCAACGGGGAGGCGCCTTCTGTGGATGCGGATTCCAAGATAACCAGCAGCAAAGAGAAGCCCACCCACTGCTCTGAGTGTGGCAAAGCTTTCAGAACCTACCACCAGCTGGTCCTGCACTCCAGGGTCCACAAGAAGGACCGGAGGGCCGGTGCCGACTCGCCCACCATGTCCGTGGATGGGAGGCAGCCCGGGACGTGCTCTCCTGACCTCGCCACCCCGCTGGATGAAAATGGAGCCGTGGATCGAGGGGAAGGCGGTTCTGAAGATGGATCTGAGGATGGGCTTCCCGAAGGAATCCATCTGGGTAAGCTGTGCTGTCTCTGTCCCATGCTATTCCTCTTGTGTCTGTCTTTCCCTCTGTTCCCATCTCTAGACAATGCTGGCTGAGTGTGGGTCTGGACTGCCAGAGCCAAGTCCAGGTTCTTTGTGGTATCACTCTGTGTAAGTCATTTCACATCTCAGGGCCTTAATTTTCTCATTTCTGTAATAACAGGGTTGAGTTAAAAGGTCTCCCTGTTCTGAAAATCCTTTTTTTTTTTTTAAGGTTTTGTTTACAATAAAAAAAACTTTTTTTTTTTTTTTTTTTTTTTTAAATAACCTGTGCAGTGCATCCAGCCCCAAAGCAGTGCTTCTCAACTGGG